>NC_043763.1:15573393-15895893 GCF_902148845.1 Salarias fasciatus
GACAGGATTTGACCATAAACTGCATCACAGTACAGTACAAACTTTATACAGAAAACAAGACCTTAAAGCTGGGGACGGAGAGCTGGTCGAAAGAAGTGGAGCTCTCTTCACTGGTGGGTGTGTCCAGGTCGAGGGGGCGGTGCAAAGAAGACTTTGACGTCCTCTTATTGGTGGGCTGCTTCACGGACCAATTTGAGACCTGGCAGAAGTTAAGTGTAATATATAGATGGTTAACACAACTGCACAGTTTAGAGGCTGCATGGTACAGAACGATGCAGATGTGGAGTACATGCCAATATGAGTACAGTGACAACAAACTCAAAGGGGCTCGAGAAAGAAAATCAACTGGAAAACTTAATGTGCTATTATCTTTAGCCACTGGGTGGCAGTGTTGCAACTTATCCTGAGACAATGCTTCCAGAAAAGAAGTCAGTAATGTAGGAAGTCAAGCTGCGTGATCAGTATTAGCATGGCGAATCAGGAAAAATGACATGACAGTATCACTGGGAGACAACACACAACGACTAAAACATAATGCTGCAGTATTAAAGTGCGGGGATCGGACCTGGTAGTGAGCGAGGTAGTTCTGGTAGCACACCATCACGTGGGGCTGCCGGGTCACCGGGCCCGGTTCAGCAGTCTTTTCAGCCTCCACTGAGCTCTCCTCCTCCATTGCCAGTGCGGACACGAAGGAGGCCTGAGACATGTGGCTTGGCAGGGGCACAGGCGGCAGTGGGGGCAGTGTGGGAGGCAGCGGCAGGGGGCGTGGCTCAGTTATCAGCTCCCCGTTGAGAACATAGGTAAGGGGACCTTCAACGCTGTGGTAGATGGAGCTCCGGCTGTAGGGGAGGTCAAAATGTTTAACAGTGAGGGCTTCAAATGAATCACAAGGCTTTGGTCATATGCAGAAACCCATCAAACCCGACACACAGCAACTGGAGAAAAATAATTTTCTGCTGCACTGAACTGTGTTTCTTCATTTCAGCCTTGCAATTCCATGGGCTCGAACCAGTTGGAAGGTTTCACGAGAGCAAATTGATTATTTTGTGTTTTTATGCAGGCTGGAACAATCAGAAAGTGTGCTGAAATCAATGCCAGAACAATTTATGGTAATAGAAAAATGACGAGGTAGTTGGAAAACATGAGTGAAATCCAATTTATGAAACATAGCAGCAGTAAGTGGCTGCACATGGATCAAACATCTCATTTGCGAGAACCCCTCTCTCCATCACAGCCGTCCATGCATGCATGATGGAACCACATAAATTGAGCGCTGCCGCATGTTTGGCTCTGGGGCAAGCTGGTTTACATGATGAAATTCAAAACTTGTTGGGTGTTGCACTTAGAAATGACACAACACGGCTAACGCATTTCTTTGCGTTGCTCCATCAAAGCATTTGTAATGCATTGCAAAGCTATATGGTGCTGCTGTTAACCGCCTGCTGCAGGCTTCACTATGATCCCTGCCATCACAGCAGTTCCAAAACAATTGGTGCTCGTTTTGAAAAGACGACAGATTTTACGTATTTTCATCTTTTGCAATCGACTACCACTAATTTGAATTCTGAGAACCAAACACCTTCGTTCGCCATCATCATCATCTCCACCATGTAAATTATGAATCCAGAGAGATTCTTCGACATTATTTATGAGGTTTAACACTTAAAGGAATCCGGCAGGGTCAGAACTGTGCGAGACAGGTTATTCATTCCTCTGCTTGTACACATGAGAAATCAGAGGCTCTTTGATGTTCCTGTGAGCCGTCTTTAATCTAACGTTACCTTAATCCTGTGCTTAACCTTGTGCTTGATCTGACCACGCGCCCTGTCTCCTCTCAAATTTTCAAAAGCTTTGACTCAGAAAACTTATGTGGAGTTTTAGCAGCATCTGGAGAGTTTTCCACAGCGTGCCGTCATCGGGGCTGACCTGTAGTTCTCCATGTGATACGGCGGCTGTTGCGGCTGCTGCATCTGCTGCCGCCGTTTCTTCTTGCGGCCCGGGTACGTCCCCGGGCCCTCGTCGGCGCTGCTGATGGGCTCGAAGTCCTCCGCGGCGGAGAAGTAGGCCTCGCTGTCGGCCACGGACATGCTGGAGTCGGCCGAGCGGTACTGGTGGAACGTGTTGGAGTCGGCCGACGGCGTGAACGGAAATGAGCCGTAGCTCCTGCGCTGGCGAGGAGAGTCCAGGACGTTCTCGTCGCTGCGGGACACCTCGCTGCTGAACTGGACGCCTCCTGACAGCACCGGCGGGGGTTTGTCGGTGAAGACGGCGGCCGACAGGCTCTTGGTGCTGCCCAGCCGGCCCGAGTGCACAGAGGACTGGCGTTTGAGAGGGGAGCAGAGGGGGGAGCGCACCGAGGAGCGGTCCTGGGAGCTGTTGGGTGAGACTGGGGAGACCTCCGGGACCTCCCCCAGGGTGCTGCAACCAAACAAGAGAGCGTGCGACAGTCAGGCTCCAACATGAATAACACGAGAAACCACATCTACACACTTCCTGATAGAGAAGATGTGAAAAAGAAGAAAAAAAATGACACTGAGATCAGATTCCACCAGAACCCACTTTTAGAACCAATACTTCTAACCTTCCCTACTGTCAGAGATGAACAATCACACAGGGTGGAGATCTACTCCAACACATCCTGGAGGGGATGGAAATACATTTTTTTCTGGTCACAGATGGGCCAGGTCTGATTAAAGATCTCACTTTTTATAGCTCCCACATGATCCTTCTACAAAAACACAATGAGCAGATTGTTGGAATTCCCATTTCCTGTTAGCAATTGGAACAATAGCTAATGACTGGCTTGCTACAGCCAAGCCAATTACATAACATGAACAAGGCCATGCCGAAGTGGATTTTCACACAGAGATAAATCTGTTGAAGTCTATGTGGAGTTAAATTAAGTATTCAATGATGTTACACTTTAAATGATATTTGTCAGTTTTGCACAGAAGTACATTAAATAATTAGCAAAATCTCTTATTAAAACTATTTCATCTCAACTTTTGAATTCAAATAAATTATTTCACTTAAAAAAAACAAATGCTTTAAAAAAAACATGGAAATGACAGAAAAGCTGTTTTTGAATTGTGAAAAAACAACCAGCAGCAAGTTTAAATGTGAAAGAACAGATTAGGTTATTATCATTATGTTGTTCAAACAATAATTCAAAGCTTAGCAGATATCTGCAGATGGTGTAGATATATAAAAACAATTGTAAATTGTGTAAATCAGCACATTGGGGATGTTTCATCACATGTTTTGGGAGATGATTTAGCTGCTTAAATCGAGAAACTAAAAGTCTGTAAATGTCTTCAAGTGATTCATTTCCGATGCAACCCGATGCTGGGTTTTCCTCGTACTCAGATGGTCCTGAAAAACTACGCTACAATCGCAGGAACTGGCACCAAATGAGATGCGTGTGACTGTTACTCACTCAGCTGGGCTCTTGCCGTTCACGGGGAACATGCGCTCCTCCGTGCTGGGCGACGGGCTGTCCCTCTCTCCGGCGAGCAGAGGCAGGGCGGCGCTGGAGGTGCTGTTTTCTTCCGAGGACGAGGCGGAGCTGTGGGAGCGCTGAGGCACCTGGAGACTCAGATGCTGCTGAGCCCGCCGCTCAGGCAGCTCCGGAGGCAGGCAAGGAGAGTGCGTGTCTGTTTTCAGTCCCACGACCCTCCCTGAGAAAACAGAATAAAGAGCCGTTGCATAAATCCGACGGCCTTGTGCTGCTGTTTTACCAGTGTCAGAAAGCCTTGCATGAATATAATGAGAAAATAGACTTGGATACACTTGGAGCATCAAGTAAAGACGAAAAGCTTAAGGTCATAAATACAAAAAAGTTCTCCGTTAAGGATTTACATTGGTGACAGAACTCAGCCCTCGCACTAGTAGTATTAAATTTAAATTGCATCGATTGGAACTAATCTTTATTTTGCTGAGGATCCTCAAGAAACCCCCGAAGCAACTTCACGGGAGATTTAGGCTACGAAAGGGGAAAAAAAAACAGCATATAGAGTAAATCTGAGCCAATCCATACCATCCACTTTGGGGGTTTCCTTGGTAATGATCCACTCCCCAGGCTGCAGCAGGGACTGGCCGTAACACATGTCCGCCTCGGTGCTGGAGGAGGAGAACGCCGTTGAGGAGGAGGGCGTCAGCTCCTCCAGTTTAAAAAAGTCCAGGCCCATATTGGTGCCGCCGAAAAAGCGGCACCCTCCGAGGCAGCCGCAGCGGTTCCTGCTCTTCTTGTTGCGGATGCTGGCTTCTTCTGGCCACAGGAACCAGAGTCTGAAGATCAGGGAGACGAAGCGGGAGAGGTTGATCAGGCCAGAGGCAAAAGTGTAGTCATCATGCAAATTTATTGGGGATGAAACAGTGTAGAAGATGGACTAATGTCTCCAATCAATGCTTGCAACAGAAACCCTTTCACATAATGTCATGGTAATTTACAACTGTAAACCTCAAAACTCTCTGAACAATTACAGTAAGACTTCAAATGATTTTTCAAAGGGTAGAATTATTGGAAGAGGTGTGTAATATCGAATGTGTGTATTACAGTGGACTGTACATGCAGCTGGTGACTGTTAAGCAAGTATATTCTGCGTCTGTGTTGAGTTTGTAAGACTGGCTTATATGATTCGATGACAAATTGATTCTGTAATGCCTGAAGATCCGAGTTAAGATGCCAGGACTTTCCACCTGCTGATCTTACAAGTCTGACCTGAAGGCCACTAACTGAGCTGTCCTTCAGCTGTCAAAGCAGCGGGAGTGAGCTAGTCATCCTCTTTACAACACAGCCTTAATGAGATTTCTTGAGATGAATTGAAGAATAGGCTAAAGGCCTACTGCAGTGATCTGGAAAGCTTTTACGGGCTTCTGTTTGCTACTTCTGCATTGAGTCGCAGTTACTAACAGGGGACACACGTCTTGAGCATTTCTTTCAGTTTATAAACATCTCAGTCAACTTCCAAATGCTCGATGAAGTGGCCTTCAGATAGTTGTGAACTGCAAACTTTCATAATGTCGGCTTCAATGCAACACTAAGTGGCTAGTTCTCTGGTTTGCAATCATGAAACAGAGTCAGTGTAAAGCACTTACAAACTCATTTTGTTTAAACAGCACCACTTTGCATTAAGAGCTGACTGAGTGACTCGTTCTGCGCTGCTGCCATGTGGACAGAGAGTCGGTTCCACTCTGAAAACGGGACTCAGCATTTCCAGCTCCGTGAGCCGTTTGGATCATGACCACTGTGCTGCGGTTCATTTCGCAGGTGCTAACAAATGGAATCACATCCACAAATAAAGTGGAACAACGGTGGCCGGCGGCCTAAACAAGTCCAGCAGTAGGGGAAGAGGGAGTATTTTGTATTTAGAAATGGTTTGAAAATCAAATAAACAAATTAAGTGTGCTTTGTACCTTTTGGTCTGAGCGTCGTGCAGCTCCAGAAAGTGCCTCTGGACTTCACATTTGGCTGGGTGGTCGGCGGCCAGGGCGATATCGGCCGTGATGAGGTTCAGGTTGACTGAGCCCGCCTCGAGCCAGACCGAGCGCCGCAGCAGGGGAGGCTGGCCGAGACCGAGCGGCTGACCGGGACCTTGACCTTGTCCGGCCAGCTGCAGCCTGGTGGCCTCGCTGTGCTGCTGCTGCTCGATGTACTGCCTGATGTTGACGTCCTGCACCACGGCGCTGATGCCTTCTCCAACTGCCTGGTTGTGCAGATTGCAGTTGGCCACACGGACAATTCCAGTCTGGGGAAAGAGACAAATCAGAAATCACTTTACAGTACCACGTCTGCACAGGCCAAGACTGAATTTGAGTTTTCTGGTCAGAGATTATAACTTAACTTGAAGATGGTTTACCTTTTTATTGGACCACAATATGTTTTCAAAATATCCAAACCATATCGATGGAGCAGTTTTACATTAGTTGCGAAAAATTCATCACTGGATATTTATTACTGAATCATGACTGACATTTTTTATTGTCAGCTGGACAAAATAGGTCAAGTGTGTGAAACCCCTAGGGCAGGGCTTTGCAGAACCTGTGAACTCTGAGCTCTCAACCCTTTTAAGCCCCAAGGTGTTAAGAGGCCATTTTCACCTAATTAGATATCCCCAAAATAAATCAAGAACAGCTCCACAATTAGCAAGTCTGCATGCATAACCTTGGTTCCTATGTAAAGGCAAGACCTCAGAGAATGTACCCCCAGTGCCTGTAAAATTATTGCTTGGTGCCTGGTGAAACTCTGAAACACAAAGGGAGGAATCACATTATTCATGCTCGACTAAAACGCGTTGTTATTCAAGGGGCAATACCATTACGTCAACGTTCCCATGATAAGAGATGTCACTTAATTCGTTCACAAACTCCTTGACAACATCTGTGCCAAACTGAACAGAGATAACGTAACCGCATCAATCCTCCACAGGTTGAAGTCGGATCAGGTGGGCTTTTCAGCTCTTTGACAGTGAATAGTAACTGAAGTGTACAAAATGTCTTTTTGAGCTCTTGAAAGGGAATCAAAGTTTAAAAAAGAAGCACATATTCTAACTACAGAAGTGCTCGCAAAGCAGTCTTCGACCATGACTTTTACCTTGCGTAACTCCTCATCCTTTCTGCCTGATAAATCTTCTACCTCAAAGTCACTCCTACAACCAATCTCCTCCATGGCTTTAAATATGGTGTTCTTGTGCCACTGCTGCTCCCCAGGCACTGTGAAAGTATTCCGAAAATACTAACAACAACCGAAAAGTAAACAACTACGGAGAAATGGGATGTGCAAAGACCATGGAAACCAATGAGCCGTGCGTAATGCATAATAGATGCTTCTCTCAAAACTGCTTGGATCACATATTGATGAAAATCTCATGATAAACAGCAACGTATTGAAGTTGGATTTCCACTAATCAATCTCTGATGCCAGTCTTGTATCATTTCCAAAAAAACATACAGAGATGCTATTATATTGCTATCTGCCCCACACTTTAAATCATTTCATAGAATTTAACAGCTCAGACCAGACCTGGGAGCCATATGTGGTCCTTTAGCTCTTCTTGACCAGATTTCAGGGTGTCACTGGGGAATCCCGGATCTAATTCAATTCACTGTTATTGGCTTTATTCCATCTGAAATGGTCGCATTTTGCACATTATTACATTGTTGGTGGTGCCTATTGGTTGCGGTTAGCAGAAAATGCAATCTTTACCTCATAAAAGGTTTGTGTTTCACAGTGGGAAGAAATGGTTAATGACAAAAACAGTTTTTATTCCCTTAAAATTAAGAAAAACGTTATGACTTCTAGACAGAGAATGGAAAAGACTAAGGGGCAATAACGGCTCATAAAAGTCACTGAAAAGAGAAAGCTTTTTATAAAGAGATAACTCTTACTAAAACTCAAGTCAACTTACGTCTTATACCTCAACAGTAGTAATTTTTCATGTGACCATTTGGAGAAAGCAGCTTCCCACCGCTGGCTCAGACAGTTAATCTGCTGGGTTTCGACTGCTAGAGCACTTACACTGAGCACTCTTCACTTCGCATGCATTGATATGCCATCGCTGCATGCTTTTTCTGCTCCTTCCTGCAGAGATCGCTAGCTGTCGAGCTGGAAGTTGATGATCCAAGTCTTTCTCAACCATCAGTCTGCAGCATGTTGATGAGTTTGCTGTCTGATGTCAACCTGTTTGTTGCTTTATTGTCTCTTTAATGATTTCAAGTTTCAACTGATCCAAGCAGAAGAGAGCATCTCTTTGAAATGGCTCTGTTAGAGGTAGCAACTTTTTAAAATGAAGTTTTTCCCCGTGCATCATTCCTCAGGCTCGTTCAGGTGGCGGTTTAAGATTTTTTTTTTCTTTTAACCTCTATATTTTACTTGAAAGTGAAAAGCCATGACATGACACGGTTATGTTTGGTGTTTTATAAATAGTATGGAATTGAACTGAAATTACCTTGACACTGGCAGCACACCCGTGCTCCACGATGAAGAGGTCAACTCCATCCATCGCCAGCCGTGTCATGGTGTACTTGAGCTCCTCGGATGTGCGGCAGTGACCAGGAAGGCAGGTCATCTGAAAGACCAGAAACTTTTCAGTGGCTGATAAAGAAGCTGAGCTGCTGTGGAGTTCTCAGCCGGAGCTTTACATCCAGCTACACTGCCTGTGGCCACAGCTGCTCAGCTGTCACCAACTAATGAGGACTCACAGGCTGTTTTCTTTTCTTTTTTTTTTGAAACATCCTCATTAGCATTCACATATAAGCATGACATTCTGTGAAATACACCTTGTTTCTGCCTGCACACACATCGGTGTTAAGTGAGTCTGCCGTAATAGACTTGGGCTCAAGTCTGTTCTTAAAATATATATTCCATCTCCTGTCATTGTTGAGAAAACAGTGAATGAATGATCAGCAGTTCTTACTGGTGACGCTAAATGAATAAAAGTAAAAATAATTAAGAATTAATAAATTGTGCAAATTAAACATAAAAGGGATGGGGGGACCATGCACCTTCAATCCTGTCAATTTCATGTGTGTTGTGAGGTGAGAAGCTGTTTTCAGTGGTCGGGTTTTCAGGTTGAAGTTCCTTTGTTAGCTGTGAGTCACACTGCACATCATCAGAGAAATGTTCACACAGCCTCATCCCAGCCGTTCCTTTCCCTCTGCTGTGTTGTGACAAACATTCACTGCTCCCAAACACATTCTGACCGAGTGTAGCAGCTTCCAGACATGCAGCTGCTCAGTGGTTCGAACCCCGGCTTCGACAGCCGCCGTGGCGAAACTGCGAAAACCCGAGGACACCATATTGGTACCACACGTCGCGGCGTTGTACCTTGGCGTCGCAGATGCGCCGGTCGACGCCGTGCTGGCAGATGACAGACGGCTTGGGTTGGTCAAGCTGGAATTCTCTGGACACCACGTGGAAAAGGAACGTCTCTCCCCACTCGATCATACTGGCCACCTGCACAGCGCACGAACATTTCAGACGACAAATACAGCGAATGATCAAGGATTTTGAAATAAATTTGAAATATTGACATTGGAAATTGGATAAGATGCTGCATTCATATCAGAGCGAATAGTGTTTGATCTGCCAGAACATTATAGTGAAGCCAAAGATGAGCCTTTCACTTCTATAGATCTGGATGAGGAGGAAGAGGCAGTTTATAAAGACAAGCTGTTGAAACTTCTCAGAGAAAAACATCACTGTCACACGCTAGTGCGCACAAACCTGTGGAACGGTGACCCTGCCAGTGAGCCCCCCTGCCTGCATATCAATGAGCCAGGCATACTCCAGAGTGTCGCTGCCCAGAGGGAGGCCCTGGGCGGAGAACATGGCGTGGGCCCTCATCTGCAGGCCCGACAGGCTGAGGTGGCCGTCCCGCAACACGCCGTCCGCTGTCGGACGCTGCAGGGTGAAAGGAAGGGATTAACTCAAACTCGTTTTTCAGCTTACGCCACAAAAAAAAACCCACAGACACTGCTGCGATATGAAAGCGCTCAATGTTTCGAGCAACGGTCTCCGGAAGCGCAACCTGTAGCCGCTTTTTCTAATATCCCTCCAACGTACAGTGAAAAGTGCTGATTATCCGGCTGAAGGAGGGGGGATGAGGACGACACGTCCTCTGTCAGGGATTAGAGAAAGTTATTCACTCAGCAGCAAACAGGATCCAGCGAGTGGCTAAAGATCAGGAATTTTGTATGCTTCTACAAAATGCAGATGCTTATGCAAACATGTGGCTGTTGCAAGTGAGTTATGCAACACTGACTGCAGGCTTTATTCCGGGAGCTTTCTGAGGACAGAGCCACTCTCTCAGCTAGAAGATTAAAACATAGACTTTTGTGGGAATTTCATTGTTGCATTTTATTAACAACTCAAGCCAAATAGATTAAATATCCTAAATCTTAACAGACATGTTTATTTCTGCGAGCATCATGACGTATCTGTTCGGCTGTGCTGTGTTGCTACCTGGTAGTTGTCACTGACGAAGATGTGTATGGGAGACAGGAGCAGCTGAAGCATCGTCTCCTTGTAACCTTTTTTCATCTCGAAGCACAGCCGCTCCAAGAAGCCTGACGGACCCTCAGGACCCTCGCTGCTGCAGTGCTGAAAGCACACAACAAAGTAAGCAAACACGCGCGGTCACGCATCGCCTCACTTTCATAAACAAACCGCCACGGAGACATGGAGACAAAAACATTTCCTTTCAAAATCAAGAGATGAGCACATGTTCTTAAAAGTGAATGAAATGTGCAACAGAAATGGATTTACATAATCGTGCTCCTCTGCGTGCGTCACTCTTCTTTATCAGCTTGAGATTTTTCTCTTGCCACTACTTTCAAAGGGGGCACTTAAACCTGTTTAGAGTTCAAATCAGTTTGAATGCTTTAAATAGCTTTATTTATCTCACTGAAGGTCTTCAGATGTACAATTTGTTCTCCTCATTAGAAAGGCATGAGGAGTTGTTGTTCGATTGCGTGAAGTGTCTGAGGCACACTGACCCACCTCTGACTGAAACGACATTGGTAAAACTAGTGTGAGAGGATACATTCAGCTGTATGAATCCCCCTTCAGAATCTGTGTTACACAAACACGACCACATGTTTTTATTCCACACTGCTGGGATGAAATGTTTCGTAATCTATTATCGCACCCCATCTGCAGCACTTTTACACCGCTCCCACGTCTCTCGCTTTCCTTTAAAACCCAAGCCGTCAAACTCCCGGCAGGCATCGGTCTTACCATTGGCAGCCGGCCGTGCACTTTGTAGAGGTTTATGAGCACGGTGATATCCCAAGGCCGCAGGTCCAGGGGATGGATGTCTGACGTTTCCTTCCGCTCGCTGTCCTCCATTCCCAGCGGAGACCAGCCAAGGCCTGAGGAGGTGGAGGTCGACAACACGGGGCTGGACACGGCCTCCTCGAAGTCCGTGTACATGTCGTCTTCCCCAAAATAGTTTTCCTGTTAAAAAAAGAACCGGAAAGGATCTCAGGAAGCTGAGTCACGGCCTGTTGCTCGGATGGTTTTATTTTTAGAAACGGATCAACAACGGCTTCCAAATGAATAGGTGCGTCACCTTGATGGCGATCAGCGCTCGGAGCAAAGGCCCATAGAGGATGATCTGAGAGTCGGGGGACATCTCCATCTCCACGTGCAGCCTGTCGGGGGGCAGCTCCGAGGGGTCAGTGGGGGCCCGGCTGTGGGCGGCCGAGGCAGACGAGGAGGTGTAGCGTTGCTGGGTGTTGTGAGGTACCGAGGTGTGCTCCGGCGGCCGCAGAGCTGACAGCATGGACTCCTCCATCTCAGAAACTGGGTGACGAATCACACCGACGTTAAGACCGTGAAAAAAAAACCCCAGTGATTTGACAGTTTGTTTGTTCTCTATTTTGTAAAGCCGGCTTTGTGAGGAACAAAGAACTGATACGTGGTGTTGAGCTTACACGACTGCTTGAGCTGCTCGTCGGCCTTCTGGGGATAGATGGGATGCCAGGTGTAGTCGATGATGAGCAAGAAGTTGGGCACGCTCCAGCAATCCACCCAGCCAGCTCTGGTGGAAGGACGACAAACATGTACAGTGAGTACACCATCAACGTGCTTTATCGCCCTTTCAACTGCATTTTCCACTTCATTATCTGCTTTATGACCCATGCAGGTGGAGGACGTACAGTAAAGGCAAAACGCGGCAAATAGGTCGCGCCGGCTCTCACGGCAGCACAGGGTGCGCTGGTCCAGAAAGCCTTCGATCGGAACCTCCCGGAGGGGGGTAAGTAGGTCTCTAGCAGGGCTATATCAGTATAGTCTGGCCCAGACTTATGCATAATGAATGATCTAGATGTTATAGATGGAGTTATCACTTACAGAGTGCACGAAGCATGTGCTGCCGAAGCAGCGCAGCTTCAGCTGGGCTGAACTTTGGTGACCTCTGGGTTACAAAGTGGTAAATGGCAATGTGTCGGAGCATTCTTGGAAAGGGGGGCCGTGTCGATGTGCAATAATGAAGATGAAAATAAAGTGGAGCCACAGTTTTTCATGACCTCACTGAAAGGGAGTGGAAGTTCAGAGGGCATTTAGGAGGAGAAGAAATCTTAAGGTAATACAGAAAGATGATTTCTGCTTGCAGTTGAAGAACTACAGATGGATGGATGGATTCCTCTCCGACTATGAGGGAATGTTCATTACAAGTACAGCAAATACTAGTTGCAATACCTAGTGGAGATGTAGAGTCATTCATTCAGCAGTAACAGTAAATGATGCATCAACTCCTGTCCTCTCTGGTCCAAGCTGAGATTACTAACAGTTTTAAAGTGATCAGTGTAGAAGCAGGCGTAGTTGTTTATTATCCTGTCTCTCATAAATTAATCCGTATTTTCAGCAAATAAATAGGAAGAAATCTGAAGGAGATCAGCTGACTTTACACGGCAGCTTATAACTTTGGACCACCGCAACTCAAAATGTCAAAATAACCTTGATAAGCAACTCTTTTCCATCTCGAGCAACCGGAGGACCAAAAGTGGAGGCAGGTTATTGCTACATTTACTTGATTCCTGTTGAAGCTCTGTGAAGATGTGAGTCAGTGTTACGATGGTGAGTCATCCTGCTCTTTGCGAACACGCTCACTTTGTGCTCTTAGCCAGAGAGAGGGAGGAAAAAGAAAAAAAAAAAAAAAGAGAGAGAGAAGCAAAGTCCCAGGTGGAACTCACTCGGCGTGGGTGATGTTCCTCCAGCGGGGCTTGCTGGGTTTCGGAGGGGGCGCTCCTTGGTTCTCTCCTGGCATGAACATGTCCGGGGGCAGCTTGACGTTCTGGTAGTCTTTGGCCAGGGTGAGGAGGGGATAGCGGCTCGGGTGGCACTCCGGCAGGGACAGTCGCATGTCTGTGTCCTCTGCCTGCGGAGGACAGAGGAGCCGCAGTCAAACCACAGACGTCTGTGGGCGAAGGATCTGACGAATGCGGCGATACTTCAGCGCACTTGAGTGAAAAATGCCATTCCGAGTGTTGATTTAAAGCCGGACTCACCTTCAAGCTGAAGCGGGTATGGCAGGTGGCTGGAACAAACTCATTGAAAGGCAAAGTGAAGTCTATATTGAGCGTCTCGCCGCAGGCTGCCAGGTACACTATGGAAGATCAATAAAGTAATTGATTAGTGCGCCCTGCTCTGGGATTAAGTGAAGTATATACTGTACAATATATCATGAGTTAATAGAGTTAAAGTATCCTGTCGTGGACGCAGGCGTCCAGTGTTAAGGAGGGATTACAGTATTGATCGCCTTCATGACTGCGGCTGGATTTCTGCCTATTTCGCTAATAGTAAAGCTCCAAACAGACAAAGCAGGACAGAAATATTTGCTACTTCACAAAAAACTACTTCTTATAAATGCTCCTCAACAAATTCTGTGAAATATCTTTCATTTCAGCTGGAATAAAGATCTACTAACTATAAAGACTCATGAACTAAATATGATCTAGACTAAGTGGCAGAAAAAAACAAGAATTTAAGCCTTTTTTTTGTGTTGTATAACAGGCCACTATTTTTTCCCCCCAACTTCTGCCACGAATCAAGCAATCAATCAAGCAGTGTCTTTAAGCGGTTATCCAAACACGGCTGCTTTTTGGAGCTTGCAGAGTGACTGCAGGACAGCGTGTCATTTCATTCTTGTTGAAACAGAGCAAAAGCAACTTCAGCTCTGGTTATCTGTGGCGGCTAATTTTTGTTCGTTTTACCTGTCAGAGTGGAATCATACCCATGTTTCACCCGTAATGTTTCACTCGGTATTGTTGCGCCCCATGCTGTGCAAATCATTAGGGAAGCGCTTCTTGTGTCTTGGTTAATTTTGACAGCAGATAAGAATGTATTTTTTTCCCCAGACTGGAGCACAATTAGAGGGATGTGGTTGTGTTGCAAATGACTCACCATGCATAACATCTTGTCAATTATGTTAATGACAATGGGAGGAATACTGAACATAAGCAAGGCTGTGTAATTTTTTAGTGCAGTATTCATTGTGACAAATGTAATAATGTTCTTGAAGTTCATTATAAGCATTTAATAATTAGATTAAATATTTTAATACAAGGAGAAACCTTGGTCTTCCTCAAATGCTCCAGATCTTTTTCTCACTCTTTTTTTTTTATTTTTTTTTTTTGTAAAAGGAATTAAAAACCAAATGATGCCAATGTCAAATTACAAGATCATGTCAGCTACGCTACATCGTTAAATGGCGTTTTCACTTTTGAAGTAGAAGAAGTAAGACAGTGCTGTGAGCTATAGGGCTGCATAAAACGGAAAGGAGATGATAAATCAGGAACGTTTTGATTCAATATCGTGAATAGCTTCTCCACTGCTGTTCCAAAAAGCGGAAAGACGTCAATGAAAATGGGCATAGTTTAACGTTAACATTCATTGCATCTTTAAGTGAGAAATTGGCTTCAGTGACTGAATCTGATGCCAGAAGAAACATTAAGACTGAAGAGTTTAATGCAAAGCCGAGATAGGAAATTCATTTTAAATTATATTGAAAGACACAAAACTTTTACTTCTACCTCAAGGACATATGAGCAGTATGGTTTTTTGAATTATCAAATATCAAAAAATTAACTGCACACAAATAAATTCAGTTTATTAAATTAACACGCATGTATTGATATTTTCTCATTTATAGTATCAAGTAATGGGGAATAATGAAAGTTGGTATGTGAGTCATAAGAGGTTAAAAATCAAACTTCCTTGTAGAAATTGTCTCCAGGCTCCTAGTGTTTCCTGATGAAACACCTAAATTAATCACATTGCTCTTTATTTGGCCAATCAGTTCCGCAGACATTGCCATTCTTGGTCAATGCATGTAACCGAGAGTCTTCCTCACCATTCTCCTGCTGTTTGGTGGAACAGTCGATCCAGTTGTGTTGGTTTGCTGCCCAGATCATTTCAAACTGGTGGAAAAGGATCTTGAATTTCCAAGAATACGGCACAAAGGAGTACATATCAGGGGCACTGTCACTTGCCCAGTCCTGAATTAAATCTAAAAAGAAGGGAAAGAAGGAGAGATTAAAAAGAAAAAAAAAAAACCTTGTGCATTGGAAAGTGTTAAATGTTAGTGTAGTAGTGGGGTTTGCTTCACTCACCGGTGAAGAAGTTTTTCTGAGCGTAGATGAAGTGGTATGTAGCTTTGTACACCTCGATCTCACACTGCCATGACTGGGGCATGTTCCACACCCGGGGGTAGCTGGCTATCACATGGAACTGAGACAAAAATGAGAGGAAGAAAACACTCACTTGATGGAGAACACAGTTCCAACATCTTCTGAGCGCTTTGTCTTCTACTTACAGCCAACATCTCGGCCTCTAGGAGAGTCCTGTACTGCATGCTGCTGGTGGTGTCCACATGAAGCAGCTGACCTTTGATAGTGGGGGAGTAGCCTGGAGGCAGAGGCAGAGGCCACAATGCAAGGACATCAATTCTCTAAAGTCACAGCTGCAGCTGGGATAGCGCAGATAATGCCATTTGCCACCAGAAGTTGAAGCGCTGCTTATGATAACTTCATTTCTGGGGGCAGAGGAGACTACTGAAGGATGACAGGCAGAATCGTATCTGCTCAGTGTGATCAATTATTAAACGTATCTCACACGGCTTCAGTTCTAACACCGAGAAATTCCTGTAGTCTGCTTTCAAAAAGGTTTCACCCAGTCCTCAGACTGTTTTACTGTTTCCATGCAGTGTGTATTTGCTGCGGAGCTCGTCTGCTTGTGGTTCCACAATCAAAGAAGACAACAAAGAAAAAAAAAACAAACACTTTGTCCAGTTTACAGAGTGCTTACACGCCTGGTCTCCATTTACTGTGACTTGTGTGCCTTTTGCTAAGACTGAATACCTGCTGTGAAAAAAAAAATAGCCTGTCACACAACTAAAAAGGCCCTCTCATGTGAGATTACACGGCCACCTACGTCTCGCCCAGTAAAACCGGTCGCCTTGCTTTCCTTGTCACATACACACACACACACACACACACACGGCCTGTTTGGCCTCCCTGCTGGGTTTTCTCATTTCGTGTGGCTCTCTCACATTTGTTTAAATCATTCCTTGTGACATCTGTTGGAGCGCTGCCATTTTTGAACTTACCAGTTGGAAGGCATCTGGTCTGTTTTCACAACACAGTGAACTGCAAGTCAATTCTATGTCTGTTCAGAAACCCATAAAAACATATATACTGGCAGGAAGCCCTCAACCGATGACAGCAAAAACACCAATAGTATCAATTTTTAATAGTTCTCTCGGTATAGACTGACAGGCACAGCCTTGTACTCTTGCACTGTGTCATGTTACAGTAGCTCAACATCCTCCACATCTCTAACACTGTAGAAGAGCTCAGATATGAAACACTGGGAAACCTGCGAAGAACATTTCTTGACAAAGGTATGCCTGTGAGACCAGACTGAGGGTGAACACATTGCTTCACACAAATTTCCTGTCTTAACAGGAGAACAAATTCCAAAGGTAGCACTGAAACCACATATTTACAGGTCTAATCTCAAGAAAAAAAATCTCAGTATGCACACACCAAACATTATCTGTGCATTAATCCGATTGCATGCGTACGCTGTGTAAGCAAAAAATCTCATTACAGACACAGATATCACTACGCATAATCAGCTCTACTCGAGCACACACAAGTCATTGTACTTTTATATTTGCCCCATGGATTATCGCCACATAATGGAAAAACTGTTTGTGTGATCTGCATTAAACTCTGATCTCATGCGAGAGTGGCATTTAACGTTGTGAGATTTTAATCTGCCGGTTGTTGTCTCCTGTGAAGCACACTCTTACCGTTCTCTCCCACGGTCATGGGGATGTTGACTTCCAGGTAAGAGCCTGCACCTACATTCACATGGATGGCATTGGTTTCCTAGTAACAGAGAGAGAGAGAGAGAGAGAGAGGGCGAGGGCGAGAGAGCGAGACAGAGTGAGAGAACAGAAGGGGCGAGACGGCAAACAGAAATATCACGCATGCTGTCAAATTATTAGAAAGGGCTTTACAGCCTTAAAATAAAAGAGAGTCAACTAATGGGAACAAAAAAAAGTGTTCAAAAGGGGTAAGAAAGTGACTACCTCCTCTGAATCAAGCCGTTTCAAGTTTTATTTTCAACAAGTATTCATGTTGGGACTTAGGATGCGCTTCACATACATAGCGCTGCGAACATCCCCGCACTACTCCAGGAGGAAAATTTGAAAAAGCATAAAACATGAAGCAATATCAATTGCTAAAACATGGTGAGCAATAAAGACAAAGACGGCGAGCGAGGCAGCCGGGAGAGGGGGAAAGATCAAAGCGGGGGAGAGCGGCGAGGAGGGCAGAGAGTGCAAAAGTCACCCTATTTTTGGTGAAGAGCAGATCGATGGTGGCGTCGGCGATGATGTTCATGCGGAGCTCGAAGGCCTGGATCTGCCGGGGTTTTCCTGGCTGGGCCACCTCGGTCACTTTCATGGCCTGGTAGTCAGCAGGGAGGAAGAACTTCCACAGGCAGTCCCTGCAAAGCACCAGTTTGTTTGCTGTAAAATTCCCCATTCGACACGCAGTCTTTATCATCTTTACTCTCCAAGTAAATGAAAAAGAAAAAAAAGAAAAAGCTATATTTAAGAGGATGTGAGAATGTCAAGTCTGCAGGCTTGACATCAAGTTATCTTTTTCAAAAGCTTACAAAATACACCCCATTCTTTTCCATGAGAATGTCAAATGCCATATCAAGTTTACACTGACCTACTGAAGGCCTCTCTTCACTTTACTGGCCACTCTCTGGAGGTCTACCCTTCAGCAGACCTCCTGCGTTACAACAACAAATAGTGCACTGTATATCTCTTCTTTTCCTTCTTCAGCTCCTCAGATACAGATACACAAGTTCAAGCCTGTAATCAATCCACTTCATGCAAGTGCCAACAGCTGAGCAACCAGCCAACAGCGCTCAACCGGGCTGGTTAGTTTTCCCCAGTGATCGCTCGCCATACTGCAGCAGGAAGACTGAAAGCGCTTGCTCCTTCCTCACCTCTGGCGATCTGCCCACGGCCCGTAGTTGAAGTCCGTTCCTTTTCCACAGACGATGTCCAGCCCCCAACACGGAGGCAGATCCTGGAGCTTGTCTCCCTCGCTGCATGTCTCTGCCTCCTCGCCGCCCTCCTGCTCCATGGGGACCAGGCCTACAAACACACATCAATCATCAGGTAACAACAAACAAATACAAAGCAGAAACAGACCTGTCACAAATGTTCTTTTTTTCTTTTTTAATCAACCTTTTTAAGTGACATGATGTACAATTATTGCTTCCTTTTCTTCATCCTGGAGTTGACATCCACCAGTTACTCACTCTGTCTATCTGCTGGTAATGATGTGTACAATAGGAGCCAATAATGTAGCAGTGTGAGGCTGAAAAAAAAAAAAATCCATTTCCCTGTGGATTTATTCCCCATGTGCACATAACCCCAGGCTGCTCAGCCTCCACTCAGGAAGGAGATGACAAGTCGCGTTAGTCCGGGGATAGATCAAGTTCTGTCGCTGAGAACTTTGAAAGACTGCAGGGAGAGGCTTGGATATCACTGGCTGCAATTTGCATCAAAGGCTTGGAGCCCTTTCTCCAACAGCGTGCCAATTTCATTTACGTTGGAAACTTCCAAGAGTCTGTCTGCAGTTATGAGCTTACCGGGTTCGTCCTGGTAATAGTAGATGTCGACGTCGTTGGACTGCATCACCACGAAACCTTCGCCCATCAGTCTGGGAGGCCTAGATGGAGGAAAAAAAAACCCACAAGGTCACAATTCCAATGCCGAGACCAGATTCGACGGGGAAAGGTGAGGAACTCTTTGGCTTATTCTTGACAGACGCACAGCGGGCCGCGGAGCGGCTCTGGCTGTTTTGACAGGGGTCCATGCAATCAATAGGTGTCAGAACTTATTCTCCTCAAAACATCTACCGAGCAGCCAACCACCCAGTTAAATATTCAGCCCGAGTCTGACATGAAGACAGTCTGCACATATTTCTGCTGCTTCTCAGTCAACATCCCTTTCAAACTGCAACATACGTGATGATATTAAGGAGATTGGGATCATACAAGGCTTTGAAGAATGCCTACAGCTGCCAGGTTCCTGATTAGGAGTGATTTTTTTAATCACCGAGGGTTAATGCATTTACTCCCTCAGTCGTTTCCCTCATTCACATTAAGTGTGAATAATGGTTTAAGACATTCCCGCCTATTAAGCAGCACAGTTAAAGCTGGCAGGTGAAAAATTATGGGAGAGAAAAGGGGACTCCTGATTAAAACATTCTGCCAACATTTTTTTTTTTTTGTAATAAAATTGTCAACTGCCCAATTTGGATATAAATAACCTAACCTTTGTAGAGGGGAGGCAGCTTCAACTGAGTGAGCTAAATGAGACTCATCGCTGCGAAATGCAAAGCCGTGTCAGTAATTCATTTTAAATAAGCTCTTGTTTTGCACAAACAAGGAGAGAAAGACCCCGAGTCGGTCCTCTGCCAGCGTGTGATTGAAATTCACATCGCAGACACACACATGCTGCAATATGTATATTTCTGGTGTGTGTCTTGAGGATGAAAATAAGAAGTAGGAAGAAAGATGGGCAGAGCGCTGCTGCACAGAATTTCAAGCCATGTAATGATTTAATTCTCTGCAGTCATTATGACGGGCTTAAAAAATGAGTGGCAAAGGGTATTTCTACAGCCATTCCTCAGCAGAGCGGCTTCTCAAAATGCTTTAAGCTAAATAGATGTATTACTATGACCGAGCTGAAAAACCAAGAGTGCCGGTCTCTAGTTACTGTGGGTAAATAAGTGCGACTTTTAAGAAGTCTACTCTACCTTTGAGATCACTGTAATTATTTTAACGTAAATATAATCCAGATCTTTCGCACTACAGCCTTTAAATGCAGGGCTTATATTCCACCATTGGCACAAAGCCAATCCATAAATTCAGAGGTAAGATTACATGAGCTCACACTATGAGGGGGGGGGTTCATATTAAACATTGAACAGTTCATGATGCTATTAATATTATTTTTTTCATCAGGTTTGCCTCAGCTTCATTGATTCACACAGCATCGAGTTCATCAATTGGCATAGCAGCAACAGGCAAGATAACGAGGACGGTCATGTGTTTTTTTTTTCTCCCCCCACATCAGGAGGCGACTTACTCATCATTCTGCATGCCCAGATAGCGCGGACTGGGAACCAGCATGACGCGCACGTTCTCCAGCGAGCCTTTGACAATGTGCATGTACTGGTCCAGGTGGCTGGATGGAGGTTTGGTGGCGTACGTCAGGAAGGCATCTTCGAAGTTCATGCAGAGCGTCTGGGGGAGGTGGTGGTTCCCAAACGCCAAGCGACCCTTCAGGGAAGGCAAATGTATTAGGAAAGAATCCAAAACAGTGTTTTTCGCTCATGCAGTAAAGACAATCCTGCTTTCTTTCCAGAGTCCATGAAAAGCAATGGCGTTTCAGCCGTACATACGGTGCTGATGTTCACTTTGATGACAGGAATGAGGGACCGCCAAGACGACGTCGGATCTGTGCTTTCTGCCTGGATGTTCACGCTGCACGAGGATGCAACAGACACTCAGTTTCACAACAGCTGAGTAGTGCTACTTTTCCGGTGGGTACGATTAATCTCGCTGTCAGTGAGAAATGACAACATATGTCTGCGCTCCTCATGCATTTTATAGCAACGCAGAGGACAGGGAGTGAGATTCTGCAGCTTCTGCAGCAGCCGTTTCTCATTCCAAAACACTCCTTTAAATACACATTTAAGTCAATCGTGCTGAACTGACGACCTGGATTAATAAGACGACACCAAACTCTTGCATGGCACCATTGAGAAGCTATTTACTGAGTAATTACTAACGCCAGTATCTGTTTTCCACCGTTTTGTCATTGTAGAAATTTGTAAGAACTGGCAATTTATCAAGCAATTAGCTACTTGTCTGCATTCCCAGCAGCACCTAACTTCAAATCAATGTCCATGTTCGATTTCCCCCAAAAAGATAAGCTGTGTGACGAGTCCTCGGTGGTACCTTTCCAGTGTCTGGTTTCTGTCCTCTCGTCCCCTTTCCTCATCTTTCTTGGGCGTCAGAAGCGTGGGATCCAGTCCGAACGTCTCCTGCAGCCGGGCGTAAAGGTCGGTCCGATTGTAGACGTGGAACTCGAAGCCATTGACTGTCACGGAAAGCCTGGTCTCTGCCTTGGGGTCTGTTGATGCAGGACAAAAAAATACAACTCTGATCTCAGTCTGAAGTGCTCTTCCACTCCTGGCTGACTTTTTTTTTTTTCTTTTTTTTTTTAACATGAGTTTGACAAGCATACATTTTAAAAGTCTGCTTCATACATTCAGGAGCATTGAGTTCATTTGCCTCCAACATTACAGGCTCCTGCGATGTGAAGATTTCGCACACGTACACCGAGATGCCGACGCTCAAACAGTGTAAACAAGCAGCTCTATCGAGATCTTTTGGCACCTAAAGAACACGATTTTAGGTGAGACTGCTTCATCAGCACTGACACGAAGTGACAGTATGAAAGGGTAAAATACTCACACATCTTAGACTACTTTCAGAGAAACACTCTCAGAATGACAGTAGCGAAAACAGGAAACCACAGCTTACAGGAGGACAAAACAAAGAAAATTTTCAAACCTTTTCGTCGGCCAACAATTTTAATGTCAGGTGAAAATAAAATACCCAGAAGTTCAAATTGGTGTCTCTGAACGTTCATGGTAGGACCACTTTGGTGAAAAAGAGTTATGCTTTTGAAGGTAACAGCAGAAGAACATTTTAAAAGTGTCATTAAAAGGTGCTACGTCACTCTGAGATGAGAACACACAGGTGCCATAAAATGGATTGAAGTTCTTCAGTGACTAATTAATTCTTTTTTAAAACTATTAATCTGCAAACTCTTCAAGTATGTTCCTATACATCGCCAAACCTGTTCACTCACCATGCTGTTTCTGTTTGGGGTTATACATTTTCCACCAGCGGAATATGAGAAAGCCATCCTGTATTCTGCAGCAGAGGGGAAACAAAAACAATCAATGACCGAGCTTCAGGATGATGAAGGAGAAGCAAACAATGAGGCCCGGCTCAGATTACCTGATAGACATGTCTTGGTTGATGTAGTAGACATCCCTGAACATGACTTTCCCCGACAGCACCGAGAAGGAGAAGGAGCCTGCGGAGAAACAATCACTCACTGAGAATTCGGCGTTATCACAGCGCGGCACGTTGAATTCGAGCAACGCGCCTTCGCTTTCAGTCAAAGCACTCCTAAACAAAAGGTGGAATTGATGTAAGGAGAAAACACGAGTGTGAGAGTTGCACAGCTTTTCAATCGCATATCCTTAAGAATAATCTTATTCAGCGCGCGGGTCAGGGCCTGTTACTGTGACGGAACGCTGAATATGGACTGGCTTGGTTGAAGGCACGTCTTTCTCCGAGTGAATTACTTCGCGCTCGCAGAGTGACAGCGCACAGCAAGTGTTTTATGTGGCGCCCTTCCTGCTGATGGCTCTGCATGTGCCCTGCTTGAAAGCTGCACCCCACCCACTAGACTGGAGGCAGATGCAGCACACCTGTGAGACCCCCATGGTTTTTAAATATTTAAATAGCATTTTAATCGGTTTCCCCTTTTGAGAATATATTGTTTATTCATCAAAAAAGTAATTAAATATCTCCCAGTCATACATTAGTCAGTACACGCTGCTCGCTTTGTGCAGACATGTGTCGGTGAAGCCAGGGTAACTAAGCCGTGCCCTGCTCTTAAACATTTAACACTTCCTCGCTAATCGCTTTGCACTTCCTCCTCAGTTCGCTGCAGGTTTCTGTCAACATGCGCCGCCGTGACGTGCTGTGAATTCATCGCCCCGGTGCCAGGAGCTTCAGCGAGTCTCCGTTCAGATTTAACATCCAAATGACATGCTGGGACTCACTCTCGGCTGGCAGGTGAATAACGGGGCGCACGCAGCTGCCAAGAGGTCTTCCTTAGTGGAGGAATTGATGTGGTTGGGAAGAAACTAATCACATGCTATAAAATGCCAGCAGAGATGCATGAGGATTTATGGTCTGGAGGTGCTTGGTAAATGATTTCCAGCTCGGTCTGCTGTTCGGCGCGCCGTGCCATTGTGGCGGAGTGGCGATAATCACCCAGAGGACGTAGCTCATCATGAAATATTCAGCAAACAGAACGGAGCGCGTTGACAGCGCTCCGCCCTGTTTACGAGTGTGCGACGGAGTCGGCCGGCCCCGGGGCTGAACGTACCGATGTGAACGTAGCCATCCTTGTACAGTCTGTTGATGATGAGGGTGAGGATGAGGCCAATGTTGCGTGAGTTGTAATAAGTTAAGTAGATGATCCATCCACAGGATAGAATGGTGGCTGAAAGGGAGGAGAAAAAAAAAGTTTAATTGCACTTCATTTCAAATCTATAAACCGACGCTCATAAGTCCTTAAAAATGTTTGTTAATATCAGTAATGTGTGTGAGCCTAAAAATAAATTTACTCCTCTTTACCCATCTATCCACCTATACTCCACATCCCCTGCTCAAAAAGCAGAGGCCAAAGCTGGGGTCAAATTACAACCATTTGATGCTGTTGTCAGCAAGTTGTTTCACTGTGCAGAGAGCCTCCCTGCAAAATGTCCAATCAGGAAAAATTGAGCCAAGACTGAAAATAAAAATGGCCCAATTTATGGCTGTGAGTGACACAAGAAATGAGCGGAAGCCTTGGCTCACTGGAGGGACGCAATGCTGAGGACAGGCAAAGGAACCCATACCTGCAGAACGTTCTCATGACTCTAAATACTCTGCGTGGCGTTTGGCTAAAATATAACCTTTTGAAAAGACTGATTGGTTTGCAGAAAACTGGTGAGAAGGTGGAAAAAAAAACTAATGACCAGGTGATCTGCTGTAAGTAACATGACAAGCAAGTGCAGGATGGATTTGAAAAATTGAGCTGTGAACCATTAAAACCTACTGTAATGAGGTGTCCAGAATGTGAAAAACTACGATATAATGAGTTCTCTATACGTAAGAATACATTTCCATACACTTTTAATAATGTGGATTTCGGAGCAGTATGGCAGTGAAATCGTTAGCGCTCTCTTCTCACAGCAAGAGGAGCTTACCTAAGTTCCTGCGTGAAGATAGCATGTGTGTTAGGCAACTGGTGTGAGTGTGAATGTTTTAACCCTGCGATAGACCCTGGGTATAGTGGAACTTCATTTTCACCCTGTTTTGGCGGAAACAACCTCGCCAAACCTCTGCTGGGAGCTGCACTCAGACTCTGCAGCCTGAAACAAATATTACTAAAAATCATTCATCAGATGAGAACAATAATGTGAATATTCCACTTTTATTGTGCTTTAAACCTCCAGACTTTGGTTAATTTAATATGTGCCATAAGAGTTTATAGAATCTTAATAGTTCAACAAATGTATCTGTGTGAAAGAACAGACTGTAAGCATCTCAAACATAAATCTGTGTGCTTATTTTTAGATGAGTAAAAGCTAAATGTATGCCAAATGAGAAAAAAAAAGAACCCACAACTGTTAATTTTTAATGAAGTGAGAGAAATAGGAATAATATAACTCCAGTAAGTGGAACCATGCAACTGCTCAGCAGGGTGTGACCGCAGCTTTACTCAAGTTTGCATTTCCTATAATTACTTTTTGAGAAATTTCCACACTGGTCAGAGATGGAGCGCACTCACCTGCAAGGAGCCAGATGAAGTTTGAGTTGTGCTTGGTGAGGAAGTCATCCAGATCCCCCAAGCTGGGAAAGGTGCTTTCATTGTTTTTGGCAGCATGGCCATCCATGGCTACAGGCTCTCAGGTCGATGTCTACAACTGAAACAGCCACAGGTCAGATTAGTCTGAGAACAAATCCCTGATAGCAGTGACCTCGGGCCTCACGGCACAGAGAGACACACACTGCCGGCCACATGTACGATCTAAAGACAAAAAAAAAGGAAAAGACATCAGTCCTGCTGCTTGTGGAGGGTTGATTCTGGGGTGAAACAACATAATTTCTCACCCAAATGACACATGACTGAGATCTAATTTAAAGCTATGTTACAAATGAAAATCCCTGCCGTCACTGAGGTAGAATTTCCAGCTTCACCTGTACATGTGTCACTGTGTTCTTTAGCGAGACACTAACACAAATCCTTATTTTCTCCCATTGTTGGGTTGAGCACCTTGTCTGGCAGACATCCTCATGTTTGCATGAAGGTATGTGAAGAGATTCATGTCCGTCTGTCATGACACAACAAACAGCATTTTCTAAGAGATCAATATTTAGAAAGGAACTAAAAAAAAAACTGCAGGTTCTCATCAAAATATTACTGCCAACGCGCTTAAGCTGTAACATATTCAGGTATTTACAGCTGGTACCTCCAGGCACAGAAAACACATGACGCGATGGGCGTACTTTGCATGAGGTGAGGCCATTGACCGCATTTGCATGTATGAACTTGGCCTGCACAGGAAGGATTACTGTGTTTGTTTGTGAGTGGAAGGGAGCTGTGTGTGTGGAGTTATAAGTGCATGTTGTGATCTCAGTCAGCCTGTGCTTACCAGTCAAATACCCAACTGCTGCTATGCACCAAAACACACTCACGAACACAAATCCTGGTCTAATCCACCCTAAATGATGTTGGCTGTAAAACCACTGAGATGGAACCAAACACAATGCGAACTCTTACAGAATGCATCAGCTCAAGTTTAGACTTTTATACAAAAATTATGCTCCAAAAGAATGACTTTACACCCAAGGTTTGGAGCAGGATAACACAATACTTCACATCAACTGCCTCAGTGACTACACAAGTTTGTGCGAAAAACACTTGTGTAATCCAATAAGCTCTGCAATGTTGGTTGTTCCAGGAGCATATACTTCATCAAACACGGAACAAGTACAGGTTTGACGGAACAGCCTATTGATGCTCAGTCTGCATATTCTGCCTGTGCATACATGGGTTTTGTTCTGGTTTCTTCACGCAGTCCACAAACACGCACTTGAGGTTGCTTGATCACCAGTCCTAGGAAATGAACCTGGGTATGTGTGACGGCCTCAGTGTTTGTCCTATGATGGAATGGTGACGACTCCGCGGTGATAGCCTGTCGATAGCCATGGTGAGCCATGAGCACGATGGCAGCAAGCCCAATGTCATCATGCACAGCTGTCACAGAAACATGACACTCCAAAACATGGGAGAAAGTTGGCACCACATCAGCAAAACAAAGTGTGCCAAAAAAAAACTCCTTTACAACCATTACAAAGTATGAAATTTGCATTTTGGTCCAATCAAAATTTAGATCCTCATCCCCACTGAAGATGTGAAAGCAACCCGAGTCAAAAACCAGATGGTACAATGACTTTGGCAGATAACAAACGATGCTGACATGCAAACATAACACCAACATTGCAATCAAGAGACCGGATGTCATCTTAACTTCTACTGAATCTGATACACTTTTTTTTAAATCAACAATATACTTTATTGTAAATTCAATACCTAAACTAGACTAATCATACTTTAAAAATTCCATAGTGTTATTGATTTAATGGGGGCACCACAGGACACTGATCACCCCATAATGATAAAGGTCTGCATTGTGAAAGTCAGTTTGGGGAAGAGTGTCAGTGTCTGGCTAATTTGAAAGAGGTGACTCAGTCTGTGAAAGTTTTTAGAAATCCCACGAAATAAATGTTTCACCTGTGTATGACCTTGTGCACGTGACCCAGCTGTGATTCAGTCACTGTGAACTCAGAGCAGATATTCCTGTGAAGCAGGTTGATGTTTTCAGCATGTTTGGCTGAATAAACCTGACACTGACTCAATACTGTCATCTGTAATCCCAGTACTAACTTTCAGTTTAGACGCACCTCAACCTGATCCTGTCAGGGACTTTCCCAACATATCTCACATATTCAACTGTGCAGTGCATCTCGTAACTTTCCAACAGAAAACAATGTTAAGAGAAACTGATAAAAGGATCTGTTTACAAGAGAACGAATGTATCATCAATTCTTTAGAAGCCAGTTTGACAACAAAGCATTACGACATTGCTGTAGTATTCCAACCATGCACGGTAAATGCAGTACTTCTGAAGCTTTGCATGGAGCAGGACATGCAGTTCTACTGGAAACTGCTCCCGCACCATCTTCATATCCCAACAGAGCTCTTCACAACATAGAAGGCCATGGGTACGTCAGAAGTTGTGCTATTATCCATGTTTCCACTTTCATTACTTCTGCATCCAAACATTCACAGAACTGGACATGTCACTACTAACCAAAACATTCATATAGTTTTCTCAGTCGTCAGGAAGCTCACCGGCACTGAACAACTCTTAAGACGAAGTCACATGTTTATTAATCCTGACAAAGGCCAGATTCTTTTAGCCATATTTATATTTCTAGAAAAGCTTTTATTATATTCAGACAAAAGGTTAAAAGAGAATTCAGTAACATCAGCACTGCAAGTTGAAGCTGCTTCATGATGCCAGTATGCAGCAGTTTTCATGTCATGGTAACACAATTGTTCCTACTAGAGGTAAGTAGAACTTAAATTAAAAACAAAACAAAAAAAAATCATAATATTCAACATGTTAATGACAATGAATTTTAGGGGAGAACAATTGCAACTTTTTGAAATATTTCTTTTTAGAACCAGCTTGGCACATGTGCACTTCTACAGCATCTAATGAAGTCAAACAATTCCAAACAAATTGAAGTGTCTCACATAAACAGCTCGAAAATCAATTAGGTATTGAGCCTTTTGAGCTGCACTTGTTTTCAGCAGCCAGAAATGATTTCAAAATCTCCAATCTGTCTGAAACAAAAGAGGATATGCTCATCATGTTTTGCACCCTCAATGTTAAAAATGCAGTGACAAAATCTGTATGAAACATGAAACAAATCCAATATCTACCCGGAAAATATTGCTGATGTGACACAGGAAGAGCAATACTGATGAACCAAATTAAATTCCAAATGTCAAATGAGACCGACTCAGTCTTAACAAACTGAAAAAGGCCACACACCTTATTAAATAACTTTTTAAGTGTTTTGAATGTGAGGATATGAGGGGAAAAACACTTATCAAGCAGATTGTCATGATAAATCGTGTTTATGCATGCTGGTAAAGCTGTAATACTTAATTATATCATGTTGATTCCACATTATATCATCAATTCATCAGCATTTCTCTGGTTTTAAAGGTTGCATCCAAGTATCACAGTATTGTTTCTTCAAATTCCCTATTGTGAATAATTTTATGAAAGCAATGGTAGTAATGATTTCAGATGCAAGGCCAGAATTATCAATGGAAATGAATTCAAATAAGTATAGCCAAGAAAAAGCAAATACATGTTACAGTACTTGTGGGATTGGGATATGTCATGGTACTGAAAAAGAACAATTTAGCCTCATCAATATGATTATGCTTTGAGTGTTTTATAACACTCAAAGTTCCTGCATTCATCATATCCACCCTTCAGACACTTGAGATGAGACTCCTACAACAGGTGGATGAGACAGTGCCAAACCAAACCTCTCTACAAGAAGGAGTACACCTGCTTTAAGCTCCCATCTCACTGAGCTGTGACAAATAAAACTAATCGCAAAAATAACTCAGGAAATTTGCAATAAGAAAAAAATGTACATCATTTCCTTGAATGTCACAATTTTGCAAATGTTTTGCTTGTAATTTGAAAGACTTTTTTTCCACAAAACATTACTTAAAAAATGTGTCTTTATGCCGCAGAACACCTCACACCTTTCACAATACAGTTTATCTAAATTGGAAAGTGTAAGAAATGAGTATGAAGCATGTCAGTCTGGTCCAGGTCAGGGTCCTCATTGGGGGTCAGGGTCCTGCGCTTCTTTTATGACCACTACAACAGATCACAGAGTGATTATTGGACTGCAGAGAGATACCCTTCATTTACTGGCTAACTATTTTCATACAACTCACATTACTGCCTCTTTCACAATGTTTTTTTTTTTTTTTTTTGCGGGAAGTTGGTGAAGTATTCATGTAACACATACAAAACAACACAGTGCAGTGTGACTCCACATTAAATTTATAGATTTAATAGTCGTTTATCCTGGAATTTTGTGTTTCAATTAGTTGAAGATTGTCACACTACAATGGAATAGGGGCATGAAAAACAGCAGATGGTTGACAATTTCATCAGTAAAGACTTTGGGGAGTTACACACACTTGACTAATGTATTATCTCCACATATGAGAAGACCAACATTTCCTTACACTAATAAGAATAACTTGAAACACAATATACTCTGAATAGCCACACTTAGAGGGTTAATACATCAACAGAGCTGTATTGTTATTAATTGTTTATTTTGTCATTATTCACATCATTTGCAAGAACTACAATGAACTCAATGGTAGTGAATGACCATGTTCATGTTATATAAACAAAATGACATTCAGATTTTACTTTCAGTGTCAAGATTAACTTCAATCTATATTATGTTCATGTTTGAGAGCATTACACTTTACTAGCAATCTTACAATTACAAGTTAACAGCTAGTCATTGGACATTAAGCTTCATTCCTGCCAACAGGTTTAGCTAAGGAAACAACACTGATGACCACCAGTGTTGTTGTTTTGTGACTGACATACTAACAGTTTCAGTTTCTATTTATCAGCTGCTCTTATTGTAAATGACTTGGGATGTATCATTAAACCCAGCAATATTTACCCATGAGGACATTTCATCATGATTATTATTAGTGATGGTATCGACCTGCCTTGGAATAAAGTCTATGTTTACCAGGACCAGATGTATTACCCATAACAGTCATTACAATTTATGTGACTGGAGGTGTAACCTGGAATCCAAACCTGAAAGTAACCACACACCCAGCTAATCCCAGCTTTTGAGTAATTTCCTGTTATCCTCAGTTCTGCTACACCGACTTAATGCGACCTATCGCCTGTGTTAATCACACAGTGGTCTCGTTTCTTCAAGAGATCGGTCCCAATAACACCAGCCTATTTTCTGCTCACGAACATTCAATATGACAAAGAACAGAGTTATCACGCTAACTGCTAAATATCGTTAGCAGTGAGCTTAGCTGAAGCTAATGACAGCAGGCCGCACCCTCCAACTTCTCCCGTTTTAAACTCTAAAAACACGTCGGCACGAGCTCGTCATTTACCTTAACGTCGTCGAAGAAGCATGTGGTTTCATCTTTGCTCCAGTTGGTCCGGAGTTGGTGCTCTTTTGTCGCGTCGGACACGGGTGCAGCTAGCATCCTCTGTTTAATATTTACCTGGCAGGCGGCCAGCTCGGAGCGCTTCCTGCTCCGTCGAGAGCAGTCACAGAATCCACCAATAGGAGGAGACGAGCTTGTCAGATTCTGACCAATAGGGAGAAAGAACGGGGGAGGCGGGGTTAATAGCTGACTGACGGCTACGTCAACCAATCAACGCATTTGTTTTTATAACAGAGGGATTTGCGCGGCGCAGTTTTTAAGCTGTCACAGTTCACCACACAGCAAGAGGGGGAAGGCAAGTGTTGCATGTCATCTGAAAATGCAAGTTTTATTTATGATGTACAGAATCAATATTTGTGAAATGACTCCAAAAAAAAATAATCGTTTTCACTTGATACAGGAAAAAAAAGCAAACTTGAAAGGTTGCAATCAATGTGCATCACATGGAGTGGATTGCACCAGTAAGGACTGATTGTTAAACCTATTTCACTCTTAATTTAACTCAAATAAATATATTTTTTTTTCTATTACATTTAAACCTTCTATCATTTATTATTAGATTTGGGAACTCAAGGTCTGTCTGCGAGATGAAAGGGATTCCTACAGCAGAAAGATGGAGCAGAAATATCCAACTAAACAACATGAAAGAGAGGTGGAGGTCACAGATCCCCTCCCCACCACCATAACCAGAGAGGATGTCAGCAGGGACTGGACTGGACCGGACAGTGTGCATCTCAGGATGTCAAAGGCCTGTGCTGTCGAGAAGGGAAAGCCTTTCCAAGATATCTTCAACATGAGCCTGCATCAAGGGAAGGTGCCCTCCCTGTGGAAGACATCTGTCGAGTTCCATCCCCAAGAAACCACACCTGAGCCAGCCAGTCAGGATCACATTAAAGACCAATTTAATCGTCAAATATTGTGCACCTCAGTCATTTTAACCTTTTGTTCCTTGAAATGTGCAAATACTGCATTTAGATCCTCAAACGAAAAGTGTTTTTTAAATGCTTCATTTTATTTATTTATTTTTTTTTTTATGTATATACTTACCTCAGAGGCTGTCTTATCTTTTTGGTATTTATGTAAGCCAGGGAACTCTTGAATTTCCCACAAGATTAATAAAGTATGCATCCATCTATTATAAGGTGGTGTAATCACACTCCCAGTGTAAATGAACAAATCAGATATAATATCATTTTACGTATGTCACACCACAAATTGTCATTTTGTACATCCATCCATCTTCCACATTGCTTTGTCCTGGGTAGGGCCATGGGGTACTGAAGTAGAGCCCAGCTATTATGAGTAGTGAGGGCCTGGACAGTGTGCCACTCCATCAGACAACCAAGGTTTTCACAATCCTTCAGTACCAACCCTCACAGGTCATGATCACATATGCTTAGGCTTCTGTTTATTGATATTTAACAAGAATAAAGATATTCAACGGCACAAAAAGTTTAGGTTTTACTACTTTGACTCTTAGTTTTTATTGAAGAGTATTTGGGTGAATACTTTGATAGAAGCTGTCCAATTGTTGTACTATAACCGCCCCAAGTCCAAAGATGTGTGACGTTTTCTGAGACTACGCTGTAATAATGAAACTAGAAGAGAATTGATTCAAATTATTAAAGACAGTTTTAACTTCACTGATATTAATAAGCATTTACTTAAGTGCTCAAGTTTACTTAATTGTAATGGTTTTAATCCCACAACATGATATAAGAATAAAGTTGCACGAATATTTTGTATTGTACCTTGTTTATACTTCCTATTTGACTGATGATCCCTGAGCCGTTTGAGTTGGGCCACTGATGAGGAGAAATCAATATAATTGATCAAACTCGGAGGACAAGTGTTTTCTTAAAAATACTTCCAGCAGATGGTCTATATCTCACAGAGGACTATATTTCTTTCATTTTTAATTTAATGCAGGCATGTTGACATGTGGAAACTAAAAATCTTCAAATCTCTTTCCAAATGCAAATGTAGCTCAGCAGTACAAAGAGGTCCAATCCAGCGGAGTACTGCTGAGCCCAGTGCCGGCAGGATGGATGAAGTGATTGATTTGGCACAAAGGTATTGACATTATTTATGTTACCGGATGGAGCTGATAATATATTAAAGGAAGGTTTGGACATTACTAAGCAGCTGTCCTCAGTTCTTAAATCCACCACAGCTTTGAACTGGGATGAATATTTCTACCCTGGCTGTGTGTCATTTTTCCAAACTCATGAATGATGGTTAGATCCTTTATTTTACCCCATTCATGCATCCTTGAGCAGCACACTGAACTCCAAGTTGCTCCCAATTATCTGAAAGATGGTGTGAATGGGCGAACGTGACTGATCACGTGAAGTCTGTTGAAACCGCTTCCGTTGAAAAAAAATGCTGTATCCATAAAAATCTGTTACTTTGTGCACAAGCAGTTTCGTTTCCTCTGCAGAAAAGATTCTGTATCTTTTTTTTCTTACTTGACAAACCTGCTATCATAACATGGTGATAACCTCATTCTCAGAGGGAAGGGAGGAAGGCTGGATCTCCACACAAAGCACATCTAAAATTAAGAACTGGAATATCGCCTTTGTACTCACAATGGCCAGTGTTAAATTAGAAAATTTAATTACCATTGGCATTTATAACCTGCGTAATTTAGACTTTTGGATTCCGGAAGATTCTGAAACTAAGCATGAAAACTTTTTTTGTTTTTTTAAACTACTGTTTCAAAATGAGGAAAATTCCAAGTGACTTGAATACATGTATGGAAACTTTTAAAATGCTGCACGAGCATTTTCATCTCACCTCTGTGCACACATATCGACAGCCTTAAGAGGTTCTAAGAATCATGACAGCAGACCGAAACTAGACACGCCTGTCTGAAAATAATGTGTATGCATATGCATTGATGGTTGACAGGAAGCATCTGTTTGTGTTTGGGGTGAAACAGCCCCCACCTTCGTGCTTAAATACCCCACGGTCTTGTGTGGGACAGTGCCCTGGAGCTTCAATAAATTACCAGAAAAGACATTTTCTCTCAGAATTCTTATTCCAGGATAAATTTTTCACAACAATGCACTCAGTAATTTTACAGAATTGAAAGACTTGACCCAAAAACGGTGATCTTGTGAGTTTAGAGTGAAGGCAAATAAAGCAAGTTCAGGGAAAATTTATAGTAAGCACACACACCTCATCAGAGAACTGCTTAACTATTCATTCCTATGCAGATGACTTTGATCAAGTTTGAAGGAGTTGAAGACGTCATAAAAGATGAGAGATTTGTCATTTATTATTCACTGAGTTGTCTGCACAAGCTGAGGTACAATCAAGAAAAAAAAAAAACCCCAAAAAAAACAGATGATCCATGTAGTGAAAATGCAGCAGAGAATATCTGTAATCAGCATGGGCGTATCTCAAAGTGCAAAAAAAAAGCATTCAAGACCGTAAATATAACACAAATGTCACCATATTACAATGACACATAAATAAGATTGGTTGGCTTTAAGACTGCTGCAAATTTATGTTTGCTGTAAAGCCGGGTAATCCTTCCTGCAAATAACTTGGCTGTTGCTGAGGGAGGAGGAACAAAATCCATTTTACACACAACTGGGTAAATGGATTTAATGATGGCACTCTGTCAGCGCCGCACACGGATCTGCTCCGTCAGGAAATTTCATTTACAGTGGTTTTGTCTCCTCAATGATTACTCACAACCTTTTGGCCACATTCGGCAAACGCCTTCATTAACTGAACTGAAATTCAAAGTTCAAAAGGTGCAGAGGTCCAGCCGAGGTGGTTGTATGAATCTGGCAGCACAGACACCAACAAGTCGGGGATTAATAAATACCTTTTTAAATTATATCACGGATGTCCTGGTGGGGACCTCAGCCAATTTTAACACCATGAATTAATACAGATCCTCTATTAACAGAAGGCAAAGAATACATGAATAATTTATCCAGCCGAGAATCAGTCTTCGAAAAACATTATACTCACACGAGGCTTACAGATGACCGAGATGATATATCAAATGCTGAACTCGAATGGCTCATAACAGCAGTGAAACCCATGCTTTGAAATCACACTTCACGTCAAGACGCACCAGGAAGACAAACAGTTCTGTCAATTTCAGCAAAGGGTAGAGAAACACTTGCGTTGGCAGCCAGACCTTTATATTAAAAACAACAGTACGGAGCGTGCGGCCGTTCAGAAACTCATGAGCGCGTCCCGCTCCTGCATGCTGGTGTAGAACGGCTTCCCGAACACGAAGGAGTGGAGCCCCGCCCTCAGCTTCTCGGCGAAGGCCATGACGATGTTCAGGTCCCCCTCGTCCCTCAGATCCAGGTCCGTCTTCAAGCTGCGCAGCGATTTGAACGGCTTCTTCCCTTTTTGCCTGTCAAAGACACGGACAGAGAAACGGACACGTCGGGTTACGCCCGCAACCAATAACAGCCTCGAAACCTCCGGGTCAGAGCACCTGTGTTATTAGCATTTCGCCTGGTTGCAGCTGTGCACAGGAGCACGGCGCCACCATGAATTATGTATGCTGCTGGGGGACGGCAACTGAGCATAAACAATCTTGTCGAGGCACCTGTAAAATAGCGCGCCCTTTGACCTCTGCCTGTCGGCGGCACCGTAAACAAGACGGCTTTTATGCTTTCGCACGCGTTCACGAATAATGGCTTTTGCTCGTCCAGTTACAGACGTCTCCGGAGTGAGATACGTCGGGGCCGTCGCTCGGCGGCGGGATTGGGATTATTTCTGACGGGAGAACAGGCAAACAATCAGAGGAATGATTTGTCGAAGTGACGAGTGGCGGGAAGGTCGGTTCGCCGCTGCTGGGCACAGACGGAGATGAGTCGAGCCCAGATGGAGCGATGACCGGGGTCACCACGGGGGAGGGCGGCATGACAAGTTTCAACTGAGACACGGTGGATTGCAGAGCCCTCCGATGAATTGAAGGGAGCCGAGGACAAAGTTTCCTGGAGCTGAGCCAGAAAACTAGAACCCGCTGGGAGCAAAGTGTGATTGGAAGCACAACTGTCTATTTTGTTTTCTTTCAGGGAACTGAACCCATTTGGAGTAATTCAATAGATCTGGGAGATGGAGGGAAAAAAAACAGAGACACGTGTTGCCTGGATTAGAAACACATTATTGTAAAACGTCATGTGAGGCCACCGAAGGCCATCTTACTCCCTTTTCTGCCAAACGGCTGTAGATATACAAGCGTTTCTTGCCAAGGATAAAACAGCACACACGTGGTTTAGATAACGATGATGACGAAGCAAACACTATTTCTGGTCTTGAGGTGAGCTGGAGGGATCAAGGAAGTCTGTGTGACATATATATATATTTACTTTCCGAGTACATGGGGGGAGCTGCCATTACAGGATAAAGGATTCATTATCTTGAAAAGGAATTCAAAGAGCTTCTTCCTCCAAAAATGCACAAATCAAATGGATTTCTTCTTGACAAAAACATGCCTCTCCTGAACAAGACCGGAATTGCTTTTTTGTGGCTTGATAAATAAATAAATGTTCATGAACAAACAAAAAAATTTTTTATGCTGGTTGTTTACACTGATTTGAAAGGGGAAGGTGTTAAAGTGTTTAGAATGAGGAGCTATCAGGAGAATCGGTGACCTCGTCTATATTTTCAGATGTTTTGGCTTTTATCCGTCAAATGAGAAATATATATTAACATGATTTGAAGAATTGTCAAATCACACTTGGCAGAGTTACAATCAAGAGGAATGTCATCTTTCACCAAAAGAAATCCTTGAACCATCTTTGAAGTAGTTCCCTGATATTTTCCACCGATGGGCGCGAACGCTGAGGTGGAAAACAGAGCGAGCGCTCCCAACAATCTGTACGATCATCAAGTGAAAGGGGGTCTTGGAATTCAAACCTTGTTTTCAACACATGATGAGAGGTTCTGACTCATCTTTGAGAATGTTGTTTTACAATTGCAGAAAACAGATTGCTTCTGTTTTTCTTTTTCCCCAAGCGGCAGCATGACATGGCACCAAACAGTGAGATCATGAAAACAGATTGCTGATGACAGTGTTGCAACTACATAAACTACATTAGTCTTACAGTTGAAGACAAAAAAAAAAAAAAACCTGTCGGAACATCATAGAAGATTTAAATACAAATGGAAGATGTAAAAAAAAAAAAAAAAATCTTACAATGTAATAATTTAAGATGTTTTCACTGAACACCAGCAATAAGCTGAATAATCTGTATATTGATCAGGTAAACCTACTGTAGCAGCCTCTGTATTACTGTGGACAGATCCTGCAGGTCACTAAAATGAGTTCTCGGTCTTATGGATCCGTTGAGAAAAGCCTCCCAGTCATACTCGTGTGCCTGTTCAGACCAGTGTGAAGGATGACTCATCTGATCAGGAGTTTAGTTTCCTGGTGCCTCCATTCTTTGCTCTCCTCCTCCTGTAAAAAGTTACCGTGCCCGGTCCCCTCGCCTCCTTGCGTTCCACTCTGGCTGTTCCTTGACGCGCCTCCCTTCATCTTGATTTAGGCATTTGCAGTGAGCTGAATCCCGGCTGTCCCTATTTCTGTGCGACTCAATTTACGATGGCAGGGGAAGGGATGCTCCACTTCCTTTAGATTGCTCCATATGGGTATATACTCACCCCGCACTTCCTCGTTCTAACCTCTCTATCGATTAGCGACGCGTCCCAACAACATCATAAAATTATGAATATTAATCACAGTGATGTACGAAGGAATTTATTTAGTGATAGTGAAATTCTTTAGAAACGTAGGGAGGTTTTTCTTTTGATATCCGTAGGTGAGCATGTCAGACTGTGGTCTTTTTGGCGTTGACATGTTCTCCTGGTGTGTGGGGTTTTCTTGGGTTACGCCCATTTCCTCCCACTAGTCCAAAGACACGCTTGAGTTTAATTAGCCCGCTGGGATTGGCTGCAGCACCTCAGAGCCTTAAGCTGAAGCAAAGTGTACAGATGAATGAACTGAACTGAAATTGTTAAATCTACTACGATTACGTCTTTGTATTTTGTACCTAAAATAAAATAACTGTGATCCTCTGTGGCTTCAATGAGGATGTTGATGCATCAGGACTAATAACTGAAGTTTTTTAGTGTTTAATTTCTTTCAGAAAACTGTTGAATCCTTCAAAATTGTCACAGTTTTATAGTCATGTAGTCCTTCTGCGCTTGCTGTTCTCTCTCCATCCCTCCACAGTAAACACACAGAGATGCAGAAAACATTGGTACAGCTATTTAACTACCAGGTTTCCAGAGGGCCTCTGTTTGTCTCCACTGGGAAGGCGGGCTGTAGGGCGACGTGGGGATCAAATCGAGGTCAGCCGCGATGGCGTACCGTCACGGTAAACACAACCACAGAAAACAAGTCAATTAACAACCCGTACCGTTCGGCTGTAGTGGCCCGCAGCCACGCGTTAGTCCCTCAGTTACTTGGATTAAAGTGTTATTAGTAACAGCCCTTACGTTTCGTCCTCGATGTACTTGAGCAGCGTGAGGGCCTTCCTGTGGAGCAGCAGCAGGAACTGGGCCAGATAGGTGCTCCGCAGGGACAGGCCCGGCTTCAGCATGAACACCTGGGTAAGACACAGGATGTCAATTAGTAGTCTGGGCTGTGGCTTTACTGAGGGGGAAAGAAGTGGGAGTGGGGGAGAGGAGGAATAATACACCCCCCCCCCATTCCTCCTTTGTGCTAACCTTGAGGAAAAGAAAAAAAAAAACCACACACACACACACACACACTGCTTGTTGCTGTTGTGAGGAAAACTTGCAACCTCAACTCTGAGACTTGTTTCATGGAAACCAACAGCGGGTCGCACCTGGGGAATAAATTCTAATGTTCCCTGTCTGTGGCCTCTGGAGATTACTTCAGTCACATGGGAACAAGTATTTGAAGTATTTGCTGCGGAGCCAGAAACAAATCTCAGCCAGTGTTCAGCAGCAAGGTACCTCAAACTAAATATGACAAGAAATTGACTTGTTCCGCCTTGAGAACCTTACACAGCGCTGTCAAAAAAAAAAGAAAAAAATGAAAAAAAAAAATCAAGTTTGCTTTAATTATGATAAAAACAAGTCCCAACTGGCTCTCTGTTACAACACATTACCAAGCAAACCAAGAATGAAATCCAAGTGGAAAACCCACACAGACAGACCTGGAAAGGGGCTTTCCTGGATACACTGCGTCAAACATCAGCTTCTGCTGTCATTTTATCTGCTGCTTGAAGTTCAAATGTGAAACCACATGCAGCGATGTGAGACACAAACAGCACACAGCGTGCAGAACGAAGCTGGTAATGAACTCAATGACCATCACCTACGTGTGCGTGTGTGTGTGTGTGTGTGTGGCCAGCCAGGGGAAAGGTTGCCATGGTAATAGATAAGACTTCAGTCAGATTTGGCTGCTCTCACATCTTAAACTGCTCGTACTTCTAGGATGGATGAGAGTGGATGATTATATCAGTGGTATGGACAGAAAAGATGATATCGAAGGTGGGCAAAAAGAGATTGATAGATGGAGTAAATGGATCGGTCGACAGTCTGCAGTTTGATGGGTTCGTGAGTTGAACGGATGGCTGTGTGATAAGAATGGCTCAGCAGGTGCTCCGGTGGATAAATGGATGGTGGCAGTGACAGACAGATGGTTAGTTTTGGATCGAATGGTATGAATGGACGGATGGATGGATGGATAATGGGTCAGAAGAGTGGGACGAATGGACAATAGATTGATGGATGTTCACTGGGTGGATAAGTTAGTAGGATAAAAGAATGGATGGATGGATGAGTGGGGGACAGATGAATAAAGAGCTCAGGGGGATGGAAGTATGAAAAGACTGGTGGGCATCTGGTGGAATAAATGAATGAAAGCGTTAGCAGGTTTTGATGTAGTGTGTATAGGTGACTTTCATTGGAGAATTCTTTTGGAATAAACCCAACCAAAATCATAAATTCCAAACATGAAATACTCCAGCTTCAGAAATACCTCAACTTAGGAATCCAATAATATTTTAAGTTGCAAAAATGTCTGTAATGACTCACAAGTAACTAAAAGGCCATCCATTTCTGTTGTAAGCACACTAAGACGGCCATAAATTAAAATTATGACAATTAGAGATATGCACCTCCCACAAAACTGCTACAAACTAATTTTAAACACGATACATTTCCCAGTCTAACAACTGAGTGACTGCCAAAATGTGATCAAAAAGACACAAATTATTTCTGATATTAATGAGATATTAATAGAGTGGCATCTCATATGGGTTGCAGTCATTCCATCATAAAGTGGGAGCAAATAAAAACAGAAAGATAATAAGAACAGTTTCTTGCTTCTTGATGGAAGTTGCAGAAAAAAATATTCCATCTGAAGCGTTGGCATATTCTTCTCACCTCATCAATAAATGACTTCACCAGAGTGTCTTTATGTGGGACATCTTGAAATAAATTCCTAAAGAAAAAGAGAGTGTTTTGGGTTATTAAGTGTGAGATTTTTTTTTTAATCAAAAGCCAGAAGTCATTACTCAAAGACACGACGGATCTGAGCGTGGCTTACAGGTCCAGTGTTGTCTCGTCTGTGTGAATGACCGTCTCCGGCGGGATGTCCTCCTCGCTGTCCGTTTTCCACAGCGCGTTCAGCTCCGACCGCATGTAGCGCCGCTGGTTGAACGTGTGCTCGTGGCAGGGCGGCATCTGCTGGACCGTGTTGATGTCCACGTCGATGTGTGTGGTGGGGTAGGGGGAGTAGAGCACTTGGCGGAACGGCAGGGCGAAGCTGCCCATGGAGTCCTGGGAAAGAGGGCGGAAGCAGGGACGCCGATGATGTGTCCGTGCGAAACCTTATTTCTCTCCCTGGGTCAGTGGAATCTGGTTTAGTGGAGCTAATCTTGTCATATGTGATGCAAATATCTATAAGCAGAGCCTCAGCGAGCCAGCATGTGCCACACTGACCTCTTCAACTGAACCAACAAGCTTCCCGCTGATATTCATGTTGTTTTCAGTCTGTTCCTGTTGTCAAAATGAGCCATCTGCCTCGCAAAGAAAACTCGCTTCTATACTTGACCGCAATGTGCCTCCCGAGTCACATGCACCCGGAGCAGAACTTCTCATAATCAGCACGTCGCACACACTCTTGAGGTACTGAAGGCTGCGACTACAGAAGGCCAGTGAACAAAAAAGGGGTTTGAAGTCTGTGATCTTCATCTCCAAACTCCGATTGATGTCTCGTGTTTATATGCACCGCTCTGAATCTAAAAGTTCCAAAGTGAACGGGGAAATGCAGCCCGTCTTTGTATGCTCTCTGGAGCATTTGTACCGAGAAACAACAGTGAGGACAGAGGAATCTGAGACCACATCAAAAAGTCTGATGTTTCATGTAAAGTTGGGAAATGCCACAAACTTTGAAGATCCAGAAACTTAAAAAAAAAAAGGAACAAAGTTCTAACAGAAAATGGATGTTGCACATTTTAAGTCAGCAATTACACTGGAGCTAATGAGCGACATCTATCATTTCACCTGCTTTGTGCAAAGATCAGACTTTCCAGTTGGATCACTGAACCGGCGATCACATCATACTCCAGAGCATTCGATGGACTCATCAGAGGCTTGTTCAAGTCAATCAGCTCACAGACACACAACATATAGTGAACTGCCAGCTTACAAGCAACACGTGGCCCCGGTCTGTTGTCTTGTGTCCAGAGAGACGGCTTTAAAAAATGATGAAGCGATGGAGGAAAGCCATTCAAAGTCAATTACTACTCGAATATTTCCAAACCAAATCCACTTTAAGGTAGAAATGTTGCAACACTTTTTTATGGTTCAACAGTATGTTAAGGAATCATTTTTGGAACAAATCTTATTTGAGGTGTTGACATGGCCTTCATATTTCACATATTTTAGTCAAAAACGAGTATCTGTGGGATGTGCTGAAAAACAGACCCATACCTTAATGAGTCAGAGCTGTTTTGCCAGCGAAAAAAGGCAAAACGCATTGTTAGGCAGAAGGTCATAGAGTAACAGCGGAATGCTGTGAAGGTGTGGCGGAGCTTTGCTCCCATTACGTCTGTACTGACTGGCCTTCATTCGGATCAGGAAGCAGCAGCAAGTTGTTCTTCAGAGATGTATTTAACCCGCTGGATTGATTTTTCTCTACAGTTGCATGACCTCGGGCCTATTCAGCAGCAACGGAGCCTTTTTAGAGTCAAACACTCCAACATAACAAGGAACTACTATTTAACTGCTAAGATAAACCCTTTATAGATTTTCAAGCTGATGTTACTGTGTAATTATATTCACAATATTCTCTATCTTTCCCAGAAATAGACACAAATGAGAAAAACCCAGCAACTCAGACAGCTGTGAAAACGTTTCTCTTGATTAACTTTGTGGTGAATTAATTCATTAAGTTATCAAACTTAGAAACATACTGTCTTACTGGACTTCCCTTTATGATCGGTTTCTCTCTCCAGATGAATTAATCTGGTTAAACACTGTTTCAATAATTCAAGTCGAACTCAAGTATGACAAACCATGCGAGCGTATGAGAGAGGTCATGACTCAAAAACAAGCATTAACTCGCTGGAGTGCAGCTGCAGCAGGTGGAGAACTGTTTCGGTGTAATATTCTTTGAGGTGAGCTGAGATGTTGTTGTGACATTGAGGTTGTTGCTTTGCCAACACATTGACATTGAAAATCTTGAATACACCAAATTAAATTTACAGATATAAAGACGTTTATAGCGTCTTTCTTTCTTCTCTCTTCAGGGGTCATCCACCTCCATCTCACTCGATTATCTCCTGTTCCACAAAGCATCTTAATCTTCACTGTGTCCACGAATCTGCACTGAAGTCTTACTCTTCTCCTCCTGCTTGACAACCACATCTCCAACATCCTTTGTCTCATTATATTCACTGTGCCTCCTCAGCAGGTCCTCCAGTCATCACAACCTGGCTTCTCTAGCGTTATCTCTGAACTGCTCAACCTTACGCCTCTGGTCTGTTCGTTTTTAATCCTTTTAATCCATCCTAGTCATTCCCAATGAAAGTCTTCATTACTTCACTCCTGCGACCTCCAGCTCGGCTTCTGGAGTGCCGCTGTCTCCAAACTGTCATCGCAAGTCTCAGAACTGCCTTTTTTTTTTTTAAACACCAACTGCTGTCTTTCTGTCACATATCAGTCCACCCACTCCATCCTGCTTACACTCTCTTCTTCACCTTTTTTTTTTTTAGCACTGTATCGATCGGGATTGTTGACTCCAGGTACTTGAACTCATCCGGCTTCACTGCCTCTACTTCAATCTTCACAGACGTAGAACTAGTAAATCACTGATGGCCAAAATGAACAAATAACTCTTTATGGTGGTGGCATTTCACTGCGAATAGGCCTTCTGGAAGACAGAGTTCCATCTTTGTGGCAGTTTCCTATCTCTGGCGTAGCTGTTAGGAGAACATATGGGTACTTAAATAGATCTGAATTCGACACAGATTGAAAACAATCTTGCAAACAAAATATCTTTGTCTGAAAAAGAAATCAGGTCACTGGAAACATGAAAAAGGCAAACAAAATACAACAAAAAGCAGGTTCTTTGACTCTGGTATGAGTAGCCGGTGGTTACCTTGAGCAGACCCTGGACGAACAGGCCGGTGTCGTATTTGAAGGAGGAGTCGGCCCTGCACAGGCGGGAGCACTTCCTCTCAGCTGGAGTCAGGAAGAGGCACAGAGTTCGCACAATCTGCAAGAAAACCCCCCGTTTCATCCATCAGCCGCTTGGCGACAATTAGTCAGGCTTTGTTTCCTACCAAAAAATCCTCTAAACTCCTATCAGTGCTGTAAATGCCTGTGCAAATGTAGATAATGAGGTTGTTTTGAGACTTCATTTCAGGGGTTGGGGTTCATCCACACTGTCAGCAGAAAGTTGATTTAACAAGCAGCATCTCAGCACTAAACTTACCAAAGAAGCCGCATGTTGGTTAAAGTCCTTAATGTGACACTGAGCTCAGGGCGAGTTGTTAAGTACAAAAATCTCTTCATTTAATTGGTGCTCAATTCAGGCCTCCAGCCAATGAAACTCCAAATTAATGCTGTGTGTGCATTTGATATTCACCGAGAAAAACTGCAGCCTTTTCATGCTGTAGATCTCAGCTTATGGAGTTTTTACCTCAGGTATGGAGCCCAACTAGCTTCATTTTTATTTATTTTTTTTTCCATATTTCTTCTGCGACTGTGCTGCCAAGATCAGACTGACTCTGAAAAATAAAACTAATGCGCAAGCGGGGCTCATTAAACCCAAACAGCTCGACCACACTCCTAATGTATAATTTTCGACTCGTGTACGTGTATACTACAGATGTGTCTGTGGACTCACCTTATTTACTTTCTCTGGGTTGCTTCCGATCACTACTGAACAGCCGCACGTCTGCAGATGAGAGCTGATCGCCCTGAACCACACAGAGGAGGACATGCAAATTAGAGCTGATTAGCTTCATTAGCGCTGCTCTGATTACTACTGACTGCTTTTAAGAAGCACGACTGAGACGGAGGAGCCGTGTCTGAGAAGCATTTCTGAGGCTTTACAGTGAAGGTGACGGCAGCTCTGTGATCCTTAAGTTTCTAATTTGACTCCTTTTTTTTACCCCCGCCTACTACCACTCCAGTGACTTTCAGGATATATTTGAAAAAAATTAAAAAAAACCTTTATTCCATTCATTTGTGCAGCTTTATAAGCTTGCCAATGCCAGGCAGTGAGTGCCCATAATTTGACACGAGCTACATTATCTTGTCAACCAATGCTGTACAAACATTGGAAACCTGATCCAAACAGAGCATTCACAGCAAACCTCAGGTTAAATCAATGCAGTGCACATGTTTTTTTTTGTTTTTTTTTTAATACTTCAATCATATACAGAGATGCTGCTGCTTGTATGTTGTTTTTATGTATTTCTCCTCCAGTCAATTCATTTGATTGATGCATTTAACTTTAAAATGTTATACATAAAGTATGATAAAATTATTGCACAAAATTAGCCTAGGTTTTCAACCACATGCCACTGCTTTAAATAAATCATATGTAAGGTTGGGTTTTTATTTAACATGTCATTCATGATTTAATCAGACAGTGTGAATCAATATTAGTTTTACAGATATTTATGAGGAGAAATTACCCTAATGTAGAGACTTTTCAAGCTAGAAAATGTGTGTAACATTGTCTTATATTTTGCTTCTCAAAATATTCATCATGTGCATGAATCTTTTTACACCGGTCCGGCTATAAAGGAAATACGCCCAATATACTGTATCAATGATAGACATATACAAATTAGATGTTTACTTCTGTTTACTGTTTATTTCTGAATGATTTACAAAAATCAATTCAGCATTAATCTTAATAAATCAAAAGTGAGAGCAAAAATAATTCAGAAAGTGCCAGATCAATGTAAATAAATATCATAAAGCCCCACATCGGAGAAGGCTCTTCTGGTCAGGGCAGCAAAACGTTGACTTATTTTACAGACAGGTGATTGCTGTCAGCCACGGTTGTCTCACAACTCTGGTAAAAATAAAAATCTGACCACAGTGCAGACTTCGTTCTCACAGAAGAGAATAATTTATGGCGACCGGCCTCCTCCCTGAGCCAGAACAAACACATGCTGTATACAGCCTTCGGGGAACTGATTAATCGTTGGCTGATGCAAGACATCATTTACTGGGTTTTTTCAAAGCGCTGCAATCAAACACAGTTTTCATGGTAATTAGAAATATAAACTGCAGCAGTAATCAATGAAAAACAAAATGCTTCATTGGGCATTTCAAAACCTAAATGTAGGATTAGTTTAAAGATGTATATGGACATAAAATATAAACAATTAATCTGTTCATTGGTCATGAACAGAATAAATGTCCCATCCACTGAAATAACATACAGCATTTACATTCTTTATCAAAAATTCCGATGATGCTAAGATGATAGTGATGCCGGACCTTCCTGACACTCGATGCTTACAGGCGATCGACCCGTCGTTCTTGCTCTGGAGAAAACTTTGGCTACGTCGAGAGCTATTAATCATCGTTTGAAGGTTGATGGGTGTTAAACGGGCGCTGTTCGTCATCTGTCTCCGTTCGACTATGTGCGGGTTGCTTACTTACGTGTGGAGGAAGTCCCCGTGGCAGCTGTCCCCGATGTCGTCGTCATTTAGCACCGTGTCTTTTATCTGCACAGCAGGGGGGGGAATAAATGAGGAAGTTTAGAAAAGTGGTTTAAAACAAAAGAGTAAAAGTGCTGACGGGCACATTCTCCGATGAAAAAAGGGTGCAAATAATAGAAATGACAATGAAAGATTCTGTGGAGCAGCTTTGTGTTTCTGCATTTGCATATTAGAAGGAAACAAATGTGTTGAATCACACTGGGTGGTAATCTAGGCACAGACAGAACCTGCCTCTGTAAAAACCTCTTGGAAACAGACCAAAGATGAAATTTTCAAAACAGTAGACGAAATGAAGTTTATATGTAAGCTGTAATTGAAAAATTCTTTCGGATCCAGCTAATGTGATGCTGAGACGACACGTAATCCACTCTGTTTTCATTCTGCCATGTCTGAAGGCCGTTGGATCAGGAATGGAAATGATAACAAAGACAAACAGGAACTTTTTGTAATAGTGAATGACAGTATCTTTCACTGCGCCGCTGCTGGTATTCACAAAAACACAACTGATGTTCCTCCTTTTCATTTCCTTTCCGATCCGCCGCTGTCACATGGAACAAAACCTATTTGCGGTGTTGTTTGTGCGTTTGCTTACATCTACATCTTCAGGCACGCTGTGAGTCTTCATCGAGGCCAGCAGCTTCATGATGAGGACGATCTCCACGCTCAGTATTGAGATGATATTGTTTCCCTGGAGGGAAAAATAACAGATACACTTTAAGCAAGGTGATGGAGGTGAGGAGACCAATGAGGAGATTCTGATGTATCCGTGTACTGCTTAATGGTTCTTTATTACTAACAGATGAAAAATTCTTTCAAAGCTGCCCAAGTCATCATTTGCCTGATAAAAGCTGTGTGTTTCAGCTCTGTCTCACGTTCTCCTGGTTTAAAACTGTGAAGAAGATATTTTTTTCAAATGATGAGTCTGCCAACATACTGAATTGAGTGTGTAATTTGACACCAGCCTCATTTTCTCAGGCGCTACTTTACCTGGAATACACTGTGTTCACACAAAAACTGATAAACACACAACTGACTTTCTAATCTTCACAAATACAAGCTCTTCCATCCTTTTGGGTGACCTGCGCCAGCACCAAGTTTGTGCTTAATATTCCATTCAGAACACAAAAAATACAGCATAATGAAACAATGTGAGGGGATCAATGCTGGAATTCTCCTTTTTTTTTTGCCCCACCCCACACACAGCTACTGCAGTCCAGATGAGATGTTACAGCCATGCTCCAGGTCACAGCATCATTTTCCACCTGACATAACAGGCTCACTTTAAGCTTGACTCATTTGAGGGCATGTCTGCTTCAATGGAGGCTTGCGACTGTTGGCTTCAACTCCTGATGCGAGGAAAGTGTCACCGTCTACATGGCAACCAGCTCGTTTCCATGAAAAGACATGCCTGTGGCACAAGAAATGACGGTGTATGTCTGACCCAGAGTCAGAGCGAAATGTAGAACCAGAGGCTTTAAGGCACTGTCATACAGAAACTGATCACCAAATAAAAACAAAGAGCTCAATATTACTCAACCTCAAGTTAGCCAATGGGCAACATTAGAGAAAAGATGAGTAATGATGGACAGAAATACTCTTGAACTCAAGATTAGTTCCACACCCCTGGTGTCTAGAGAACCACATTATGTCCCCTTTAAAGCAGGATTTACTTCTGAGGTTGAGAAAATATAGCATTATGAGGACAACGGAGCCTTGAGAATTGTCAATGCTGGATGATTAATATCAGTTCTAGAAATCAAGAATCTCACATGTAGCTACAGCATGAGTCTCCCACGCAGTGTGTCAAACACAAACACCGCAAGCGCGTTGGGCTAAATAAAACCTATATTTTGCCATTTCAAAGTGGGGAAAAAAAAGGGATGTGATTCAGAAAACAAAACAATTATAAACATCCTTGTTCTTCTGCGGTGGTATTTGCTGTGGCGATACTGTTTTTCATTAGGAGTCGTGCGTCATGTTATTCTGCTCTGTTCCAGTTATTACCTGCTCACCAGCTTTCTCTGTCGGAGACCTCAGACCTAATTAGTCGACTTACTCCTCTGTGCTCGGGAATGGCAACTTTATTATTCTGCTAATGCTGCCGCAATCCCAAATGGGCAAAACAAATGTGATAGATCACTTAATATCCTTTTAAAATCAAGAACTAGGGCACAATCAGGTTTCAAAGAAGGCTTTATGGGTGCGTGTGTGTGCATGTGTGTGTGTGTGTGTGTGTGTGTGTGGTGGGGGGGGGGGGGGGGGGGGGGTGTATTTGCCTGCTCCTGTGTGAATATGAAGTCAGGGAGTGAGAGGTCAGGGGATGAGTGCGAATAGCAAGGTACCTTCTGCATCCAAATGCGTCCCTTGCGGATAATGTGCTTCAGCCTCTCCACGCAGATGGTGTGCAGGGGCAAGTAGAAGGCCAGCTCTGTCTGAGGTAGTATAATTGACAAGGCACATGTGTTCTTGTCTCCCTTCAGCTCGCCGTCAAAGATCAGAGATACAATGATGACGCCTTTTTCGGCCAGGACGAAGAACTTCACGTCCACGGCGCCGCACTCGGCACTGCGCAGAATCTCCCCGTTCAGGGTGTGGTTTGCCAAGAAGGTGACTTCTCCATCACTGAGGAACATCGACTGGTCGCCCTTGGGCACCCAGATGTGACGCACTCGCGGGCCGAGTATGTTGTCCCAGTAAGCGAAGGTGGCAGCCAGCAGCGGGCATTCTCCTTCCACTGCTACCTCAGACTTCGCCACAGCGGGAGACTGGGGGGGGCAACCGGAAGACATCGCACCGCTGAACTCTGAAAAGCCCGAGTCAGGCAAAGACAGAGGAATCAAACCTGCTGCTTTGATTGGGAATCTGTTGCTAAACTACAGCTGAATCTACTTTAGAATGAGAAAATGATCATCACTCTACAAACAAGCAGACTTTGAACTGAATGTTAATCACACACAACTACCAGAAGAGTAAAAAAAAAAAAAAAAAAAAAAAAATCTCAAAAACATAAACATCATTGCCTTGAGTATTAACATTTAACACAATTCATATTGATATTGCAACATTCGACAAGACTATTGCATACAGTACATCCGAGTAATACTGTGAAGAAATGATTTTAAGATTTTGGAGGAAGAGCACTTTTACCAAGCTTGAACAACATCGATACGCCATGCTGCAAGGGATAAATGTACATCTAATGTCTGACTTGATTTTATCTTTAACACAATAAAGATTTTATAGATCCATGGGCTATTTAGAGATTTAAAAAAAATCAAAAAGTACTTCTGGAACAAGTTAAGAAGTTTTAAACTTAAGATAACTGGCAAATTTTAAGATACTTTCTTGCAATTCTCACGACTACAATGACGGTCTGGCTCTAAAACCCTTCTTCTATTAGCTACATTGAATTCAGCTACAGCAATGCATATTTTTAACAAAATAGTCCAAAATAAGCCTTTATGATCAACATTTCCTCGAAAAAAAATAATTGAGCTGAGAAAAAAAACCCTCCCTTGACCAACCTTTGAAACACACACACACACACTGCACCAAAGCCTCATTCTTCTTTTATTATTTTCTCAAAATTAGGGTGTTGAGGTCGTCTCTATTGAAAGTTGGTCATAAGTTGCATAATTTGACTTGTTAATCATGTTTCCAATCTTTCTAATGTTTCAACCCACCAACTTGCACTGACATTTAATCCATGTGAAATAAACAAAATGTGCAAGATTGATAGATTATGCAAACAGCACAATCAGAGTGCAATCACAAATTAAAAGTGCAGCACCATGGGTAGATTGCGCAAATCACCCAACAATACGTTGCAAATCCATTATCTACACTTTAGTAGATCAAGACATAGCCGAATTTACCAGCCATACGTGTTTAATTACAGGCTGACATTTTAGTGTTACCAGTTAGAGATGTCTACCAACAGCAGATAGTTTGAATTTAATAAAACATATTTTACAAGCGACTTGGTGTCAGACAATCTCGACACAAACTTCTGCCTGGTGTTTCGGATTAAATGGTTCCCTTGTTAACTGGATACCGACTTCCTTTAGCGTCTTTTGTTGCTGCTCGTGAAAGCGAATGTTAAAAAAAAAAAACCGACCGACCCCCGCGGTTTAACAGCATTCACGATCACGTTTCGAAGCGCCGTACCTTTTATGAGTCTCTATCCTTGTTTTGTGGAAAAGAGCACGTCAATATACTGCTCTATCAGGGTAAATCAGACTAGCATGCTAACGAGCGAACACTGTCAGATGCAAGCATTGATGTCCTGACTTACTTGTTCCTTTTTCTCGGGGAAGATTATTCGCCTCTTCACAGCCTTTTTTTTTTTAAAAGGAGATGATTTTAACTATCACAGAATAACCATCTCATACTCGTACTCATACGTTGTTTCCACAGCGCATAGTTTAATGATAGAGAAGACCCACTTCCAGTTTTGTTTGTGGTGTTCAATTTACTTCCTGGTACGTCAGAGTGACGTCGATGAGTGACGAGTGGTGCAAAGCGCCCTCTCGCGACCGCCACGAGTCAGTGAACAGCAGCGAATCAATGATGTCATATTTTAATTTCATTTACATGGAGCTCGGTCATACAAACGGATGTATCCACCGGCGACACACATTGTGTTTGCCTTTTAATTTCCTCTTCTGGGGATAATGTCACTCCAAATTAATGGGACACCGTATGAGACCCAGACATAGCCTTTTCTCCACCCGCTTTACTTCAATTATGCTGCTCTAAATTGCACCATATCTCCCAGGAGTGACTGTCTGCACACCTCTACCGGGGGAACTACTTTAATAGATGTTAATAATGCTGTGTTTTTTATTTTTCTTGAGGATATTTCTGACATTTTCAGACATCCCTGTTTCTTTTTCTCCCAAAGACTAGACAGAAAATGTCTATAGTCACTCTTCCACAGTGGACATGAAGTGTGGTGAGCAGCCAGCCGTTCTCCATCACAGGAGTTTGGCTGAGTTACTGAAAGGACTACAAATACCTGCACTGTGTATTTATCTCCACACTGTATACACAGTAATTCACTAATATTAGTCCTAATGGTCTCAGCACGATACTAATGGGACGGCTGACGCTGTTGGCTCTAAATGGCTCATCAGCGATTCAGAAAGTGGATTGCTCCTGCAAACAGTCAGCTCTAATTATGTAACACAATTACAATGAAAGCCCCAAATGGTATAGCCACTCATCTAACCACATTTTGGGTACTGTCCTGCCTCAGCGTGAGTAATAGTGTCTGTACACCGGACCACAGGTGGTGTCCGCCCTCGGTCTCTTGCCACTATTTTCAATTTCTTCTGCAGCCTCCTGTGGCCTGTTGCAAGATAAGACTAAGACAGTTTCTGAGTCAAGTAGTAATGGACAGGCTATAGATACCAGACAGCTATCTTCTCCAGGCTTTTCAGGCATAATCCTCAGGTAAACCTCCTCTACATCATACTGTACCTCCCCACAGCTCCCTGCAGCAAACAGTGAGATGAGTTTTGGGCCACAATAGATCGATCGGGCAGGAGATCTGCACTTGTCTGTGTCTCCCTTACAAGCATTAGCTTCCCTTATTGCTCTAATTTGTCTTTTGAGTTATTCTGCATCGAGCAATCCTCTGTACAGCTTACCTGCTGTCCTTCAATGCATTTACAACAGTAGCTTAGGGACTATAACCGTACGGTTTGAGTCACAAGACATTTCTTATAGAGCTTACTTCTCCCTGCACATGTAACAGTATGTGTGTGCTTACTGGGGGTACTCGTATCCTTCCACGGTGCATTTGAGGTTATTTGTTGATTTTGAATTGCCTATTGGTAAAACTGTGGGTGAGTGTTGATGTCTGACTCTCTAATTTGCACCGTGATCGACTGAGGGCCTCCTCTGGGTATCCATTTCTTCTGCCTATAGTCAGCTGTGATCAGCTCTGGTTAAGCTGTATAGAAGACGAATGTATGGATGAACTGTAATAGTAGTATGAGATAATATATTGTAAAGCTCACATAGTAAATCTTAATTTTCATGTTTCGTTCTTAATATTTGCATGACTGAAACAAAGAAGCTCCTTGAAACAGCTTTCATTGTGCAAGGGTTACCATCTCAAGTCACACATTATAAGAGAGTAGCACTAATATTATTAATTTATGTCACCCACAGAGCCAAATGCTGACTTTTTTGTGATGGTGTACAGTCTAAAACTTTGAAATCACAAACTATTATGTTATTTTGGGATTTTTGAATGTTTTTTTTTGTTTGATGTTGACATTACAAAGATGTAAGTGAAAAATACGCTCTTATTTCTGAAAAATAAGAGCAGTTATCTTGGAATATGTTGAATTCCAAAAAGCTACAAATAAAATTTAATGTATCACTGGAGTTCTCAAAACAAAAGAGGTAGCATCTGGTGGAAAGAGATACAACACAAAGCAACTGAAGTGCGGGTCGTTTTGAGCGTCTCCGAGCAAGAACCACATTTTCTGGTGCTTCATCCTGGAAAAATGTGTGTCCAGAGAGGACTTCGCTTCTGCTTATCTGTGTTGCTACATTCAAAATACATCCGAGTTTTCACATCAGCATCGTTTTTACACCGTGTCTGCGTGTTCTGCTATAAGCAAATGTGGAAAATCTTTTCAGTCAGAAGCAGTTCGATGGTTCAGATTGCACAGCTGAACTTAACTCCTGTTTCAGTGTGAGACATTGGGGACTCGGTGTGCTTTCTCAGCAGTAAAGCCAACGGTTCTCCATATGGATGGAGTATCTCTTCCTGGACTTTCAGTTACAGTTTCAGTGACATACTCGGTTTTAAAATACCCGAATATAGCTCTAAATAATTAACTTGCTGCTAAATATTTTGCGAAAACACAAACTCTTTCCATCAAATCGTCCTCTGAATTGTCTTATCACAGCTTTTACATGATTCTTTTCTTATTTTTACAAGTTCTTTGGCCAACCTCTTCTGAGTCCTGTCAGCATTTGCTCTATTTCCACCTCTCCTCTCCATTACTGAATATATCAACGACCCACATGAGCACTGTGAGCCCCTAAAAAAGAACTTCCTTTTTTTTTTTTTTTTTTTTTTCTAGAGCTCAGCAACAGCAAACTTGGGCAGCCAGCCCATGTGGACCACCAGCCAGCTAGTCGGCTACAGAAAAAAGAACAAAATTGGCTCTGGCTGAAATTTTCAAGGTCACTGACCATCAACAGCCACTCCAAAGTGTGTGCACCCCCCTGGCTGGCCCACTGATGTGATTGCTCTGTGAGCAGCACTGCAGCTACAGCCTCACTAACACAACACAAGCACATTGCAGCCGGAGGACTTTGCCCAGTGTGCCTCATTAAATGTATATTCTTGTTTTTATAACACGGTTTTTTAGTGAATGTGAAATATTAACAACTAAATATTGGTGGTATATACCTTCAGATTTGCTTCCTGCCAGTAGAACGTCGTAATAAATGAGGGATTTTCTTATGTTGGGGTCATTTTTTATCAGCCATTCTGCAGTGCATTAGGAGAATTTAGCAGTCTTGGAACGTCATTCGTTAAGCTAGGAACAGGCAGTACCTTTCGCTTCCTCCTGCAAAATCTCTAGAAGGTACAGAGATTTGAACCCGGTGACATTCTGATGAAAAGCTCACTCCTCTGATCTCTACATCACCACTTCCCTTGAGTAAGACAGTAATGAAACCCAGAAACTTCAATTTGTCCATCCATTTTGTTGTAATGCATTTTTTTTTTTGTCTTTATCTTTATCTTTCATACATTTCCTGTTCTGATGGGACGTGCAGCACTTTCTTCTACTTTACCACAATCATGGCCAATTATAAGCGTTTGAGTCTACTGTACTTCAGTACCACACTTTACATAAACATGCCTCAGGACCTTTTCCCTTCATGTTATAATTCTTTTATCTTCTAAAGCACTTTAAGGTTCCTCAACTTCAATTCATAAGAGCATGCATTTGCCTTTTTGTATCCAGTTTAAATTCCCCCAAAGCCTCGATTATTACCACTTTGCAGCCACCTGCTGAGCACTGGTCTAAAAAATACATTGCATGGATTAAGTTTACCTTTTCAGCACTCTGAGGCTGCAGACCACACACTGATGCAATCAGCCTCTATAAGTACCCCCAAGTTGAAACAGAACCAACCAATAACCACTTTACTGACCATGTTTTTACGCTATGATTGCATTACATTGTTCCTTACAGGTTTTCATGCACTCGGACCACGGCTCAGACAATCATGTTTGTCTCCTCCAATACATCTGCAACTTTAGTTGAGGTATTGCTTTGTAGCGGCTTCCGGCGTATTCTGGAATTCACACATTTGAAATTTTGTCCGTACAGATTACAGCAGGAACCCTCTGGCTAAAGTCATTTGCTTTGAAAGTGTCTCATTCATAACAGTTTCTTTCTAAATATTGTTATACATGATTAAAAAATTGAGTCAATGCTTTAATGCCTGTATCATTCTGGACAAAAGTTAGGTCCTATTGTATTGTTAGGTTTGACATCTGTGTTTACACAAATGAAAGCTTATTTTCGTGCTTTATCTACGTGTCACACAGTGTTCTTGCATTTGTTGTGAGCTCATTGTTCCCTGTGTCATGATTCATGTCTCATTACGTCATTATCCCATTATGCTGTTGTCTCACAGTTTGATCTTCATTTTAGGAGATTGGTTACGCACAACAATCTGCCAGAAACAGCATTGTTTTGAATGTTTGTTTCAGAAAAGTTGCATGTGCAGAGAGGGGGAAAGGCAGTTCTTTGTACAGCATGCCATTAGCTGGTGATGTGTTTATCGTAATGCAACCATATGACCAAAGTACAGTGCAATCACTCAAGCACATTTTTATCCATATTTCTTCATCGCGTTGGCCGACTCATTATCTGGCGTGTGTGATAAATGCGTCTCCACTAATCCAGATGATGCTGGAGAAAATGGAAGTAAATGTATACTTGGTCGGAGAGGCACTGATTAATTAAAAACATATTGACAGCTCAAGCAGCTTTCTGAAATCCTCCGCTGTGATGATTGTTGATCTACTTGTGTATGTGCATGAAAAGTTATTGATTGCAGCTATGGCGTGCTCTCGAAAGTCATTTCTGGGAGTGCTTTTCGAAAACTGCTGTCTTCAGATGCTCAAAAAGAAATTCTTAGTTCTCAGTGAAACAGCTGAACAGCTTTAGTTTCCACAACAGCAGCCACATTCAAGACAACGATCTTTATATCACCATATATACATTAATACATGATTTGGGGAATTTGTCACTCCACCCTCTCACCCTCACTGGGTCCTCCTGTGTCTGAGTTTCTCACTCACCCTTCTGTACGTCTGCGTCCATCTGTGTGTGCTGCTTGGTGTCTGCGGTGTCACATTTACTTGTAAGACCTCTCTAAATTAACCGTTGAACAAAAGTGAGCTATGTTTCCTCCCTACGTGTGATGTACCCAATAATGACAACCAGACGTCTATTATCAGCGAGGCAGCTCGTGCTATCACAGATAATGACTGGAACAAGTTTCACGGCTTACAGTGGATTTAATTACAGCATAGGTGTCTCTAATTGTTATAATGATGAACAGAATTTTCATTGGAAAAAAAAAATAGTGTGCTTGCTAATCTTTTTCAATTTATAATGAAGCTCTTGGGAAGAAAAACATCACATAACAGGTATGTTCCAATACTTTGAGACATTAAAAATGACTTTTGTTCTGTAAAACTGGCTGTAGTTATTTCAGAAAAGCAACAATGAGACATGTTGGATTATCATATTTCTCCCAATATGTCTCAGATGCCTACTTCTAAATATTTATTACGATCTTGTGTTTGTTGAATGTAGATAACTGTTTGATATTCTGCTGTGGTTTACTATGGCTTTCCACCGTCGACTGGCTGTCGATTGGAAGCTGGAGCTAAATTACAAAATCAGTGTGAAATAGCAGCGATCACTTAAAGGAAAATTTTGACTCCGCTTGCTTTGATATGTCATTAATCTTTCCTTATACATCAGCCTAGAGGTTTCCATTTGCAGATGAAACAGTTGATAGTGTTGCCATGAAAATCAGACTCCTGGCAGGAAGGCAAATAAACTCATTTCCACAATTGTTGAACTATATTTACCATAAGCAGATCTGCTTTTTCTAAACTCGGCACTGACGTAAATGTACCTGATTTGCAATTTTTTTTTTTTTTGGTCAAACATTCAATACAGAGACAAACAGCAATATACCGGTGAAAATATATGTTCTCATTCCGAAGCCTGGGAACTGTCTCCAGCTCTGTGCAGCATTATTAACCTCCCCATGCAGTCTCTACACCCGTCTTAACATCCGCTCGTTTTCTATAAAAATTACATTGCACTATCATCCTCTCCTCTTCAGTGTCTCTAGTTTAGTTAGCAATTCCTCCTTGTCAATGCACACTCTGTTTCCTTTGACGGCAGGGAGGCTTTATTTTAAATTTGCATGTCTCCGCTTTCATCCCAGCTCATCATTCAACTCGGCAAGCAGACTTTTTCATGGAGAAGCGCTGTTGTCTTCACCTGTCATTTCATTTCCATGCCTCCTAATGAGTGGGAGGCAAATGTGTAGGTGATACCTTTATTGTTTTTTTCATTCACGATTGGCTGTGACAGGTGTGGGAGAAAAAAAAACAAAAAAATGGTCAATTAAACCAGGCTCCAGCAAAAAAAAAAAAAAAAAAAAAAAAAACCTCACCAGATGAAACACCTCATTTCACAGTTTCACACACTATTAGCACCAAATCCTTCAAATGGAAATGCTCTGGCTTTTCTGCTAATTTTTCTTTTTAGCTTGTGTTTGACCTGCAGAAAGACACCGGTGACACATGATTAAGATTAAGAGCATATTCCTGTGATAAATATGAGGAGGGTTCCTGTTTGTTTTCAAAAATTTCCATCTGGGCTGAATAAAGTCTCTCAGTTCAATTCTCCACACACATCAAAATTTGATCCTGTTCAAAAAAGATGATGTGTACCAATAACTTGTCAAGTAATAATCCAGTCAATCCATTCATCTTGATATATTCAGGGTTGCATTAATAATAGGAAAAACCAACTTTCAAACCTCTTTTTCAATCCATATTATCTACGGAGGTTCGAAGCTGTTCCCAGACCAGCAGTGTGTAGTAGAGGCCTCTGTGTGATACTTGGAGGAGTGGAGCTCATCATTTGACTTGGTGAGCGGATTCACAGTTTTCCTCAGCTGAGCATCTGGCAAATGAGTGTGTGACACCTTTTTCAAACCGTTCGTTTTGTTGTAACACATGCGAAAAACAAAAACAAATTAATTTTTTTTTTTTTTTGGGCCGAATTGTCTTGTTTCTTGTCTGCTGCCAAAATGGGTACTTGTGCAAATCTATGCATCCATCCATGGTGAATTGAAAGCTGAACTGCTGTAACAACTTTGACACAATCCCTCCAAAAATATTTCAAGTGTTTCAATAAGCGATAATGACAGCATGGAACAGGATCTGGAAGCATGTGATATTGTGTTCTGTGCTTGACTTGACATAAAACAGTGATCAAAATGAAACAGTTTCATTCACACTAGTGAAGTCAGTCCTCATCTCCAGCTGTCGCTTTCACTACGACTTGGCAAATCTATGTAGATCACAAACAAAGTGTTGGTACACCTAAGCTCTTAAAAGGAATGCGGGGTGGTGGTCACCCTTGGGAAATATTGCATAAACAAGCACAACACCTTTAAAAAATGGATTTTACACATGGGCTGCTGTTAAACTTTACTTGGACAACACTGTAATTCTCTCCCCAGCTGTTCCTTGGGTGGACTTGCTGTCTTGACATGGGTTAAATTTTGCCAGGGAGGCTTTCAGTAGTGGAGTTTCGAGCTCTGTATTTCAGACCAGATGGCTAAAAGAGATCCTGTCAGAGAGCAAAGCTTGCAACCCCACTTTTTTCAGTCATCACTTACAGTTTTGGAGAGTTTTGCTTCACAGTCAGTTCCAGCTTCACTGCAACAGTCCAAAGCAGTGACAACAGCATTCCTGTTTCTGCTTTCCAGAGTAGGCGTGAACTAAATCAGATCAGAATGAAATTATTCTGTAAGTCACTTCCAAAGAACAGATCAAAATATCTCATGGAAGTTTATGTGAAAATGTAGCCTCATGGAAATAAAATACTAATAAAGTAATAGTCAATGCCAACAAAATAGCAGACAGCTCCAGATGTGAATCAGAAAAATAGTTTTTATAATCCCTCAAGATGGGCCACAGTAAAAATGGATTTGGTGATGCTTCATAATGAAGAAAATCCCAGGAGATAGTATTTAATGCAGCGTCCTCGGTGTAAGAAGCCTCTGTAAAGTCCTGCAGAAAGATTTAAATACTAGTTTCATATGGGTCCTTAAGTGCTCTTAGTAGGTTTAAATATATAGCACTCTTGACAGTTGGTGCAATTTAATACTAAGTTCATGGAGATCAAAACTAGGAATTTAGACCGAGTCCAGTCCAGGATCCACACACAACAAACTTTCCCAGTTTATTTCCGTTGTTCAGTTTTGTCCTCTGATTGCAAAGTCAGCGACTCTGTTTCCTCTGATTAAGTTAGTGAACCGTGAGCGGCTCCAATCACAGTTTGAACACCTTGCATGAAACTGTCGTATGTATGAAGCGGTTACAGGTGAAGTACTGTTTGTTTTCTCAGGTGTAAAAAAAAAAAAAAAGGCACTTTTGTGAAAGTTATCACATTAAACTGAAGCAGAGTGTTAACAACGTTAGATCTGCTAATTGCATGTTGGCATCACCTCAGTGAAGACGGAAGCACAGTCCCGATCCTGAGATTCGGTTGAGTCTCAGTCAGACCTCTGCTTACGCATCCCGGTCTTTTTAGATTCATGTGAAATTTCTCATTAAAGCCGTGAAAGGCACGGTTGTAATTATGAGGCTTTTATTGCATCCTGTTCTATGTCTTTTCGCAACAATTAGCAACATATCAAGTTGATTTTATTTCTTGTTTTGAAATTCAAATGAATTACAATTCATTATTGTCAAATTAGCGTTAAGGAACCTGCGTCCCGGTAATTCCTTCCAGTCGAACCGGTAATGTGTTTGGCACGGTAAATATCTCATGAATTGCTAATACAATTAATTGGGGCTTTTAAGTACAAATAGATAAACTGGATGACTGAGCAGTGATCTGTTCTGAAAGCTCTGTGGTTACAAAGCGTGCGGTTGTGCCTCTGTGTCTGCACTTCACTTCATTAGAGTCGCTGTTTTGGCTCAGAGAGATGTGATTGAGAGCAGTGACAGCCCCGCATCTCCTTTCATCTGACGTTAGACAGACAGACGGGCTCCTGTCGCCGTCCGGGCGGGCAGCGCTGTGCCCGCCGCCAGCATCCATTAGGTTCCCTTTAGCATGGAGCCTTTTTCCCCACTAACCTACATGGCCATGAGAAATGGGGCAGAACCGGCCTGGGAGCAGCCTCTGGGGGCCTCCAGGGGCCTCCGGGGCCTCCGGGGCCTCCAGGAAACCCCGCTTTCCTCAATTTGCAGTCAAACTCTGCCCTGTTCATGGATCAATTCCAATTTTTCCTTCACAAACCAGAAATGAGGTGTGAATTTATCCAGCGTGGAAAACAACACCTGAGTGTAATTTCTTTTAGGAGTAAAGTGAAAGTTTTTAATTAGAAAATTCATGACACACTTACACGTTTTGAAGTTTCAATGAGCATTTTTCAGACATTAATATAGCAATCTAACTTTGCTGCTCTAATGTTCTCTGTACTTGTGTGGTTTCATTACAGTAAGAATCAACAGCTCCCTGTAGTAGTCCGTCGTTTTTAGTGTCTCTGCTGTTTAGATGGACACCGATGTTGCCATCTGAAGGCAAAACTTTTCTGAAATGAGAATGAGAAAAAAAGATGTGTATTCACTGGAAGTGCTGCTGTGTAACCGGGGTCTCAGATGTGTTTTGTTGACAGTAACTAATTCATTAAACTCCTAATATGACAGTAAGCGGGACATATCATCAGCCTTATATAATCACCAGCTTCAATTTTAATAGCTGTCCATATGTTGACAGTTTATCCCAGGTATGCTGTTCCTCCTTCTCCTCGTTGTCATTAGATAAATAATCACTTTGTTTAAAGAACAGATACTCTCGTTCTGGAAATCTTGTGTTATATTGTCATCAGCTATTAAGATTTCATAAGGTGACAGGTAAAATTATTACAAATTAAAGGTTCTATTTTGAAATAAGAAAGAACAAATTACTTTTGCTGTATTTAACCCATCATAGATAAGTGTATTACACATTATAGGAAATGCATCAGCTGGGGAGCTGGTGTGGGTTTTGTTAAGAGGCATCGGGACTCCAATCTATAAATTCAGTATTCCAAGCTTAAGCCCACTTCTCCAAATTCTCGACCCAAAAATAACTTGTAAGCTCTGATAAATAGTCTTTAAATATTATTTTTAGTCCTTCTGGACAGTTTACTTTCCCAACATTTTATTTTCACCAACTACAGTTCTGCAAAACTGTGTATTCATAAAATAGCTTTCTATTCTTCATGTTTCAGTAACTTCCTGAAAAATTACACTCTGGTTGAGAGGTAAAGCCAGATGTACTCAGCACATGCTGTCCTGGGCAAAATAGCGTAGATGATAAGATGACATAAAATGCTGATACGAAAAAAAAAACCAAAAAACAAGTGGAGTCTGGAAAAAGACTCACGTAATACCAATGAATCATGGAAGCACAATCACCAACATCTAAGCTCCGTCTCGCTCAGCAAAGCATGATCCTGCCAATTCAAATTACTAGTCATTTCCTAAAAAGGCGAAAGTATGGACAGGCGACTGGGGCCATAATAAGCCAGGTCTCTTTGTGGGGATTCAAAGCAGACTCCAGGTTTGAAACAAGGCCGAACAACAACAATCTGTGTTGCCATTCAAAAGAGGGAACTTCAAAGAAGCTCATTTTCTCTTGTGCAGCTGTACTGTGGTCTGCTGCCACAGGCCAATCATTATAATGACTTAAAAAAAAAAGAAGAAGAGGAGACAGCTAAACAGATTCACACTGCAAGCTGCTTCCGTCTCTGACTGATCGCGAGACGTTAAGATGATCAAAAAGAGGAGCGTTAATGAGATTTTGTGTAGTGACAGTGCAGGTAGTTTTCAATGGTTCCACAGATTATAATAATACTGAATGGATGTCAGACGCTGTAGGAAGAGCCTCAGCATGCTTTAAAGACTGTAATTTCCCCTGCTCAATGAGTTTACAGTATATACTTTATCAAATAATTTTACAACATCAAATATGGCATATCCGGAGTGTAGGGCTGCACAGTATTACATTAACAGGCAATAATGTTGCTGGGTATTCGTGACAACCATCTGGTCTATGATGAATACAAATATTTAAGGAGATGCTTTGTTTGGTGATTTGTTCTTGAACATAACTGGTCTGAGCTGTGTGTTTTCCTTTCCTCATTTCTTTCCATCACGTGCGCCTCTCTCTGCAGTTTTCACAAGCAGCATTTCAGAATTGGCTTTGCTATTTTTGGTAATTTTTTCATTGAGCTTTTTTTTTTTTTTTTTTTTTTGTCAAAAGTGGTCAAAAGGCAAGAAATTATATTAGAGCTGTAAATCAAGAACAAAACTCACTGAGGTAATTGTACTCTTTTGTCAGTTGGAATTAGCAAAGCATGAACACAAGAAAGCATAATTTATCACATTATTTTCCAGTGTGTATATATCATGTTAATATTGCAAACACAGTAATTTTATGATATCTTACGCTGCCCTTGTTAGGAATAAAAGTGGGTTTTTTTTGCATGTTGAGATTGAACGATACTGAATCGTTCCAAAGTCACATAAACATGAAATCTATTTCTGGTAGATTCAAGATATTCACAACCCAGCACTTAACATAAGGTGTTTTAGTAAACTGAATCAAAGTGGAAATGTGTCAGATGGTTGATGAAATGAGGCCACATAGATTTTGATATTTGTTGTTGTTTGAGTTGTAGTTGGACCACTACCAAATTTCTTCTGTGAATTCCGGTATCAGAGGCTCGTTGATGGATAACAGCACTCGATATTGTGAGATAATATGCTATTTGTTTTGAAATGGATACATTCCAAGGAGAATGTTTCTCGTTGTTGATACTGTATTCATACTGTACATGTGCATCTCTGTCTCTCCTGTTTTCATGCCCGCTGCAATGGATTTGATAAACTAGCTCAGAGGAACCAACCTCTTGCCTGTGTTTGTGTTGGGATTTCACGCCTCACATGTGCTCATCATGCTTTATTTGTCGTGCCGTGAGCTGGGAGCCCTTTAAACACCTGCCTCCGCTCCACCATTTTGCCACGATTACACCGTGAAACTGGTGTTTTCTGGTCGCCCTCGCTGGTAAATATGCACGCGCGCGCGTCAAGCTGCCTATCTTCCTCTCACGTTTGCTGACTCTGGGTGTTAATAACACGCGATGCAAAGGGCGCGCGTATGTTCCTCGCGGCTGATTCTGAAGCTGTCGTCTCCGGCTGCGAATCTCGCTCTCAGCAGAAGTCAAAGGGGGAAATTGGAACTAAGTGAGGCTCACAAATTCACTGCACCAAAAACTCCAGGGGACATTACCTTTCATTGCAGCCTTTCAGCAACAGCTGCTACAGTAGCTCAGCACACTGAATCTACGTGTCTCCTTTTATTTAGTGCGTGCTTCCCTGATATCAGGAGCTGTACAGCAGAGTTCCTGTCTCTCAGTTTTCCCAGTCGTGCCCATGTTACCCGATCAGAATGTATTTTAACACACCTAGTGGGATCTGTCTTGCAATGCCCTCCCTCTGTTAGCAGGCTGATATATTTTTTTTTTTCCAGTGTGCTGCTTTGTCCCTTGCAGGTTTCTTTTTTTGGGTCATGACCAAAGCTTTTCCACTCCTTTTGAACTTGTTTTCTGATTCCTAAAATCCATGTGCCAGTGGCGCTTAGCGGGACTGCTTTACTCAGAGCTGAGCGGGCAGGCGCAGAGTCCCCCCTGCAGGATTTCGTCTTCGTTCAGCTCTCTGCTCCTGTGGACACAGCTGTGCGCTCAAATGCAGATGCTCATCTGTGAAGTATCCTCAGGATGGCATCCTCTTTGGGTCACTGTCGACCTTTTGCTACTATCTAGTGCCAACACACAAGACACTGGAGCTTTGATGTAGTGAGGCAGAATACCAGTGTTATCTTAGGTGGACAGGTGTGTAGCATTTGAAAATTAGTTTTTTCGGTAATGGATACAGAATTTTAACACTTTCTATAGCATATCTGTTAGGTTTTGTGGTCATTGCTCTCTTTGATGACCTGATAAGAAGAAAAAGGTTTTTTTCTCATTGTCGTCAGTATTTATCATTTTACTGGTCCTTCCTTAATCAGATTACAGTGGGACACACTGGGGAGCAGTCATAGGTTTAAGGCACCAAAACTGCATCCTTGTGTTATGAATCCAGTTGTTGTTTTTGTCATCTTGGATACAAATTACAACAAAAGAAAAAAAGGAGACTGATCTTACTTTCAGATATAAGTTTTTACCTGATCCCCAGTGTTCATTCATTGATCCAACCCTCCAAATGCAGACCTGTCTGTCATCTTCTACCTGACCTGCATGATTCATCGCTTTTCTTCTCTCCTGCTAAAATTCAGTTATTCACTGGAGCCGTTGTTCACCTTTGCAATTCAACTCACACCATGAAAGAGGAAAGTTGGCTCTGTAGTGTTCATGCCACATTCATGCTGGCATTTTTTTTTTTAAATCAGGCCAAAAGTAGTGAACACAACACATTTTGCTAAGTAGGGTTTATCCCACTACTTAACTGTCTCATCCTTGCTGCATTCAAAACGCAATGGAAGTTGGATTATTGCAGCAGGTTTGTGGGAGGCGGACCTCCGACGGGGGGTGCAGAGATGTGAAATCATTTCGGATCTGCTGCGGTGGCGATATGAAGCTGGTGAAGTCTGTCACTTCCTCTCTTTGTTTTACAGTGCAATAATTGTTCTGCGTTCAGACTCATCAAATCTCCACTCTTCAGACTTTTCCTAATGAGTGTTTGGTGTTTGCTGGGGCTTAGATGGCATCATTCGCGCTCTCACTGAAGGAATGCACTACTGCAACAAGAGGGAATTTGTAAACACAGCAAGTTCCTGACATTACTCTTTCAAATTGCCTGCTGTTCTTTAGATCTAATCTTGTGTTGGTGTTACGGGATATATAATAATATACATACAGCAATACATAGTGTTTTGAAATCATTCTAGTGTTTCATTCTGGGCATTGGTTAATATTTTTTTTCTATACTGAGAGTGTAATTATAGATATAGTGGAATTTTGTACTTAAAAAACACTGTAGGGTTTCACAGAATTCTTAGAATCCAATCACTTCTGTAACATTTCTCCATGTATGTCAGAGTGATTCCCATCCCCAGCTCTTCCAGATGATTTATTTTTACATGCAAGTGTTCTGGGCTCACAAAGCTGATTCATGTATCGAGAGTTTTCTTTAGGGGGTACATTTATGCCCTGTTGCTCCTATTACCACTGCGCCTGCAGACATTGTTAAATGTTAACCCGCGGTCTCCTGCAGATTTAAATTCCTCCAGACATCCTTCCCAAACACTGCTGAGGGGCTCCCAGTCGCCTCCAAACGGCGGCAGCCTTTGGAAGCAAGCCAAGCAGAGACAGCCGTCTGGGTTTCCCGTGCGCCTTTCATCCCGGATCAAACAATCAAACCGACAATATGATCCATGCTGCAGCACTACCCCTTCTGCTTATTGCTGCTTTTCGGGGAGAAAAAGCTGAGCAGGCTGTAATGATTATTCACGCCGACTCTCTTTCCAGAAGCGCTTGAAGTGACAGTTCTACCCGTCTCACGGCGCCCGCTGAGACGGGGCTGTGTATATTTTTAGGCGCAGGTGATCTTTGTTATCTCATTGCACTGCGATTTTTTTTTTTTTTCTCAGTTCATCATTTCATTTGACGCGCCAGAAGATTTTTACATCATCATCGCAGCCGTCGCACTGTCCATAAACTCCCCGACAGAAGGGAGGCAGATTCATCGCTCCAGCTCGCTATGATCAGACTGTTTGCGGCGTGGTGATGAGCCAAGAGCTGTTTGTGCAGTCGGACTCCTGCTGGCTGAGCGCTCAGAGCTCACCCACTGACGCAGGGCTGCACTGATTTGGTTTTGTACTTCAGGTGTGTGAGGGGTTTTTGAGTTAAAAAACATAAAAGTTTCATGGGATATCTCAGGGGTTTATCGCTCTGTCTTTCATTCTGTTGGTAATTGCATTTACCCCCTCAGGTCTGCCGTCTTTCACTCCATCTAATTAGCTCTCCTGACCCCTCTAAGCATGGCCGTGACCTCTTCATCCAGCGAAGCCGCTGACTCCCGCCTCATCCTTTTGACTGCTGGCTGACATTCAACCAGTAATTGTTGGATAGATTCTTCTTGTGCCAATGCGGACAATTAGAGTGAACACATCTTACCCGTTGGAAGATTGTCCTCGAGTGAATTTTTCTTATTGATTCCACAGGTGCCAGGGAGGTGTTTTATCCCTCCTCCGAAACATCCCGGAATAATGAATCACCTGGTCAGTGTCTTTGAAGATTTACTGTGATGAAAACAAGGCTGCTTGAGCGGAGTCGGCTTTTGTGCTCTGCCCCTTCCCCTTTTCCCCGTCTCCAAACACTGCAATGCACAACTGGAAATCTTTCAGACACCAGAGGTTGGCAAAGAAGAAATTAACACACATTGGAATGCACTCGTGTTTTGCAAACAGTACTTTTAGAAATTTGCTTTAATCACCATATTATTTTGCCAAAATCTGTGAAAATGGAAATTTTGTTTCTCAGCTAAAAATCGGAAACACAAAAGCAAAGTTTGAACATCAAAATGACCATATCTTTGATCTATCCTCCTCTGTATATCGAGTTGTAGTACTGGAGGCTGGTCTTTGTCTCGAGACCAGTCTAAACCTCTTCATGTCTTGTTCTTGTTTCCTCTGGTCTTGGTCTTGACCCTGTCTTGGTGTAGGTGGTCTTCACTACAATACTGTACATGTAGCTTACAAGCATTACACCTTGAGGCTTTGCTATGGATTATTTCATGTGTTTCAACAAAATAAATGCCTCCATTGTTTTTATTTAATTATTATTATGGTGTCTTTATTCTAAAAATGAAGAGGAAGCAGTCGTCCCGAGAAAACTCCTGATCCCGTTCCTCCACAACGACTAAAAGACGATCCCTCCAGTGGTGATTCGAAGTTGACGCGAATGTCAGCTTCTCATGAAACGTTAGAGCTTGCAAGTAGGTCAGTTTTTTTTTTTTTTTTTTTTTTTGTGGCTTGAATAGAGATGTGAAATAAGCAATTGGTGTAAAACTAACCGCCATTGGCCAGCCCTCCAGAATGAACCAAATTAATTGGCGACTCTCTGACAGGCACGCCGCCTTGAAAAGACGACTTTGTCTTGCGAGAGCGAATTTTCTGTTGAACAATGGGCCTATTTAAAGCTGACTGGGAGCCTTGTTGTAAGCAGAATTAATGTTTGAATTAATCAGCACCTAGCTTTGCTTTTCTCCCTCTGTGATGTAGTGTCTGCGGGACGACCGCGGCGGCGAATCCACGCTCATATATATTAGTCATTTGCGGTCGCTCGTCTCGCTGGCAAACTGCAGGAAAAAGATTTAAAAAGTAAGAACAAACATACACTGAGAAGAAACGCCGTTAAGTAGATGGCATGTTGCTCTTTGTCTGTGAACCTTCAGAAGACGGTTAAAGCTCCGGGTTTGGTCGCAGCGCGGCGGATCGAAGCCGGAGCACTCAGCTGCCTGCAGGGCCGGCGTTCACATGGGCTGCAAGAGGAGCCCAGAGGACGTCTCTAATGCAACTGTAACTCTCCGAGACCTCAGCATAATTCACACCGCGGTCCTTCCGGGCGGCCAGCTGTAATTCTTTACACGCACGTAGCGCTCTGCGGGGACGGCCGTCTTCATAAGTTCCCAGGCCGAGCTAATTCCGCTCAGGGGAGGGAGAGTCTGTAAAGTGGACGTCACATCCAGCGTCTTTTCTCCCCACTGGTTTGTGTCAGCTTGGGGTCCATGCTGGGCGGATGGAGGAGGAGGAGGAGGAGGGGGTCGCCTACTGATGCAATGTGATGCGCTTCTTTTCTGTTATTGCTCTCATCTTTCACTCTGCACCTCTTGCTGACACTTTGCCACAAGCGGCGTTTTAATGGGGCAGTTCCACAGAGAGGAGATGAGTGGTGCTCCACTACGACCAGAGTGGGGTTAAATGGAGGTGTGTGTCTGCGTGTGTGTGTGTTGGGGGCTGCTACCGTTGGAACAAAATGCTCCGCTCGTCTTAATTACCGTCGTTTCGGATGCGCCTCTTTTAAGAGTGCACGTCTGCGGAAACGCTGTGGAGATGTGAGAGGACACGCTCGGCTGAGGCGCTGACGTTAAAGTATTCACAGAAAAACAAAATGTGACCACAGGGACGGTCCCACTAAATGGATTACGACAGGCGTGTGTCTTTAATCCACTGGAGATTTTCTCAAATTAGTGCACAAAACATGAGGTAAAAAGACTCCCGTCATATTTTTGACAAAGCTTGTTTTTTTTTTTTTTAGATTCAATGTGTTACACTCTTTTTGGAAAGGATTTAACAGCGCTGAATGGAAGATGACTGCCAGAAAGCTGATTACACTGGTAATTATCTTGACAACTTCTATCTGTTTTGACAATCACCAGTGACCAGAAATGCAAATGAAGTGGAACTGTGCTTCTCAGAAATGTGGATTTAAAATGTATTAAACTGTGCAGGTAACTTAAGAAACCACCAGCCATTAATATTCAAACATTCACAGTGCATGTTTTTCACCATATACAATGGAGAAAGGTGTTAAATAAATAAAAAAATAATGTTAAAAGTATGTGAGTGTGTGTTAGCGTATAACATTTTTTTGTTGGGCAGAGGAGGATATCAGTCTCAAAAATACCGTGGGAACTTGCTTCCTCGCTTCCTCCTGCTGTTCTCTGCAACAGAGATAAATATACGCTTCTGGTGAAAACTTTTCCAACACACTGAAGGCTGCCAAAATCAACTTAAGGAGCCGTAAACACAATTATTAATATGGAGTTCCATCTGCTTGTCCTCAATATGTTTTTACACCATTAAATGGATAATCGGAAATGATCCTTTTCCGTTTGGCTTGTGTCCTTTTTATTTGTGTAGGTAGTCGGGGATTTGTCTATTTTCGGCGATTTAACAGGGGTGTGTGTGCCTGGTCATTTCATGATCAGGGTGCGATTTTCCAGAGAACAGATGTAGGATAATCACTGTTCTGGTCTTTGTGTTCCTTCAACTACAAAAGAAATTGCAGATCTTTAAACACAGTCATAGTGATATAAAACAACACCAACAGATCATATAAAAGGTATCAAAAGAACTTTTTTTTTTAAAGACCAATCCTCAAGTATTAAAGCTAAAAAACATTTTTCAAGCCATAAACAACATTTTGTTTTATTGCTTTGTTGGTGTTCCACAGGAATGTTAAAGCATCATATGGCATCCTTCTGAGGGTCACTTCCTTTGAAAATCTGGTATGTCCTCTTGCACACCCATGCAGCTCTCATGACTGTGCACCGTGCTTTATTTCATGATAACAAATTATTCATAGCATTTAAATATTATTCAAATCTATTTTAATGAAAAATTAATTCACTTGAAACCCAACTTATTCCTTTTATTATCATGATCCTGAAAAAAAAAAGGCAGGATAGAAATTGCTCTAATTTATCCCTCCCATGTGCCACCATGCACTTTCATTATTCGTGCGTGTTGGACTACATTGTAGATAGAAACAAGCCTCGTGTCTCGACAGGGGAGATTAGTTCAGCTGTGTGTCTCAGTGTTAGAGCGAGTCCAACATGAGCACCATGAAAGCCGCCGGTCTACTGTAGAGCATTACACTTTCATAGCCCCTCTCGGAGGGGCCCTCTGGGGCACTGCGTGGCGCGAACCCGCCATCTCTGCAGGCCGGCTCGATTAGCGACTGACCTTTCATTATCGCCTGTACATCATCAGCGAGCCCCGGGGCACCGCGAAGAGCCGGCGCACCAAAGTCCAATATTTTTTATTGATTGGCGTTACTGTGAAGCATGCATCAAAACAGCATGGGCGTCTGGAAGAACCAGACAGTGAAATGTAGCACGGATAATGATTTGTGACACAGCCGAGGCAGGGGCCGCCTCGAAGGGAGGAGGGTTTGATCAAGTTTTGGGTTTCAAAGGTAACACTGAATAAACAGATGAGATTTTACATGGAGAATTTCAATCTTAGAAGCCAAAAAGTCCCCACAGCCTCAAACACATTTATTATTTCATGCATAAGCAGAAATTCTAATAAAGCTGTTTTACAAAGCAGCAATTACAGTTGATGATGAAAAATAAAAAAAGTTGGACTTTATCTTTAAAAGACTGTTAACGAAAATGTGACATATATCTAAATATATATCAATCAGTCGTAGAATTATAATTAAATGTTAACAGCTTTGAATTATCCAGGTATTGACTCCACTCGACCTCTGTAGGTGTGTTGGGGAATCTGCCTCCATGAAGTCAGCAGCAGATCCTTCAAGTCGCCCAAGTTGGGAAGTGGGACCTCCGGAGAGCTGATCTGTTTGTCCATCGCCTCCCACAGATTCTCAATTGGATTGATATTTGGGGAGTTTGGAGGCCGAGTCAACAACTCAAACTGATTGTTGTGTGGTCTTTTGAAAAGATCAGAGAATTTGATTTCCTTTCGAGATCGTACGTGACATGACACGAGGTTTTCCTGCAGGACGTTACACAAACCATCACCCAGTCAGAGGAGGCAGCTACATCTGTCACCTCAATGGAGAGATTCCCTCTAGAATCTCCGCCCGCCTCCTCTCCAGTTTCTTTTCTTGACTTTGTCGCAGTCTTATAAAACCTGCCTTCACCGATGTGCCTCCTCGTTTAAGCCAGAACATGTCCAGGCCAATCTGAAGTTTGCGAAGCGTTTTAAAGTCCTGGAGTCTCGCCAGTCTCCGGACCTCAACCCCATAGAAAATCTGTGGAGGGAGTTGACCTCTGTCATTGCCAACAAAACTTATATTACAAGTGTTGAGTTGAAGTTTTGTTATTTGCCAAACACTTATTTAGAAATCCAACAATGTGAGTTCCTGGATTTTGTTTTTTTCACATTCTCTCACAGTTGAAGTGTACCTATGATGAAAAATACAGACCTCTTTCAGAAAGGGGTTAACTTGCACAATCGGAGGCTGTCTAAATACTTTTTTGCCCCACGGTATCACTTTGCCGTGAAACATGTTCTTTTGATCGGGAAACAACACTAATCTGTTTTGCGGCAGCTGTAAGTTGGAGTTGGAGAAAAAAAAATGAGAATGAATGAAACCCATGTTACCCGCTGCTGTGGAAAGAAAATCAATTAAACTTATACCTCTGGGAAGAATAAAGTTGCCAAACTGAAGAAAAGAAGTCTTTTTTTTTTTTTTTAAGAGTGCAGCTATATCTGTTCCCGCCATCGTGGCTCATGATGACAAATGTTTTTTGTCATTGCAGTTATTAGCGACAATCCAAGAGTAGCCCAAAAAGTCTCTGGAGTTATGTGATGAGAGGAAAGTTTTCAGTTTTCACATGTCGTAAAGTAATGAGCCCACTGAAACCTCAATAACTGCATTAAAACGACTTTTTTTTTTTAAGTTTTAATATTTTTTTTGCAAATAGCAATCACATTGTTACACTAAGCACTGAAGTTTCCTTCCATGCTGTGTAAAACACAAGGGATTATTATTATTTATTTTTTTTTGTCTTTAGATTTGAGTTCTTCTGTGTACTGTAATCATGTCTGGGACTGAAGTAACTCCTGGTCAGTTGCAGAGTTTCTTGTTTTGAAGCTTTCTCACTGTAATTTCTGTGCTGCAGCTTCTCTCCTTCAGTCAAAGGGACTGTGAAGTCTGTCTGTATCTTCCTGCTCAACCCAACAAAACAGACTCGTGTGTGTGTGTGTGTGTGTAGGTGCATTGCTTTTTCATGTTTTCTTTGCACTATGAAAATGTTTGCTGTGAGTTTCTGCTACACCCACTACTTCTCTGCAGGCTGGTTTGTAGTTTGGAGTTCAGTTTTGTCGGGTTGATTTCTTTGTCCTCCCGTGACATGGCGCTGATCGGCTGCTGCCACCACACGGGCTCCCTGGTTTTCAAGAAAGGATCCGGTGAGGAAAGTCCTAAGGTCCGTTTCTTTTCACTGACCAGAGGGTCAAGGATGACCCCCGCCTCCCACACGGCTGGAACTAAAGCGTGGCGACGCTCCTTTAACAAGCCGTCCTCTGCACCGGGCCGCACAGACCCTGCTTCACTTTGATTCATGCTCTTTGATGCCGCATCTGCGAGGAGGCTGCGGATTCTTTACAAGGATCCTTTATAATGTGTGAAATAATTCATTTTAAGGGCGCACAGCCCCGAGCGCGAAAACCTTTTACTCGAACGTCGCCAAACACACCTCAAGTGCTTTAATTCAGTCGCAGTACTGGCAAAAGTGCATCAGCTAATAACATGACGTTGTTTTGACAGATCACTGAGAAGCAGATCGACTCTCATTCTTTTACACTGAGCTGAGATCATTACAGAAGTGATTCAAGTCGTTTGTTGGTGAGAGCGATGAGAAAACTAGATTCGTCGCGTTGTTTACAGCACGCTCTCGGTAAAAGGGAAAGCTGCGGCGGATATAATAACAGCCTATTGGAGCGACTTTGATCTTGTCTTCATAATCACACAGCAGCCGCCCGAATGTTTCCTGTGAGCTCTCAAGCGCAGAGACAGGACGTCTGTTTTTTTTCCTTACTATTAGCGCGATAGCATCAAGTCCTGTTTGAAAAGGAAGCTTTACCTTAAAGCTACATGCCGAATTTCATATTTATTTAATCTGATCGTCAGGTTAAGTGAGGTTGCTGAGAATATCTTTTTCAGTAGATTGCATGGCCTGGGTTGCAGTGAAGTTTTTTAATTAGACCACCTGGGTCACCTTAACTACATGCGACATGCTCTGCTGGCTTCCAGGCCATTTAGACAAAATGCATGCCACAGCTCACACAGTCCTAATACTCACGTGTGTGTATGTGTGTGTGTGTTTTCGTGCGACCCAGTTTGGATGTTTTCTGATCAGCGCGAACATCAGAAAGCTGCCTGGAGTCGCACTTTTCCAATTCCCCTGTGGACCACAGATCAAAAAGTTGCAACCTCTGGCAGCTTCACTACGAACACAGGAAGAGAAGAAGAATCTACGTCGTCGTGACTTCACTGCTGTGTAAGCAAATTAGCTCCAACGCAATAGACGTGCACTGTAGGTGAACTGTGTGGGGGGGAAAGTTAGAGGAAGGAAGATGAGTGGGAACTTTGTGCTCAAACCTGTTTTTATTTTAAGTTGAACATAATGAGAAATATCATTACGGTGGGGAAGGGTGATACTGCAGTGGCTCCCATCTCCGAAACGCTCCTCTGGGACTGCAGAGGCGTCGCCCACTCAGGCCCACTGTGGCTTGCTGCTTTTATACATGTAGAATTGTACTTTTGGCCAATCATTTTTCTTTTTGTGAGCATTTTTTGTCATCATAACTAAAATCTGCAGCTGCAGTGAACACAAAAAGCACAGCCGTTTGTTTTGCAAAGTTACATAAGCATAATAAAAGTTGCAGAATGTTGTGACTATGAATATTTATCCGCTCATCTCGAAGTAATTTGACAAGAAAAATGATAAATCAAAAAGGTCAGATCAAATCCAGCGTTCATTACAGGATGTTGTGGTATTTCAGTCAGTGGGATGTCCTCAACAGATAGCGTGCCACCCCACTTCTAAAAAGGTTGGGGACTATATTCAGAATATTAAGATGACAGGAGACAAAGATTTGCAACACTCGTGAACCCATATTTTATTCACAGATGTTGAAAGTCGATCATTTTTTGCTCATTTTTAATTTGATATCAGCAGTATAGCTTTATAAAAGCCAGCAAAGGGCCATGCTGTTTATCGTTGTGTAGCATCCACTCTTGTAACTGCTGCCTGTAAAAATCTGGGAAGTGAGGAAATCAGTTGCTAATTCGCCTTTGGCAGGTTCACCACCTGTGAAGCTCTGCTGCAGTTTGTGGTTCAACATTAATTGAATGCTAGACATTGTTTGACATAGATAAGTGGATGCAAGTCATTCTAAAGCCTCAAAATCCTTTGCGCCTTTGTCCTTCTTGTCAAATTTACTTGTAGAATTCTCCTGTTGCTGTATTTTTCACTCATGTCTGTAGTCCTTGTTGCACTTGCCTCAACCTTTTTGAGAAATGTTGCTGTCAGATTGAAAACGGGGTATGCTCTATCATGCATATAATGCAGATTTATGAGTAAATCAGAATTACTCCGTCCTGTTTTTATCACACATAAAATATTGGACATTGTTCCAACCTTTTTGGATTCTAAGTTGTATATTTTAAAGTTAAACAGGGGAGTGAGGGATGATTTATCCAAGCAAGAGGACAAAAAATGAAGAGAAGTACAATGCTGTGGGTTCATTAGGAAACTGTGTTGTGACAAATGAGAGTACGGCGAGCTGCTGTAGTCTAGGTAATAAATGCGAAGTTCTGTAATTGAAAGTAAAGTGTTTCATGCAAAGTTCTGCAGGGCTGTGTGGTTATGTGCGCGGGATCAAGTCTCAAATTGAAATCACAGGAGGTCCAGAGGGATCAGAAGCCCTCCAATACAAATACTGAGGTCGTAATGATTACACTATATTACAGCATTAGTTGAAGAGCAAAAAACTCCAGTTTTTTTGGGGTATGATTAAGATTTATTTCCTTTTGAAAATATACCCATAAATTTGTCATATGAAAACAATTATACAACCTTGAACATTTTATCACAACAGAATCACACAAGTTAACACCCACATCCCTGCATTACAAAGAATTGCCCTTAATCGTTTTATAGTTTTTTTTCCCCCTAAACATTGAAAACTTCTTTTTTTAACCCAAGAGATGAAAAATATGCAAAAATTACACCCGCCTCCCCCAAAATCCCCAAAACAATACAAGATTCCACTACAACTTTCAGACTGCCATCTATTAAATACCCAGAACCTCTCAGTTCCCCCGGGGAAGAATCGGACAGAATAGCTCAAAGTGGTGCAATCAAAGAAAAATGCGATAGGAAAGAGGGGTAGAATTCAACTCATAAATCTCTGAAGCTCAACTTTGTCTTGTCCCAAAGAGGGCACTGGCCAGTAAATCTTTGCCATTGTGTCTGGCCACCGACTCTTTTATATCATATCAAGGGATTTGTCTGGCAGGAAAATCTGCCCGTGATTTATTATGTTATAAAATGGGTTTAACATGCCGTATCTATCGCTGGAAGCTTTTCCACAACAATAACGCCACTGACCACTGCTGTTTCTCAGGAAAAAGCCACTTGTTTTTTTTTTTTGCTGGGAAGTGAGCTCTGTGGCAAGGACAAAGCTCCGGCTTCACACTCTGACTACATTATATCCAGTTCAGAAAAAAACCCCATCTAACAATGCAGTCATTCCAAGGGTGGACACTGACCTATTTTAAAATTTCTGCAGCATTTATTTCTTTTTCTTTTTTTTTTTTTTTTTTTATATAATAACTGTGATTTTTGCATACAAACATAGACAATCCTCTGTTTAATTTCTCACTCAACAGCAACTTTACTCTTGTTGCAAATGATCAAACAAGTACAAAGGCCTGGGAAAAAAATGCTTTGGACCCCACCGTTCCCTTTTAATTGTTCCGTCCAACAGGAAAGGCAATGCGTGCACATGCACAAAGAAACGCACAAATGCAACATGCACACACCGACGCGCACGCTCTCTCTCTCTCTCTCACACACACACACACACACACCTTTCACACTGCAGCTAGGATGAGTGTTAGACAATTTAGTCCTGACATGTTGCAGTGATGATAGCCCCCACTGCCACACAGACGTCCCTCGTCTCTCCCAGTGGCTCCCTCCGTCACCTTGATGTCACGGTGAGTCGACAACACCATTACTCATCACATCACCACGACTCACATGCCTAGTGCAACACTATATCACTCCCATATTGATATGTTGGTTATAGTATTATATTAAGTGTACTGTATGAGAACATTATGTCATATAAACACGGTTTCATATATCACTTTTATATTCACATGTCCACTTTATCACTAGATCACCGTCATATTGACACCCACTATAATAGTACATCACTTTTCGTTTGTCACAAATCCACTGTGTCATAGAAAAAAAGACATTTTTTTGTTTTTTCACTTGATATGTGTGCACTGTGTCGTTGGCGTTGATGTCGCCTTCCTCGGTCTGCATGATATTCAAATCATTTTCATGTTGACCCGCCGTGGGCCGCTTGATTCTGCTACCTCCGCTGATGCCCCGTTGGATTTGCGGGGGACATACTCGATATCAAAGTTGCTCTTATGGCGTCCTTTGCCTCGGCTCCAGGCAAACAGAAGCAGGAAACAGAACACAACCACACCTAGGAAAGACAGGCAGCCCATGGCTGTGGATATAATGATGGTCTTCATGTCAATGGGGACTGTCATGTTGTACAGTACTGTCCCATTTCCCCATGTGCTGTTGGAGTCTGTCAGGTAGTTTGAGCTCCTGTTGCTATAGTGAGATCTGTCCCCGATGCCCAGGCTCTTCACAGCTAAAGAGGCTGACAGGCTTGCATTGCCAGCAGGGTTACTGGCAATGCACAAATACACCCCGCTGTCATGCAGCTCTGCTGCCTTGATCTCCAGGGTACCATCTGGCTGAACCTCTACCCTTCCACTGCTCTTGGCTGTGATGTAGCGTCTGTGAGGTGTAATCCAGACCACAGAGGGCCGGGGCGCTCCCTCTGCCATGCAGCTGAGGCGGGCAGGCTGACCCTCATCAGCCATCAGCAGCTGTGTCGTGTTGGGTCCGATCCGTGGCTTGGTGCAGGTCATATACCTGGAGACCAGAGGTTCTCTAAGGTCACGGAGAGTTTTCCCCAGGAGGTTCTCGGGTGCGCTGCACTCAGGTTGTATGTCTAGAATTTGTAGTGCAGGGGGCTTGTGGCTATTGAGCAGCCACAGCAATCTGCAGTCACACACTAATGGGTTTCCGCCCAGACAAAGCCTCTGCAGACTGTCTGGGGAGGCAAACACTCCCCTCTCCAGGGAGTCCAGGCGGTTCTGTGACACATCGAGTAATTGCAAAGATTTGAGGCCAAGAAAAGCAAAAGGTTCTATAGAAAGTAGCTGAGCTCCTTGGAGGCGGAGCTCCAGTAGGTGTGGAAGTTGACCCAGCTCACCCTGGTGGATGTGCTGAATGCGGCAGTAGGACAGGTTGAGGTGGGTGAGGTAGGGCAAGTTGCGCAGTGCCAAGCCGGGAAAGGCAGATAGGTTGGTGTTGGTTATGAACAATGTTGTAAGGTTGAGGCCGTGCAGTGAGAGGGGAGGCAGAGTGTCCAACCAGGGCCAGAAATCTATCTCGACATGGCGTAGACGCGATAACCTCTTAAAGGAGAAAGGCTTCAGAAAGCTTATGCTCAAGTAGCGCATGCGCAGTTCTACCAAACTATGCAGATGTGCCAGGGCATCAGTCGGGACCACCGTCAGATTGGAACGTTCCAGGGTCAGACTTTGAAGTCCAAGTAATCCTGTAAAGGCCCGCTGAGAGATAAAAACCAGTTCATTATCTCCCACCTCCAGCGATGCCAGCCGGCGCAGGTCTTGGAAGGCATGATCCAGAAGAACAACCAAGCGGTTGTGGCTGAGATCCAGGCGGGTTAGATTGGTGAGGCCTGACAGGACACCAGCAGGAACCAGCTGGAGCAGGTTGCTACGGAAGTTGAGGGAGCGCAGGGCGAGCTGGGAACGAAATGATCCGGGCTCCACGACGCTGATGAGGTTGTCACTGAGATCCAGGTCCTCGAGCTGCTGGAATGAAGAGAAGTTGTCCGGCGTGATGATTCGCAGTTTGTTCTTGCTCAGGTCCAGGGCACGCGTCTCTATAGGAATGCCTTCGGGGATGCTGGGTAGGCGCTTGCGGTGGCAGCTCACTGACTTGGTCTGGGCGGAACACTCGCATCGGGCGGGGCAGCTCAGAGCCGAGCTTGCCAGGAGAAGCAACAGGGCCCCGCCCAGGAAGAGGTGGCAGTGATGCGGGGCTGGGTGTCGCATGTCTCTTTTACCCACGTTGCCCTCTGTCATGGCACAGCTTCTTGTCCATACAGAGCACCATCACGAACAAGTCCTGCGAGACACAAAACACGAACAAGGAATCAGTCGAGGCACTCTTGATCTGCATGCACCTGTCATCCTCCTCGATTGCCCCTCCCCCCCATTCTCAACCTTTTACAATGAACATCTACAACTGTCAAGCACCCACTTTAATGAACTGTCTTTTTTTCTTGGCAAGGCGGGTATAATAGAATTAAACTCACAGCGGGAGCAAAACACAGTGTGGAATAGAAATATCAGCTGCAGGGGGGCGAACAGGGGGAGGAACGTTCATCACTGTGTTAGCGGAAAAGGTTGCAGGCTAACTGAAGATGTTTTACGAGGATGGAAGACATCTCGGGCCAGTGGCGAGAAATGACCCTCGTTAGAGTGCAGTGAGGCTAAAAGCCCGCATGGATTTGTTGTTACAGTGAGTGTAGGACAGTCATGTGCTTGTGTGTGTGTGTGTGTGTGTGTGTGTGTGTGTGTGTGTGTATGCGTGTGTGTGAAGGGATGGCTAAGTTGCAAGTGTTCATCTAAAATAAAAAAGGACTATATTGGAGACAGCTTGTGCCTTCTTCTATTAATAAACCCACTGAGTTTACCGCTGTGTAAGCCAGCACTTCTAACCCATTCGAGGATGAATGGAAACAAACGTATAAGGCTCCTTAATAAGTAATCAACATAGTGAGTCATCCCACTGGCTCAGTGCTTCATTTTCCATTGATCACAGAAGCTCGATATTAGCGATAGGATTACCATGTTCTGGTTACTGTTCACTCCGTGTGGCTGTGCATGACTTTTCCTTCATGGTTTGGATATTGGTTTGCACTTATTTTCTCAAAGTGGCACAGTTGTGTTAGACTCCACTCCCTAAATGCAAATGTCTACAACACAGCAACATATTATGATCACAGCACACATTTACATGTGAATGACAACAAACAACAACCAGGTTGCTCCTTGTTTAAAAAATTTTGAGCGATTCATACTTAAAATTGGTAACGTTGTGCTGATTATCCGTTTGTTTTCTGTATACATTACACTTCATTTACGCAGCAAAATGTGACTTTCAGCCACCGCATGGGTTGGTGAGTGGGCTTGCAGAGGGAAGGAGAGATAACAACAGGGTAATGAGGAGACGCACGCATGGTTCAACTCTGAAATATTATGATCTTTAAGAGTCGAGTCGTGGAGAGTGTCAGAAAAAGGCACAGACCTTTTCACAGAGAGAAAGGAAAAAAAAAAAAAAACCCACAACCACCATGCAGCAGCCACAGGTTGTTGAATTGACAGATGGCTTCGGAGACGGAGAGGCTGACCATAATTGCCTCATTACCAGGAGTATCTTGCATTCTGCTCATGGCGATTTTTGCCAATTAGGTGTGCAAAATGTAAGACACATCTGTGAGCAGTGGAAATTTGAACACGATGTCATAAAGGCGAAGCAGAAATGTGAGAAAAATGAAAGGTGCCTTACAAAGAAGAAGAAAAAAAAAAAAGAAGAAGCTTTTTCCAGCTGCTGACGAAACCCGCAAAAAGAGAATCCTGCCAAGGTAAGCAGATGATGAGCACACAGACAGGCACATACCTTACTTTGATAGTGAAGTGAGTGACATTCAGAAAATAGCCGAGATGAGGCAGTAGGGAAGCGGCTCACTCTCTTTCCTCTTTCCCCCCCTTTCCGCCCGGCTCGTCAGCCGCACCGCTCGCATCTCCATCTCTCCCCTCTCCACTCCTCTCTACCCCGGTTTTATCTGTCGGTCGTCCTCCTGTTCGCGCATCCCTCAGCCTGACTCCTTCCCCTCATCTCCCGCTCTCTCTCTCTCTCTCTCCGCCCGGTCCTCCCCTGGCCTGGCAGAAGCCCCGGTCCGTTCATCAGTCCCTGCAGGCTGAGTTTTTATCGATCGCAGCGCAGACACATCAGATGCCAGGAATGTAGCCTTTAACAAAGAGCAGGCCGTTGCCACAGCAACTACAAACCCTTACTCCCATCCACTCTGTGTTGTCTGCCAATCAAATTAATGAAAAAAAAAAAAAAAAAAAAGAGGGGGAAGGAACAGAGTAAGGAGGGTCACATTTTTTTCATATTCGTTTAGCCTTGGCGTCGAGGCGACGTACAAATTGAAAGCATTTGGGGGGGGAAAAATTGGGTTTCACAGGTAGAGTGGAGCCCAGTTTAGGCTGTTTCTGAGCTGTCATTCTGACCGCCTTGCTATTTGTCCACCTGTCTCATCGGCCATCCATCTGCTGCTCGGGTAACTATCCGTGTCTCTCCACCTTATTATCCGTCCACAAGCCTGCCTCTGTCTTTGTGTATTTATCAGTCTGCCTTTACCCGTCAGCGTCTCTTCCTCCCCTCGCCTCTCTGTTTAATAATTACAGTCCAGTTGTCTGTTGCTGCTGCGGTGGGGGTGGAGGGGGCTGGTCGGGGCTCGGCGATGAGCTGGAGCGTTGTGTGTCAGCCTTTACCACGGCTGTGCTCGGAGAGTTGCTGTTGCACACAAAAACACCACCGCCTCGTAACTTATTTAAGCTCCGAGCAGAACAAGCCCATGGTAAAATACTTTCTTTAATTTGAAAAAAAGGAAAAAAAAAAAAAAAATGCTGGATCACCCTTCTCTGTTCCGCCTGAAACTATCTCAAACAGTTGAAGAGAATTCAGCATGTTATGAGGTCGAAAACCCCACCGGTCACATTTACTGTCACATCATGAATCCAAATCTACATTTAACCATTCAAGCGCTGATGAAAAGATGAGGATTCCCCGAGGACTGTAAATCACCTCCCTGGATTAAAATATGATTTCAGCACTTGTTCGAGTGCATAACCTTGAAAAATGATGTAGCTTTGATTCTCCGGAAGACCAGCCGCCCGTTTGATGTCCCAATCCATATCTGGCATAGTGATTCCACTGTCCTCCAAATGCTTTCTCTCTTTGCATATTCACTTATTTCCCCTGAAGACATGTTTCTATCTCTGCAGAACGGCCGGATGGATAATTGATAAGAGCTGATGATATGGAAGGGAATGCAATAGTACTGTACAGGCTCTCTGAGCAATAAAAGCATAGCATAAAAGAAAATCCAATAAAATAATGAAAATAAAAAATGATGCCTCAATCAAATAAATAAGGAAGTGGGGGGAAATAATCTCATTTATTACCTGAAAGTACCAATACAGCCTGGCTAGAATATTGAATTGCAAGAGAAACCTGATGAAGTTTGATTTGTAGTCAGGCCGTGTATTCAGCCTTGCATGACTTTTTTTTTTTTTAAATATAATTTTGTGCATCAAAACAGTAATTTGCCTTTTTATTTCCTGATTTCTCTCAAATCCCTAACACGGGGATGTGAACTCGTTTTAGTGCACCCAGCCTGGTTTGGCTGACCAATGAAATGACAGCTTCACAACATTTTTATTATAATGTTTTCGTCTCCAAATATTTTCCTGCACTACAGTGCAAAATGGTATGAATACATCACTAAAAGGTTCACATTTAACTTAAAAAGTTTTCCACAAAGCTCTAACGCATTAAAAGGCGATTTTCTTCACCATTACACTGCAAACAGTGAAATCTCTAAAATGCACTGTTTTCACAAAGTCATCCTGACTGTGTAGCTTTGAAGCAAATGCAACTTTAAATGAGTTAATCTATACTGCTGCATCTCAGGGATGCCTAATTCTCCAGTGCAATTCCCAGCAAATAAATTACACTTCAGTTATTTTTTGTGGAAAGAAAAAAAAAAAAAAAAAAAAAAAAGGAAAAAGAAAAAAAAAAAAGGCCTGTTTCTTTCAGACATTGTTCCACGACTGTCTAAATCTGCATTAGTGAGCTCTTCTCCTTCTCCTCTTTTCCTTTCCATCCACCTCGCAGGTGTGGCAGATCAAGACGCTGATGAGACAGCAGGTGTGTCTGGAGTTCAGCTCATGAAAAATGGGAGCAAAAACAAAAGTGTTCCATTTATCATTTTGTTGTTTTGTGGAATCAAACAAAGGTTAAATACATGCAAATCAAAACATGCTTGGTTGAGTGTGTTTTCCTTTAGAGATGGCTGCTGAGGCTGTTGTATTTTCTTCTCTTCTTCTCTGTTTTTTTATTGTGCAGCACCTGGTTGGAGTTAGGCAGAGAAGAAGGCTACAGGGTTCCTGAAATGTGGTTTGATTGTAAAAGCAACACTCATAAGACAAATGTCATCCTTTTTTTTTTCTCACCGATTTCACAGCTACTGAACACAAAGTAACACCTTCAACAGGTCTTTTGCGCTTCTTTAAAGAATATGACACTGATGACCTTTTAAAGCTGCACCAGCATTTTTCGTAGTAACAACTGAGACCGCGTGACGCAGTGAGGGACACTCGTAGTCAAGAGATCACAGATAATTATCGCCCCACTCTGCACTTCCCCGCAATGTTAATGGTGTTCATGTCATGTGGGAGGAAAGATAATGAGAGAGATTCTCATCTTCAAGACTTGCAGAGATTTGTGAGATCAAAAAATCGAGATGGCGGTCAGTTTTTTTTGTCTTAATCCGTAAAAGTTCATCTGAAAAAACGTGGGTTTTTTGTTTTTTTCGTTTTCTTTGCCTTTTACAAACTGATTCTTATAATACATGAGAAGTTATTCATATCTTTAATGAAAACTATAATGTTTACCCTGCTGGCTGGTATTACAACAAACTGACTTTCCTGCAGGCCAACAGGGCTACGACTGAACAGCTGAAAACTCCTTTAAGAGTTTCATCAATACGAGCTGCTTACTTGTGGCATAATACATTTTCTACTCAATATTTTAACAGCAAAAAACTAAACCAAAGGAGAGCTGCTCATGATCTGTGGCTCCCCTGCAAATTAGCAGGTGTGAGATAAATGTAGATTAATTGAATTTAATGCTGTGACACCATGAAATGATGAATAAACCAATCAGATCTGACAGGGTGGCGCTGCCAAATGGTGCGTCGTTCGCACTCAGATGCCATTGTAGATTCATCTGAGGATACACAGCACTGCTATGTTCCTTCCATCCATTTTAAACACCGTTTCATCCAAATTAGGACCCCAAGAAATTATTCCAGTCACACGTGGGTGAACACAAAAACTCCCTCAGAGAACGGCCCAGCCCAGCCCAAGGACCTTCTCCACTGTGAGGCGAGAATTCTTATTACTACACCACCAGCTTATGCATGTGAGTAATGTAGGATGAGATCGTATTGTGCATGAATAAAGTACGTAGAAAATACTGTCTTGGTGAAAAAGCTGACCCACGGACAGTGAATGAGGCCAATTGATGGCCATTGATGAAATTTAAATGATTGAAATAAAGACACAACCGAAGGCCGATAAAAATCAACAGGAAAATCAGGGATTAGATTTAGGTGACCTAAAATGTTTTGAGACGAGCCTGCGGTGACTCGGAGTTACCAACCGTTCAGTAACATCCAACTCCCCACTTTGAGTTGTCTTTTTTTTTTGTTTTTTTTTTTTCCAGCTACAGCCGTAAGAGGCTGACCCAGGCCGACCTTGGCGGACCGCCTCCTCACTCTTTTCAAGCCGCACCGTATTTTTAGAAAGACTCGGAGCCAACCGGAGGAAAAACATACAAGATCCCCGCCGAGTTCTGGGTAAATGGTAATGGCGGAGGGGGGTCACTGAGAAGGGCAGCCCACGGGGTTGAGCGTTTTGGGATTTGGTTCTGAATTGGATTAGAGTCACAGTGAAACTGTAGAAAATCTGACAGCCGAAAAGGAGCTGTAGGGTGATGCATGAGTCACTACGAGAGGAGAGAGAGCGAGAGAGAGAGAGAGGGAGAGAGAGGAAGACATAAGAAAACGGGAGAAAAAGATAAAGTTAAAACACACAAAGAAATGAGGCACACTGGTGAGATTAGATAAAGCTCTTGTTTTCCTGAGTTCTGGCGATTTCTAATGGGAGTTTAACAGAGCGGAGCTGGAGAAACCGATGCTGACTCTTCCAGGAGATCTGGGTAATACTCGCTACACGTGTTGATTTTAATCTTTCCGTCAAGGCGGGCGCCATTAAGTCCCCGTTTCATTACCGCACCACTTTTTCCAAATCTGTGGCTTCTGACACTCACTGCAAAGCCTTTCAGTCTGAGTGGGGCTTTATTGGCCCGCTCTAAATTACAGTATTGAAAGCCACACAGTTATTTATGAATTAATGATGAGCTTTATTGACAGAAATCTTCTTTTCTTGCCGTCAGGTGTGCGATAAATCAATACGGTGCTTTGTATTTTTGTGGCTCACAGGAGAGCAGCTTTGAGCTGCTGCGGTTTGTCGTCAACCTGATGCACGCGGTCGGATTCGATGAATGTTGTCGTTTTTGTGGTTGCAAGTGCATCAAGAAACTACAGTTAAAATCCTCTCTGCTCATCCCACAGGCCCATAATGACGAGGCTTTGAATTCATCTACATGTCTGCAATTATTTCTGAGGCAGGTCCTTGAAAAAGCACTTTTATTATTGTCCTCCTCGCACAACCCCTGCAAAGGTCTTTAATATGCATTTTACAGTTGTCTCCGTGTTTCTTTGAAGTTTCTATTCGTCACGATGGATCACAGCTCTCTTCCGTGCTATTGCTTTCTCTTTGAATATGAACCACAGGCTGGAATCTTCTGCTTTGGCCCATTTCCTGATGTAACGGTGGCATGAATAATGGAATTATTTCACATGAGGGAATTCACATGTGGGAGATTATTGTCACAGTGCGAGCCCATAGCGTACGTCCGCGTGACAACTGACCGGAAAAGGACGCGTCGCCGGGCTCGCCGTCCCTTTTTCCCGCCATCTCCGTGTCGGGGCGCAGTCATCTGCGCGTGCAAATTCTGTTCACAGCGTTTCCAAGCTCACTCAGACAGCAGCCGCGTCGAGGATGCACCGAATTAAGAAAACATGAGGAATGCATATTCAAGTAAAGAAACAAACAAAAAAAAAAAACCTCTTTTTGTGCTTTACTTTTGCGTGCGTGCAATAAAGCTTTGAGGCTTTGAGACTCACAGAGCTTGCTTTAATTCACTGAAAACGCTAACAAGCCCAATGCATTTTCTATTCTAGGAATACCTGCTGACCACCCTGCAGAGTGCAAAATGTCAGCGGAGTTTTCAGGAGGGTGTTGCTATTGGGAAGCTGAACCGTGTTCTACTCGGCTAATTAGCGCCTGTGCATTCAAACCCCGCCAATTAACCAGCTCCTTTCCGCACCGCTGCACTTGTTTCCTCCGACGCGGTGGCTGGCGGAGCCATCAGCAGCGCATCCTGTCTTCCGGCGTGTGGCTTATTGTGCTCGTGAGGGACGCCGCTTTGCCCCCACGGTCTTCTAGATTTGGAGAAGTCCAGCTAACGCTGTGCGCCGCTCCGTTTCTGCACAGCAGCCTTCTGGAGGGGCACGGGGAGCGTTGGCACTGACGTGCCGAGCAACGCAGCCTCCGGGCTGTGGCGAACGTACGAGGGGAACATAATGTTCCTCCACCAACCGGAGGCCATGTGCGACACGCAAATCTACAGTTTGTCACACTAAAAAAAAATGTAGCCATCGAATTCAGGCATGACCGTCACCAGCTGCCTCAAACAATCTGAAAAGGGCAAAAAGCAGGAAAGTCATTTAGTTTTTTCTCCATATGACAAGATCTTAGGTCGTTGAAAGGTGATGTAGATGTTTTCAACATTTCCCATTTAGGCAATGAAAAACAAAAAAATCTAATAAACTTTGAAATAAAATTTATGATTCAGGCCCCCTTTACGCCACAATGTTTCACGACCATGCACAGTAGTGGCTTCTCATAAAAGTGGCGTTTTCTCCAATTAGTTCACATGGAGATGAAGTTGGAGCACTTTCAAAAAGTTCCACCTTGGAAGCCATATTCAAAAAGTTGCATTTTCAGTTTTCAACATTACATTTCAGACACTGATCGGCTGATCAGGGCAGTACAGTAAAGACAACACGTAGTATTACTACAGATATCTGGATCTCTGAGGTTTGACCCAGGTCATGGCTGAGCCCGGACTGAATCGGACATTTTTCACTTAATCGAGCGGTATTGAATTCACGCCGGTTTTGCAGATCTCATATAACAGAGCATGTAAAAGACCCCACCCAGGAGACGATGGACAATACAGGAATGAATGTAAATCAGTGGTTCCCAACCTGTTTTCCCTGGAGTTCCCCTGACTTGCGTTTCAGAAACACCAGACCCCACCGACCCACATGCACACACGCACGTGCACGCACTCACCAAAAGGATGAAGTGATTCATTAGAAATCTTTATATTGCAAAATCTGTTTGAACGTTTGTGTTCTCTTGTGATCTTTTTCATTGATAAACTACAGACTTCTGGTCATCTAAGCAGGTCTGCTATGATGATTTTATATTTAATGTGCCAAACTATAATTATGGTCAACTCACAGCTCAAAGAAGACAAAGCCTCGGATCTCTCAAAATTATGCTAAAATCACATTTCTGTCAAACTTTTAATGTTTCTCTTCTCAGACACTGAGTTGACAGATGTGACTTTTCCATAAAATAATGGTTCAGCAGTTTGTCAGATGAAATATTCCTCACATCCCAACATGTTTCCAAATAATGAAAGGTCATGTGGAAAGCGCTAAATGGCTAAAAGTTGCAGCTGAGGGGTCCTAATCGCAAACTCACTAACTTTTCTTTTCTGTCTCATGTTTGAAACAAGAAAAAAAAAAATCGATTAAAACATAAAGCTTTGATTTGACTTCATATTACATCTGGAAAAAAGTCAGTGGGTTTGCATGTTAATTTGAAGAGAACTCACCAACGCAAAACACAAGTTCATAGTAACGAAAAAAGCCACAAAATGTGAAATGAATGAAAAGATCTGAACATTAACAGTCTGAAAAGCCATTCCTTCATTTTTTTGTTGCTGTTGACATATTGTGAGATATGACACAAGTGATTTCTTAAGATTCTTAAGCATTTCTTAAGATTATTTATTGATTACACCCATGAAGCAGGACTGCATCAAAAATACTGAAGCTTCTGTCAGCATGTAGTTTCAAAGCAGAAAGAAATTCCCCCAAATTATGCAAAAATCAGGATGTCTGTAACTTCAGCTGTTTCAGTAAAAAAAAAAAAATCTACCAAAAATGCCAACGATGTTTATTGTGACCCTTTATATCGCACTTATTTTAACACACGCTCTGGAAACTGGCCTCATGTTTGAATAAATGGCTTTAATGTAAAAGTTGCGACCACAATCTTCCATGATGAGGCCTCCTGACATTTCTGCGTGCCTTTCTGAATTAAAGTGTCAGGTAAATGCCAGCAGTGTAAAATAAAGGCTACAGCCATGCAAAGCAGAAGACAGTAAGAAGGTTTTTTTTTTTTTTTATATATTCAATTTTTTTTGGTTGGACTTAACTATTTAAACCCAACCGTTCATTCTATGTTCAGTATTAAATGTTAACAAGCAGCTGGGGAACATTGAGCTGTGAAAAACAAAAATTTCTCCACAGCAGATTTTTCTATCTTTCTCCAACTTTAGGCTCAATATGCTCACAACGATTTCACTGTGGTGTGGCATACCTGATGGTTTCTGTCAATTGAGTTGCTGTGTTAAGTGCAGTAAGGTCTTTTGAGAATAAAATGATAAAAAAATAAATAAATAACTCCTTGTGGGGACCTGCACTCATTGATCTCTCTCCAAGCGTGTTGGATGGACATCATACAGACATGAGACGATCTGGTTTATGTTAGTATATAAACCCAGTTTCATCTTCTGCTTATTGGACATCCAAGTTAAGCTCCGTCATGGATTAATGACGAGCCTCCATCCAGAGATAACTGGCTGGAGATAATCTTTGAAGGTCTCCTTTTTGAATACTTAATAAGTTACTTCATTCATCCAAAGCACAGTTCATGAAAATGTATGGAGTCGACGCCGCGGTTTATCCAACTCTGCTCTGCCTTCAACACTTTGACTGACCAGGGATCCAAACCCACAACAGATTTGTCATTTGTGTGTTCACGAAAAAACTTCCAAAAATACTTGAAAAACAGTGCTTGGCAGGTACCTTCACCAATCCCTGCGCTTATTTTTCTTTAAAGACCTTGACTGGGAACAGAAGCTTCTCCAACATTTCACTTTTAATAAAACATATAACCACGTTGAGCAGAACTGAGATTTCGTAGTAGATCTTTCATGTAGATAACTTGAAAAATGTCATTTCCTCAGGCCTGAAGTGAATTCGTAACATTGGAGCTGGGATGGAAGGATGAAGGCTGGGCAGAGAAATTCAGCCTCATTCAGAAGTGATGACAGCTGATGAACACTCGGCTCTTTATCAACTGCATATGTAGATTTTACTTCTTTGTCTCATAAATTGGAAACATCCTGACTGACATCCACCTTTAAAGTGTGTTAATTTACGAGAAATATTTAGATCCAAGGCACTAAAGTTGGTAGTCTTTCAATTACGTGAAAGCCTAAATTGCTCAAATTTAACTATTTTCATTTGATTTCAGTGACACTTTTTCAATGTGTAGAACATGTTGAGTAAAGAATCTGCAATTAAATTTGCTTTGATTGATTTTTTTACTGTTAGTAGCTCATAAAACTCCCAGAAGAACATCATTTCATAATTAAATAATTGTGTTTATGCTTAAAATTAGAATCTGTCTTTAATGGCTGTTGATACAGATGTTCTAGAAGCTGAAAACTCTAAAAAGTTTATTAACATAAAGCAGTTATTCCATTAGCTGCACTCTCAAAATATCCCCCCCCCCCACATGCAGACACTTGAATCTGCAGCTTGTGTTATTGTGAAATGTTAATCAATGTGCAAACTATATTGTGCATTTAATCTTTCCGCACCACTTTGTATTCCAACTGGGTGACGCTGTCACAAGGAGGGAAGTCACATAGTAATCGCCGTGTGTGAAATGATTGCTTGAAAAGACGCCGTTGCATCATTTCAATGGCTGCTTAGGTTTCCTGACAAAAAGGAATAATCGGATTTTCCACGGTACGTCGACCAGCTTTATGTTCCCCTACCTATCTCGGGAAAGTGTTTGGTGGAAGCGGAGGTTTTTCTCACCCTCTCCCACTCGATTCCTTGGTCGGTGCTTATAAATCCGAGTGTGACTTGAAGGACACTCGCCATATAAGGTTTCTGTCTAATTTTAGTCTCGGGAGGGAGAACTCATTCATTTTTCATGGTGTATGTATACCACCACTGATTCATAGGCCCCGTCCTTAGTCACCAAAATGAGATTTGTCTTAGCGTATTACACAAGTTTGTTCCTGCCCGCGCTCGGATAATCGTATCTCCTGGAAACAAGTTCTCTGTTAACATGTTTAAAAACTATTATAGTTGAATTGTGACTTTCAGGCTGCGGTGCCATATGAGGCCGGATTAGGGATTATCTTTTGTCAAGCTTGGGTGAAACGCTAACAACCATATACTGTAACAGCAAAACATGGCATGCAGCAGGGTAATGTATGGAAAGAAAGCTTTAAATCTCAGATGGCACCAACAAGAAAGACGTGCCAATCATTAAAAAGGTCAAGTGTTAACTTCCATCTTTGCTTCTATGTCTAAAAATAAAAAAGAAGGAGACGCTCCCTTCGTGTCAACATATTTATGCTTGCCACAAAACTCGAGGGAGGCATTTGTACTGTCCGACTCGGGGGCCTGTTGCAATTATATGGTGCCCGTATTGATCCTCAGTATTGATTTAGGTCTGTCCTTGATTTTAAGATTCAACAGATGCTTCTCAGGATTTCAGAGGAAATGAGAACAATGGAAGGGGCTCTCATTCAAAAACAACAGGGAACCTCATAAATAAGGCATTTCTATTTGCTTTAGGAAGTGAGACATAAACAGCTAACAACATCTTGTCTCCGCCGTTTTACCCGGAGCTGACACTGCGATGCGATGTAGTAAGAGCAGCCGGATGCCGTGACGCCGTGACCTTTTCACCGAACTCATGATACAACAACGGAATAATAAAATAAAGCTCACGCTTTTTACTGTATACAAGTCTTATTTTCTCAACTTTGATGAGAAAACGACCTTAACTCAGAGAGAAGGTTGAAGAAACCAACTCTAAACATTACAAAACCCTCTAATGCACAGACTGTAACCCCTGTTTCTTTATTTGTTAACTCAAAACTTTAACCCATCAACCACAGGAAAAGGTTGAAAGAATGTTTAAGTCAAGTCACCTGTCTTTGAACCAGTTATGTTCTTTAAATCTACATTTTATGTTTCTTCAAACGAACAAAACGAACAAATAAAACACACGATGTCTTGATGTCAAATGACGCAGGTGAGAATTTAAAAGAAATAATCTTGGCTTTTTTGGGGGTATAAAAAAAAAGAAATAAAAATGAATCTATTGTTTAAAATGTTACTGATGGCCTGGATGCTATTCATTCCTACCTGCATGCACAACAATATTTTTTTTGTTTTGCCTGATGATCTCTGCTCCTCATTCAGGCTTTTCATTCATTCAGACCAGATGAGTCAGCGGCGTGAATGAGAGGCCCCTGGCTGATGACGCTGGCGTCAGAATGATAATAACTCCATGATTACCTTCAGGATTCTGTAAAGAAGTCCCTCACTGATCTGTAGGTGCAAAGACGACACCTGAAGTCTAATTTCTTCCGGCAAAGCACGTTGCATCTAAGAAAACCCGGTTTCTATTACTTCCTGTTGAAATCAAGCGAGTTCTATAGATAGGAAATATTTATCTATATGTATATTAAGCATTTCAAACCAAAGCGAGATATTCCTGCCAAGAGGGTAATTAAAAGTAACCTTAAAAAAAAACTGTAGTTTTCCAATTAGCTGCCAAAGGATTTGTGATGATAATATGCTCCCATTTTCCTTTTCTCCATCGCAGAAGTTTTTTCCTCCACTCATCCTCAGGAAAGCCTCCTCTGCTTACAAACGGTGCCAGCGTGAGACCTGATATTTTCTCTGTATTCCGCTCCGCACGTCGAGGAAGTAATTTCGCCTGTTGGCAATTATTAATAACAAAAATCTGATGAAAGCCCTGAATGCTTGGTGTATCTCCGGCGCAGCCAGTTTATCAGACAGATGTTTGAACTCGGGCGGACGTCTTGTGCCAAGAACCGCAACATGTTCTCGCTGGTCTCATTTCAGTTTGTATTTAGACGGCGGGGGAGAGAAATCGGCCCGGGCAGCATCGCTTGCTTTCAAGGCTTCCCTCAGCAAGGTTAAATGAAAAAAGGAAGATGGAAATATTCTGTAAATGCAGAATGAAAAATGGGTTCAGACATCTCCGGCTGAGTTTCAAATCTTCATCCAAATTGTCCCGATTACATATTCATGATTTGTGAAGTGTTACTCACCCCTTGATGTGAGATCTGAACCGCTGACTCAGCTTTTCCACTTCGAAAAAAGTTTCATACATGTAAATGTTGCTTTGAAAAAAAACTCAGATGTTGTTGAATCTGCATGCAGAAAATAAATTTCTGTTTGCCAAAGGAACCCTGATCTGTCAATCAGCACACAAATTCACCTCTGGCTCCAAATCAGAAAAAGACATCTCAAGAAAAAAATACACAGAGCAGCAGTAAATATTGTCCGAGTTGATGTCAGTGCGTACTGGAGTCGTGAACTCGCTCCCGGACCGACCCCCGGATCGCTTTCCTAGAGAGCCGTTTAGTTAGCGTCATCTCTCCTTACATCAGACCCTCGGCAGGGGATTAGGCGGTCCTCACTGGCACTGAATAACGCGGGAGGATTAGCACTTTCGCCTGTCACCAAATCAGCCCGGCGGATTAGCAATCTCCACCGTCACTCCCGAGGATTCGCTCGGGCTCCGAACAGATGCAAGTCGGTGTGACAGCCAAGGTGACATTGAGGCGAAAAGGGAAAAGAGGCGTTTTTTTTTTTTTTTTTTTTTCTGTCAACGCTCTTCTGACAGGAGTCTGGCACCGCACCCTGCATGGACGATGGAGAGCGTGGCGGGCGTTTAGAGGGAGCTGCTAATGGGCGGCGAGAGACGGCCTCAGTACCGCTAACCGAGGCAGCCGGCCGGAGATCAAAGGCCACTTCGAACCAGTTTGGTCGCGTCTCCGCAGCATCAGGTTCACTGGGACAACTTTTCTTCACATGGCAGCGACTCACTGGACTCAAACTGGTTCAACTACAGACGAAGTGTGAATGAGTTTAAGTGCATTTTTTTTTTTCCATTTGCTGATGGTTTCCCCACTTTTCACCATGTTTCCGAGGTCAGGAGAGATTGATCCACCAATCACTGAAGAACACCACCTATGGAAATGAACCTTGAAGAAAAACGAGTTATATTGTCCAAAATCTGTCCGTCTGTCTGTCTGCTGCGACGTTCAGATGGCCGGCTCAGAATTTGCTGGAGAGAACGCGACAGCATGGATCCGTCCTGCCTGGTACCGGCAGTTCAGACTGCTTCTGGTGGTGTGATGGTGTGGGGGAGTTTTTCTTGGCACACTTTGGGGGCTGCTTTGTTCAAGCCGAGCATGATTGAAATGAGTGTTGGTGCTGACCATGTCTCCTCCTTTATAATCACAGAGCACATTCTTTTGGTCATATCTGACTGTGTCAAAAAGCTCTAATCATCTCCAACTAATGTCATTTCGATGTGGAGTAAAGTTTCTGAGGAGGATTTCAATGTGACACCATGATTAAATTCAGATCTGGAGATGAAATACTGGTCTAATCTGTTGCAAGCAAGCCGTAATTTATTTTGTTGTCAGGGGAGTTGTTTAGTTTCACTGAATTCTCTTCAAAATATCTCCTCAAAGAACCTGTTTTTTGGAGTCAATCAGTCTTCTCAGTCAGTTCAGTCAGTTTTGTCATTGCAGTAGTTAATAAAGTTTGTTTATGTTGACAGAAATTGACCTCATGTGACTTGAAATCTTAAGTCACTTGGAGTATTTCTTCTACTTTATGTCGTAGCACTGATCGTTGGGCTTTGGGATTGTTTCGACTCTCAGTAAGATTTCAGGCCAATCCAAGTCAAACAAAAGTTCAATCTACGAATCAATGTCGTGTTGTAACTCCTGACTTCACGGTTTCCACGGCTGATTGCTACCGGCTTCCTCACAAATCCAAGTGATGATCAGTGATAAAAACCTTGTTCTTGTCGATCCCACTATCCAAACACAGTTGAAGCCTCTACAGTTTAAATAAGAGGATGACAATGTAACCGCACCATGCACGTGTTCAAGGTTGTTGGTTTGAAAATGGGGAAGCAGGGACCACATCTCCACACCTTTTGGATCCATTACTCTTAAAAATGTCTATCTCTTTCAATGAATCACTTTACATGAAACAAAGTGAAGGTAACTTCATGTAAAATGTGACGTCTGGATCACTTCTCTTCTTCCAAATGTCATCAGTTTAGTTCTGACCTTTCTCCACTGTGCCCAAAGTGTAAAAGAAGCACAGGCAGTCTTAATCACAGTTTTGTGGTCCTGCAGGAGGATACACTCATTTCAGCACATTATTAGAAAGGAAATTAATAGTTTTTTTCCTTCTACAACAGTGTGTGACCTACTTTGAAGCTTTATAGGGAATTAGAAAAAAAAATGCCTTTGTCACAGGAATATACTAAACTCTTCAAGATTTTCATATTCAAATCAAGAAAAAGCATCTTCCTGAACTGGATATCAAGCTCAAAATACTTTAAACATGTGTCAGTGGACGATTTCACTGTTACAGTTTTTGCAGAAGATTACAAATTTAAGAAAAGAAAGCACTGAGTTGAATGCATTTCACAAGTGTTAGTCTCTCCCACTGGAGTGCAATGTTATGCAGATATGTAAGCCAAATTGTTGTGCTTATTCTAGTTCTTTTTTCGTGCGGATGTGTGCATGCATGCGTGTTAATTAGAAAAAGAAAAAAAGAAAAGAAACGCCGGTAAGTCAGCACGCTTTGAAAATGTCTCATTATATTCCTGTGGATACAAAGGGCAGTCATTTGTGAATGGATGCCTTCGAATATTGACTGAAATTAGAGGTTGTTACATGCCTATTTGACAAATCACTGCTGCTGACACCTCCTCCCTCTATTTTAACTGTCAAGTCAAGCTGCCCATTGAGGCTAAAAACACTACTCCACAAGGAAAAGGCCATGAAACAATCTGTATTGACTTTGTGTTGAGAGCAGAAGCCCAACTTGGCTATGATAGTCCGAATAAAGGACACTACTTAATCCAATGTTTGGTCTGCCACGACTGCATAAACACTGCAGAAAATAGCAAGAAATGCCATTCACATGTCCGTGGAGCCAATGGCGCTACGAAGCTAAGAGAAGCTGGTCAGTTTTTACATTTTTCACTTGATAAACACAAAGAAATACTTAAACCAGCTGTCCCCCAATCACAAGTGTTTAGCACTATTAAAACAGACACAGATTTCTCGTGAGAACCGTTTCCGCTGCAATTAATGCAGGTCAGCAATAACGGTTAAGCATTACTTAATTTCCCAGTTGTGTTTCTGTTTTAGGTGAATTTGTTCCAGCAATAAAAGGAAAGGCTGCTGTTTGCTCTTTGTAGATTTCTCGTGACAATAGTGGCAGAAGCCAGAGGCTCAGGCTGAGACCGAGGCTCCTCTCTTAAGTTGTTTACGCCGGAATGTGAATCTCAGACTTAATGCCAGAGCATCAAATTATCGGATGTGTGTTTACCGGATGCAGGGTATTACATGTTTTCCACACCTGCCACATAATTGGCCTCGAACGCAGCCGGAGAGTGGCGAACGCCAACCCTTCGGGGAGGCGATTCGACCAGTTAAATGTTCGCTAAAAGCACTGAAATCCCAGGCTAACGCCACGCTCACACTCACACACATGCATAAATATTCCAAAAAACACTCTGCAACGGTCCGTTATCCTCTTGTGACTAAGTGAGAGGGACAATTTTCTTCTTTCTTCCTGCACAATGACGAGACGGTATATGGCGGCTGCTTTGGAGAGAGCTGCTGTTATATATTTAAATACTGTTTCTCCTTATGCAGCCAGCTAAATTCCTGCTATCCTAAAAAGCCAATCCTCAGGGGAAGCTAGTTAAAAAAGACTATCCAGTTAAGAAAGTAGCACAGAAAAATTATTTAGCTCAACATTTTTTTTTTTTTTATATATTCTTTTCACACAGTGAAGAAGAAAGCCATGCGTTGGGGTCCCTGTGCACTCAGCCGCTGAGCCGTCTCGCCATTATGGATCTTACAAATTGTCCCATTCAGAGAAAAAACTAGCATATGCCAGAAAATCAATACAAAAGGAGCTGCGGACAAAGGGGCCCCGGTAGCAAAGCTCGTGTCTTAACACAGGACTGGTGGCATGCATCCATTAGCGCCTTATCTATTTTCCATCAATGAAACACAGAGGAGCAGAGTAAATAGTGGCAGCTGCTCCAACATCCACTGACTCCAGTGGTATTTCAAATCTGGACCTCAGCACATTTGTAATCCTGTTTAATTTAGACCCCAGAGCCGGCGAGCTGAGGCAAAGCGAAGATGTGCTATTTTGTCTTTTTGCTGACAAAATACGGAATCCTTCCGAGCTTGTGTTTTAGTTATTTAAAAGAAATTCCAGGGACCGTTCACCCAGAATATTCGACTTGGTGATTTAATGCAATCATTATTAACCTTGTGTGGCACCATGGTCTCATTCGGAGTGTGAATTACCGTAGTAATCAACCAATTTGATGATGTAGATTTGATTTCCATCCAGTTCTGATTTGAATGTTCATAACAAAAATAAACATTTATTGAAAAACTACAAATTTGAAAAAAGGCTGAAAATGGAGGGAGTGGATTCGTCTACATATCGACAAAAACGGAAAGTTCAACCTTTTTTTATATGAAGACGGTTTTTGTTGATGAATGATGATTGGACCAGATACCATGTAACACGCACTGGCGGCTGTCCAAGAAAGCACTGGAGTTAATAAAATAAGTGAACATTAGTGCACAATTAATGCACAAGTTTGTTTTGTAGCGCCCTCTGATGGCTTAATAATAACAGGTAGAAACGGGCATAAAGTCGCATTTTCTTTTTGCGTATTTTCACTAAATTCCCTCAAAATTTAATACAGAAATCTAATTACTGCCTCCGAGCAGAAAGTCAGTGCCAGACTAAGTTCAAGGTCCTCATTGGCCAAAACAAGGTGGCACTTTAGACCCTCCTGGTCTAAAAAGGTATCTGTGATATTTTTAATAGTCTGTGTGTTCCAGACCCTCAGGCTTAGAATTTAGTTGATTTTATCATGAATTCTGCAATTTATAGCCAATGTGATATTTGGATGTCTGCTATGGGATTTTTTTTCGAAGTTGAAGTTCCTCAAAAATCCACACAGAAAGACCCCTAAAGCCCACAATCAAATCTCGTCATTCTGTGAGACGTGAGAGTGCTATCCACTACACCACCGCGCAGCTCCAAAAGGGTTCTGTGCTACACTCATTACCAGCAAATCTATCCTTACCTCTGTCTCGTAGTCGTGCACTGTATGACTTTGGAATTGCAGTAATTCCCTCTTAAGTTGGGCAAATTTAGATTTTTTTTTTTTTTTCCCGTACAATATTTGACTTGCGCTCAACAGGGGGGAGTAAAGAGTGATTAAAATTTCCCCCGATGCTGAATTTTTGATCCGTACAGTTCTGAGACAGCTTTTAGCTGAAGTGCATGTTCTCCCCAGGTTCCCCCGGTGCTGTTCCCTATCGGCCGAGGCGAGAGATCGGCGGTGTTAGAGTCAGATCAAAACAGCCTGACTTGTGTCGACCCTGTAAAGAATTGCACGTTATTGTTTTAAAAACAGATTCAGAACTACTGTCTCACTTTCAACTTACAACCTTTGGTGAACTGAGTCAGAGTGTCGTGATATATTTGAACACAGTTTGTATCGGTCGGTATTTGCAGCACAGTGCTGTAGCAGAAAGCACTGTCGGCCCATCAGGAGAAGATTCATGGTTTGAACTTTACTTGGTCTTTCTGTGTGGAATTTGCATGTTCTCTTACTAGTAATAGCTTTTATTTCCACTGTCGAAGGGCAGGCTGATTTTTTTTTTCTTCAGCTGTGTGTGTGTGTGTGTGTGTCTCACTGTGCCAGCGCTGTAATGGACTGGCGAACGGTCCAGGGGTCTAACCTGCCAATACCTCGGAGCCAGCCATCTTCCTTTTGTTCCAGTAACGAACAACAACAGAAACCGTCAATTGCGGTTTCATTCTTGCTTTCAGACTCTTTCAGACTCTCACACGTGCACACACACACACACATCTGTGACATTCCTTACATACGTCACACTCATAAGATGATGGACTGGTGACCTGCCTCTGCTGCACTCTGCCTTTCTTCTATAGTCGACTGGGATCTCCTCCAGCAGCGGGCGACCCTCAGTCGAAGACAGCAATAGGAGATGAATGGACGGGTGGATGACACACGCACGGAGCCTGAACCGTATTCATTCACGTGCTTCTAAGAGAAATCGGCGCAATAGAAGCGGGCATTGATTTTTGCTGTGGTAAAAGTACCGAAGAGGGAAAGCTTTGTGAAATTGTCGGGTAAGTACGACAAAGCCCCGCGACCACGCTCGCGTCGGCGCACCATCGCTGAGTGCACTTAGCACATGTGTGCGCCCGGCGCACTCCCCTACGCCGCCACCGTCCATTAACACCGTTGAGTGGCCGGAAACATTAACACCACTTAGTTGTTCACAGAAATAGTCAATGTTACTTTTTTAGAGGGCGATTAGCAGTAAACTGTTAATAATCGGGGGGGTCCTTGTGCAGGTAACAGAGGACTGAGCAGTGCCTACAGTGCAGATTTATCATGTGCCTGTCCTCCAAAACTGCTGCTGTTTGAATATTTTGGCGTGATATGACGCACCCAGGTTTCTCAGCCACAACCGCAAATCAGTGAAATGAAACGGGCCTCAGTAGACCGCAGTGCAATGCAGCAGGAACTCTTTTTAGAGGAGGACATGATGCAAAGTACTCCATGTAAGGACATTTGGCTCCTTGTGATTCTCAATTATAGATGCTGCTGAACACCTTTATGACTCTGATCTGTCTCAGGGGGGAATCAAACGGCATTCTGGGAGATGAAATATAAAGCAGAAGATGCACTCAAGGAAAAACGGGTCTAACCAACAAGAAAATTACAACACGGTGCTACAAAAGAATTCCCTTAATATACTTAACGACAGATTAATGAGATAATGTGCAAAGCAGAAAATGCCTCACGGCCCTCTGGTGGGAGCTCCGAGTTGAGGAAAACGCCAGCAAAGTAGAAGAATTCAACTTTGGTAAAATCGTCCAGCAGTCAAATAGCCTCTAATGAATCCCAGAGTGAGTCAGCGAGCAACCACACATCTCCAAAGGAGAGAGGCAAGGCACGATTACCTGTAAAATCCCAAATAACTCTTTTGATTTCGGAGGCTGGATTCAGCATGGTGTCTCCGAAATTAGAATTCTGAAGAAAGATGGCTGTGCAGAAAGTTTTTTTTTTTTTCTTCTTTCCCAGGAAGAAGAAAACCTGTTGTGAGTTTGTTTGCTTGGGTTACTTCTTTAAAAAAAAATGATTAATATGCACAGTGCACGTTAAAATGTCATGTTGTTGTGACCCCTGTAAAAGGGAGCAGCCAGATATTCACTTAGGATGCAACATTTTTTAGCTCACGATTGTTTTTTCTTTCAATCATTCCTCAATAATATAATGAATCTATGGAATAAAAACTGAAGACTTATTTCCTTTTTATATCATTGAACAAGAGAAGCAAAGAAAAACAAAATCACTAAATTCTTAAAGCATCTGAAGTAGCTTCAGGATAGGAGTGATTGCATTCATTTGTAGTTAGCGTGACTACTTCAGTCATCATTATCAATTTTGCAACAGTGCTATTCTAATTTTTAATGTACATTAGTGATAATCAGGGAAAATGAGAGGATACAGGCAGTAATCCTATGATATTTATTAGGAAAGCATCTGTGTTTTTGTAATCATTGTAATATTAGCATATCTTTTCTTCACAGCTGAAATATAAAGATATTCTGGATGATTCCGTTCAGCCTCCTCTAAAAATACTCGGGACAAGACATCTGCCAGCAGATTTAACAGATCATATGGAGCTGTGAAAGATTGCATGTTACCACTGTGGTTTCAGTTCATCTTATCGGTACACACTCAAGACGGGGAAAAAAAAAGAGAGAAAACAGCTTCATAATGCAGAAATTAAAATGTGTCAGGTTTCATTAAAATGCTGGAAATAGGCTCTGTACACCTGCGTACAGTGTAATGAGCGAGTTTTTCTTCCTGATACTCTTCCTCACCTTGGATTTGCATAACATTCACACCTTACACTTAACACCTCTGCTTCTCAAACCTTTTTTTTTTTTCTCTTTTTTTCTGGTGATTGCTTTATTTCATTCCTCTCTCGCAGCCTTCTCTTTGCACCCAGTATGAGTGGCACTTTCTTTTTTTAGCGCCTCAGAGTTTCCTGAACCATGAGCTGTTTTTTTTTTTTTTTTTTTCCTGTCCCTGTGATGCCCACCCTCTAACAGTGTGTGAAATGAGGGACGGTCTTCCCACTGCAGTGGATCCCTTTCCAGCCGAGTCTATGCTAATTAATCCCACAAGCAGCTGACAAACACCACGAGGACGACCGATCGCACATTTTCGCCAGTTTAGGAAATCGCGACAGAGTCGGGATGTTCTCTCGTCAAATTGTCAGCGTCCCAGCAAGCCGCTGCGTGCTCGCTCGGTGTAACGCCGAGGCGGCCCTGGAGTATTTGTTCTGCCGAGACGCGCCTCTCACCAAAGCACTCCTTCCACAATTACACACTGCAGTGCTGTGATTTCTTCTTGCGTCTTCTCCGGCTAGATTGCACCAATCTTACAGCAATTACAGCAAGTGCACGTGTTTTGGCAAACAAACACCAATTACATCAATTTTGCAGGAGTTGTCGTGTAGCCGCAAGATGTTTGTACATAAAGTCAGCCAGGCTTTCAGCTGAGAAATCAGCGAGAGGATCCAACACAAATCTGTCAGTGAGTGAGTGTGTGGCTACAAGTTAGATTCACCTGCGGCCAGTCACTTGGGAGCATGCAGCTACAAGAAAATACAAATACACCCTCCAAATTTCCACGCTTAATGTGCATTTCCACAAAATCTGTAATGAACAACCTGAAATTTCTCAATAAAACACACAAATACCTGTCGCCTCGCAGAACAAAGCAAACAGCCTTCAGCATGGACTCTTTCACGAATCCTCCCCTAATGGTATAGTTTCAAGGCTAACGCTATTGTCCAGCAATACGATATCTCGCTTTGACAGCTCGATCACTGAGGTGTTGGCTCCATGCACAGTGAGCATCTGCAGAGTACATGCTCTAGTCGTACTAAAACAGTGCAACATGTTGGGGAAATGAGAACAATCAGCTTTGACTGTTTCCAACAAATTGCTGTTAATGTTTTCTTTTTGCAAGATTTCCATTCAGTTACAGTAGTTTTTTGCTCAATGCTAAGTGATAGAGCGTTTCTTCAGAAATTACACCATATTTCAAAAAGAAATTTGCGCCTGGATGTATGAAACGATCATTGATACTGAGGTTTCTGGACTTATTCAAACAGATATAAGTGGAATGGCAGCTTCGCTGTTGCTTTACCGTTCAGTTTTAAATTACATAAATTACATATGTTCCGTTTGAAGGCCTCAAAACAGACATTTTCATGTCTATTTTTTAATTAAATGTACATAAACTGTGTGACGCTGTTTCAACACTTGCACAGTTGGTGGAAAAAATGTGCACACAGCTGTGTCTATAAAATGAGTCACTTGGACCGCTGTAACTTAGTAATGTCACTAAAATACATCGTACTAATCCAATTTTGCAGGTGGTGGTGGGGAAACAACGAGACCAGTGGGATCCTGCTGTGGGTCTGCGCTCGTTGGCCGTGGTATCAGTGAAACTGATCCTTAAAGAAACAAACAGAATAAAAAAGCTTGTTCTTCACCACTGAGGTTGTTGCTGTTGAGTTCAAAGACTGAAAAAAAAAATATCTGCATTTATCAAGGAAAAACACGGGGCTTGTTTTCAAGACCTTCTGAAATAAAAAAAACGAATTTCTTCCAGTCTTTCACTTAAATGTTCATTCACCACTTGACGTGGAAGAAAACATTTTTATGATCAAACATTATTAATGGAGTTATTTCGCATGAAATTCTCTCCTTGCGAAGCAGTATCAAATGCTTGATTCCTCATGCTGGACTTGAGGGCATCTCTTAAACCAGCATCCAATTAAAGGCAGAAACTGCCCTGCAGGTGTTTCCTCGGCACCAACAGCAGCGTCGGCGTGGGATAATGGCTCAAACTGGTTGGTATTGAGGGTCAGCGGCTACTGAAAACATCAGCTTTCTCACATTATAGGTCACACACTCTTAACTTAACACACTGATTTCCAGGGAATACACTGGTCGGCCTAAAGACGCCAAATCAGCACAAAAAAGTACAAAACTGAGGCGAACGGGAGCGAAACCTCCAACCTACACATTAGGAGGTCACGCGGCGCCGTCGCTGTCATGTTAACAAAGCCGGCGGTCTGCGGCTCTGGCCGTGAACCAGTTGAACGACCCCCGCGGCAAGGAGTGTGCTCTCAGACGGGAAGAATGAGCCGGAGCGCCGGCGTCCAAGCGACAGGACGGCCCAGAGGCCCGCGGGCTCGGCAGCTGCGGCGCGCACGGGGCCTTTAATAGCCTCTGTGTTCTTTGAAGTGCCCGATAATGGCGAGGGGCTGAGTGCACGGCGGCCGCCGCTCGGAGGGCCCGTCGTATTGACGGGGGCCGTCACTCCGGCGCAGAAGGCGTTCCCCGGGAGCGCCGCTCCGCTCGAACAAACAGCCTGTTTGTAGCCGCTCTCCCCGCTTTTTATTTGTGCCATTAGCGAGCGCTCCAGCTAAGCCGTCCCGCCTCCCGTCACAGAGGTGACTGCAGCCATATTGACCATCTCGGCCTGGAACAATATTTGTAGTGAAACGCGCGGCGGCAGGCGGCCTCACTCCCTCTGTCACACATGACAGGCAGCAGCAGCAGTTTTCATTACGGAGCGCGTGATGTGAGGAAATCCGTTTGATTTGTGTCTGCCTATGAGCTGTGATGCTTCTTACACCCCGGCTGAGGACAGGAGGTCTAATAAGTAGGATTCTGATTTACACTAAAGCCGTACTTGTCTTAAATTTAACTGTCAAATGTTTCCAAAATCTAGACATTCATGCTATTTTTGGTAAAAGCTCCCTGACTCTTTAACAACCTCTGTCAATCATGCAATGAAGGCAGAGAAGGGATGTTGAAAATAACATTTTTTTTAATATTTTCACAATATAACTGCATTGCACAAATTTGACAGTTCAGTAACGTTTTTGCTGAACTGTCAAACAATCTTTCTATTGACAATGATTATTAACATCATGATGATGTTACGACGATGCGTTGAACCTGATCGACGTGCCCGTGGTTCATTCAGTCAGAGTTCGACCCTAAAAGGCAGACGGGTCGGCCGATCCTGCTCTCCCTCCAAGTGGAGTTCAGGTTAGTGGGTTTCTGAAGCATCCAATTGACTTTGAGAGTTGGCTGCTTGGGATTCAGCTCAACGCTTCACCCACTGTTGTTTCTGTGTCTTCAGCTGCTTTTTCTGTTCAGCCTTGTACGATTGACTGCTGACTTGTTACAAACTTCAGCATAATTAAAGGTGGACAGCCACAACACAACCATAACTATTCATTAATGTGAAGAAACTCAAGGAGTTGTTAAGAATTACTTTGAAACATTGGAAACTTCCGGTAATCTGAGTTTGTTTTAACATTTGAAAGCCGGTGAACAAATTTCTGAATCGGCCCACCAGTTGCCCCCTCCGAGCAGCAAGCGTGCTTGATCTAGACACTAAAATAAACTCAATGCACCATCTTGTGGTCCCACGTGGTAATGCAACATCAAACTGTCCTGGTTTTGATGGGTTTTTGCTTGAATCGCAGTGCACATGTCTGTCTATCTGACAAATCCTTGATGATCAATGATTGCAGACACGTCTGACATTGGACAAAACAGCACAAGAGGGATCAAGAACACATTTTACATTCATTTTCATATTGTGCTACAAAACAGTGAGACTCAGAATGCATGTCCGTCTCACACTTGATCGTCCTTTTTATGTATGAGCGGGCAGTTTCAGTCCCGCCAGCCTCTCACTTTCCATCACCTGTATCAGGTTGACTTTATTATTTCACGCCGCACCATTCTGACATTCCAATGTGCCTCCCTATTGACTTTTGGCATCATTTCCGCTCCGTTATCCAATTTACGGTGATCTTGTAACCTTTCCGTGCTCGTTTCTGACTGCTTTTGTTTTAGTCCGAAGCTCCCCTCTGGGCTTCAGTGTCAATCACCTGCGCCGCGTGCGAAAGATTTTGCCCCCGTGCATTTCTATCATTGGATGTGTGACTAAAGCAAATTTGCAGCAGTGGAGATGTTGAGAGGCAGCGGGGGGGGGAGGGCCGCCAAGCTAATGATAGAATCTGCGCCAGATGCAGGCGGAGCTCCTGCAGACACGGGGTTTACGGACCTCACTGCTGGAATTAATACAAAAATGGAACGAGATGAGAGAGTGAGGGCGGGAGGGCCGGCAGGTACGCTGACACTCTCATATCGAATCTGCCTCCTGGCTTATGTCACTTTTAATTCCTTGCCTCTACAGTCACGAACCCGCCTGCTGCCAAACCCACAGAAAGAGTATAATCATTTCTCTTTTTGCCATCACAAAAACTTGGACGTTTTTGTATATAATACTGGCACATCTGAAGCTCTTAGCCTCTCAACGAGGGTCTTTTCAGACAGTCTGATGGAAGTTTAAGCACAAGCTGTCAACCACTCTCCTGCTCCACTTACGATTTCTTTGTTCGATTGTCATAATAGACATAAAACCTGCATGATATTTCTACAAAAACACGCTCAATGACTTTTTATTTTTCATTTTGATGTGGCCATCAATACATTTTACCTCTTTATGAGGTGAGGAAAACATAAACTGAGAAAAAATAGACTTTTACCTCCACCGAAGACGGAAATCAACCCTTTCTAAAAGCTCTATGAAACCTTGTGGGAAGCGTGTTTTCATTTACACTACAAAACATGAATATTTTGCAAAGTAAAAGAAAGTAAAATTAAATCCATTTCTACAAAGCATGAACCAGAGGTTTATCCAAGATCTGCCTCAGTCCAAGTCCATCAAGATGATCGCTTAAAAGTCGTATTTTACTGTAAGAAACTACTAGAGATAAATAACACATTATGTGGACTACAACCCTTCAAACACTCAATATTAACACTAACAGAGGATTTTTGACCAACCACAAATTTGAAGCATATCAATGATTTCTTTCAAAGGTGTTATGAATCCTACCAACACATGGTTGATTAAAACTCAAGAAACCATCGAGACAGTTTGTCATCGGCGCAGAAAGACTGAAACCGGTGACTGTGCTTGTTACAAAGAATTATCACTTTTTAAAAATACGCTAAAAGATAAAGAGTACTTTTTAATGCAGCATATTTTATTCTGAATTTTGAATCAAAGTTTTTTTTTAATTTCCTTTAAAATAGACGGGACATGTAAGTGTTCAAAAAAAAAATATCTATATATCTGAGTTGTTGGACAGAGACAATATAAGTTTGGCCTTGCTCTTGCTCTGAAGAACACTGACATTTTTTAATATTAAGATTTTTATCCACCCAGGAGAAACCGCACGCTTCGACTCCTCATTAGCTCACGTTCCTCGTTAGCGAAGCTCAGGAAATTAAATTCAGGGGGGGGGAAATCTCTATCTTAACATATACCGCTGTGTTAATGAACGCGCCGCTTCAGAATAAAGCACCCGGCCCAATGCATGGGCTGCACTTTTAAATAATCCAGAAATAGCCTTCTTAGGAACATCTAATGTCCGTCATCCTCTGGGCGTGTGATGAAGCCAGAGGGAGGGAAGCCCGCACCAACCTGAGAACGCCATTGTGCTGAAAGCCTTTTTCCCATTTCGCTGGCGTCTCTTACAGGAGCGTCTCCTCCAGAGACCTGCCTGTTGCTGTTTCCTCATCTATCATTGGGAAGGATGTGTGCTATTATTTGCTCTAGACATAACCGAGCGCCGAACGTCTTTATATATAGCGGGACGACTGACAGGCACTTCCAAACATTTTGACTTTTAGCACCTCAGAGATGTTTTCATTCATGTAGGAACAGACTGCACGGGCGTACATTAAGACATTAAATCATGTGATTAGTTAATAATGTGGCGTGTTACGGGGGGGATTGAGAATGGTCAGTACAGTCACCACAAGGTGATTCAATGGGAATGAAATTGATGATTGTGTGGTTATTCGGCTCATCACACACGTCACCACTTACGCTGCTAATCAGAATAACTACAACTCACTGTCAGTGTGTCATCTGGGAGACTGATATGACGCACATCTTATATAGGATGAGATGTAGTAGCAGTAGTAACCAATCAGCAAATCAGTTGATGCTCATCAAACGCTAAGCAACAACAAATAAGGTCTTTTAATGGCAGAGAGCATCAAGTCCACCACAGAATCACAAAATGAAACACTGCGAACCGTATATGCATTGACATTCCACCAAGAATCAAAGTATTTGGATGTTATTATTCACATTTTTCATGAACGGAACTTCACAGAAACTCACATAAAAAGTGATGAAATTAACTCCAAATAAAATTCACGCTGAGGAATCTCAGTCCCCTCGTAATGAAAACATCGATAATTTGCTAATATCACTGCAGACAAGCTGCAAAGAACAACAATAATTCACCTGTGACTCTATTTATGTAACTGCTATCGAGATGCAAGATCAGGTCAGAATATTGAGCTCAGGCAGCTCCTCAAGACCCTCAGGAAACCTTTAATGTCATGTTAAAACTGCCTTAGCTAAATTATTGACGAAATTCAGACGGTGGAAATGTGTGAGGGAAGAGAAGCGCACAAGTACGGGAAATATTTGTAAATCATGATTTGCATCTTTCTCTTCTAATAGAAAAAAATAAGTATTCATAAAGGGGTGTAACAGCTCTGTGTGTGCATGTGTGTGTGTGTGTGTGTGTGTGTGTGTTTAAACACAGCAGGTTGACACCAATGAAGCGTATTGATTCTGTGATAGATGACTGTGATACTGCAGGCTTTCATTAGGAATCACTGTCGTGCGGCGTCACATGATATGATCCACTTTTACCGATCACACACTCGTACTAAATAAACCGATCGACCCTGTTTGTGTGGAGGAGGGAAATAACCAGGATGGATGCGGATTACATAAGCATGAAGGCTGTGTTATTGTCGTGGTCTGAATGAGTGTGAGCCACGCTGATGGTGCTTATTACGATGATGCTTTACGATCATCGCCCCGGTTATGGCGAGGATTATTTGAAAAGCTCCAGCTGATTGAGACGTCCGGCTTCCCAGCGACGCCCTCCGAATTCCCATTTGCACGTTGTTTCTTGATCTCCAACACCACCAGGATATATTAATGCTGGCAGGCTTCAGATGCTTTCTTGTGATGAAAAACCCATGTGGGTCACGCCCTGGTGTGTGTTTATGAGAGGAAGAAGCGAGATAGAGAGAGAGAGAGAGAGTGCATGCTAGAAGAAGGCTGCACAACACACACCTGAGCAAAAAATAGGCTCTTTGAGTGCTGCGGCATAATTCTGCTCTTGTGAATTTCCCACGCACCACTGTTACATTTTAATCATGCACTGGAGACGGGGGAACCTTGAGTTTGTTGAAACGGACGCCTACAGAAGCCAGCATCTGCAATGCTAATCACACTCCGGCGAAGGGGCCCCACAGACGAGCCTCGCCTTCCCTTCCCCGTCAAACGAAAAAAATCCGTCTCCCCATAACAACCAGGCGTCCCGCGTCTCGCTGCATGGCTAATGCGCTGCGGGGCGACGTCCTGCAGGAAGCCCTGGCTGCCCTGCCACTTTGGGCGAATCTGCATTCGGAATAGAGGCGAGCAGATTAAAGTAGTCCGCACGCCACGTGCGACAAGTCTGAATCCATCACCTGACTCTGGGTGCTTGAACACCTGTTGGAGCGCAGAAGGACGTGCAGGAAGTGTGTAAATTTGAAGCGCTGATGTTGTTACCATGACTACCGAGCATGGCGACGTGGGGGGGGAGCACCATATTTATGTAACTATGACAGGAAGGGAGCGCTCAAGAGTTGAGATGGTCTATATTGTCATTAGTCTTGTTTTCAGCCAAAATGTCTCATCCCACTTGATTTAAGATAAGTTTAAGATAGAGAGAGACTTATCTCTTGATTTAAAATTCTTATATCAAGATCTCTTTTTAAGTAAAATTTACTTTCTGCATGGACAGATAATTTCACTAGTTTTAGGAGAAAAATTTCTTTAATTTAGTGTTGATATCTTGTATCTGAGCTCCCCTTTTTTGTGGTGTAGAAAAACATCCAATAGGACCAACCATGTCCCGGCATGTTAAAAACATCGCTTTCAGCATTTTTGCAGTTTCTGTGCAAACAAACTTTTTTTTCCCCCATGGAAATAACTTCTCTAAAATGAAAGAGGAAAAAAACTATTTCCAACGTCAAGTGAACGGGGCTTGTAATCCATTCCAAAACGACCTGGGTTGAGGTGAAAACGGTATGGGTGAAAATACCCTTTGATTAGTTGTGAATTTTGTAGATATTGTAACTTCAGGGCTCATTTATGTTTAATATTCATACAGATATGCATGAAGTTAGCTCCTGCGGGTTTTTTATTTTTTTATTTTATGGAATTGTGTCGTCTCCGGGAAGTTCACAGGTAGAGATTAAGCGAGGCAGTACCACCGGTAGCCAATAGGGCAGTGTTGAGATAAGAAGTGAATAAGTATTAAAAGTGTTTAACAGCTTCACAAACCACTGCTGCCTCCAACTGTGTCTTTTGAATTTCTTCCCCTAGAAGCATGGGGACGCTATTTGAAACCAATCCCGTTCACACATTATATTGACGTCTGATGTCCAGACTGTTGCTGTGTGTGTCACGTAACCCTCTTGTTTGCATGCAACAATGAAAACATCAAACACCGGGCAACAGAGGGAGGAAGATGAGAGTCAGCTGTGAGGCTTTGTTATCGTGGCGTGTGATCTGCTGTGCATGGTTGAGAACCGGAGACAAAAATCGGTGAGGAATGCTGATTCCCGCAGCTGTTTGGGCTGCGGTCAGTGGAATCGCTGTCCACAGCAGCGTCTACATGCAGGATGGGGCATTTACAGCCACTGTCTCGTCTTCAAACTGACATATGTGGGTCAGTAACAAAGAAAGGTTTGTCCTCATGACCAGGTAAAACTACTAAATAAATATATTTGAAAATAGAGCATCAGGTTTCTTATAACATTCAGTTTTTGTCAGTTTGAAATTCATATAATCTAATGAAAAAAAAAAGTGTATGTGCCTGAATTCTTAAAAATGTTACTTTAAATATCGTGATATTATGAAGGATGTGTAAACATGAAGAACGTGGCTCAGTCTTACTTCCTCTTTAAAAACTTTGGTCGGGAATATATTTTAATACTGCCACCCAGTGGCCAGAGGGGACACATTTAAATTTTTCTTTGATTAAAGCAGCTAGAAACGAAAAGAAATGAAATGCTTTATTTCCAAAGTGGAAATTCTTGAATTAAATTACATTAAATTAACATCACCACTTCACCACATGACTTTACTGGCTGTATGGATCTTTTGAGTCAGTGTTAAAATTTAATTTTCAATGACAAGATAAGACTGAACTGCGAATGAAACCAGTTTTCTAACAAGCTGGAGATTTGAACAAACCTGACAATCGCTTCAAAACGGGAACACAATACATGCATTCCTGTCACGTGTCCTGCGTTGGTAGAAGCACAGATACAAATGTATTTCTGGTTCACAAACAGTTTCACAGTTTTCAGAAAAGCAAAATGCCAGCATTTCTCTGGAGACTGAGTTTATTCCTGACCACCTCGGGAGGAGTTTTCGGCGCAGTTTTATATAATCAATCCCTTTCCAACAGCGAGCCCGTAACCTAAAACAGGTTTCAGTGTCAGCTGTAAAGTGATTTTCTCCAACTTGAACATCTCGAGGACCTCCTGGTCTCCTGTGGCTGCACCCACGTATTGCTTTGCTGTAAAACCCCTCAGCTACATAAAATCCCCATCCATGCTGCATCTTTAAATCTAGAATCTGCATAATCTCCTTCATTTATTTCAAGCATTTAATCAGCTTTGGAAAAAGCTTTCATAATGATGCTATCCCACCTTTTTTAGTTGATCATTAGTGCGAAACAAGAGCAGTGGGCAGGACCCCCCCCCCCCCCCCCCCCCCCGGTGGTTCCTGTATGTACTGCAGGTAAAAAGCTTTTTCCGTACGATGACTTTACAAATTCTTCTTGATGTATTTGACCAATTCGCATTCAAAATAAATAAATAAGGACAAATCGATACCTGGAGTCAACACTGTGAAACTTGCAGGTCCACGATCCATGATTTCAAATCCATTCTTAAGTGTTGCATAAATGTGGATAAATGTTAGATTATTGTTAGATTCTTTAAAACATTGGTTTTGTTGAAAAACATTCAGACGAGCCCTTTTTTGTTTGCATTGATTTCTTTTGTTTCTGGAATAAATGTTTCAGGGAGATTCCCCTTTGTCTTGTTTTTCAATTAGGTTTGAGATTTCAGACTGATTTTATGATTTTTAAGTGGCTCTACAATGAGTTTAAGCAACATGTCCTATTCTGTCCAATCAGCTTAGAGAAAAGGACATTGTTCCTTGCTAATTGCACCAAAAAGCAAAAAATGAATATTTTAAGATGCTCGGTGCTGCTATCTGATTATTTATTTGCTTTTTTCTTGCTTTGAGATGACTTCGCTGCAGCTGATGCAGTGAAATTAGAATAGAATCGATTCTAGGTGGATCGCTACAATACAAACAGAAATCTGCAAGCCCCAAAAGGCCTGAACTAATTATAAAAATGCTGCTTTTGCATGTTGAAATCCTACAATGCCGCATGGGGGGAGGAAAAACCATGAAAAATCTTCTAAAGTATCATATTATGATTAAAACTGGCGTGCATTTTAATTATCATTATTATTATTACAAGGAAACAGATGGTAACTTCGAGTCTGGCACACTTGCTGGTGTGTTGGTGGGACGCTCCAACACGTGTTGTATAGGAGGTGGCTGCCGAGCAACATTTTGTTATTCATTTATACTGTCGAAAGATTCAACTCGCACAAGATCATTATTAAGCAATTACACTTGCTCTGTGTAAATTTGCCAAGAGCTGCATTAATAATGGGGCCATCAGCAGCCAGCTGTTGTTGTATTGTTGCCGTAATGAGTGATTGCAGCTGCATGAGATGAACGCAGATATTCCAGGAATAGCCTCGGCGGCTATATGGCGTATCGATCGCCAGATGAAGTGCCAAGATGTGCCTCCATTAAGGTTCAGCATGTCTGATCAGAGGTTTCCTTTAAAATGCGGTCCTAATCAGCAGGCCGTCTGCAGGAGGTCTGTAACCTGTTACAAATTAGCCGGATCTCGAGTTTGCTGCTGTGATTATTCCTTCGATCTCCGTGAATGTCTGTAACTCTGATTATCAACTGGAGTATTTGGCTTCGATGCAAGCGCCGGTGCGACAAAAATAGGAATTCAGAAAAAAAAAAAAAGCATAATCACTTCTATTCTTTTGTTGTGCATACAAGCAATTATACTGAAATTCAGCTAAATGACAGAGTGAAGTAGTTTGCAAATAACTGATGTATTGAAAAGATTAGAAAGCACGAACACACAGCAAGCATTTCATTCAATACTGGAAGCAAAAAAAAAAAGTTACTTCTTAATTTCCTTTTATATTGTAGCTACACCAGGTACTGGGAACATCTTAGAGTTACTGCATCAGTGTTTGGCTTCACTGTAATGCTTTACAAAATGAAAGATTAGACAGAGAAGGAAATGTTTTGTTTTTTTTCAGAGGTGATGTTCGCTCTAAATGATGCTCTAAAAGCCAACCAGAGATCTCAGGCTCTCTTCCTTTGAGACCCACGGCCATATATTTGGAAGAGATTGCATACTGTCTGGCACTCTTTCATTAAAAGGGACTTCTTTCCTGTCTCAGGCTGGCCAGGCGTTACCTTCATGAGTATGATTTTTTTTTTTTTTCAGGCATAGGCAAGAAATCTTATTAGTCAGAGAAAGAAGTCAGCCTGCGAAAGGAAAAGCAGGCTGGTCCTTCACTCATTAAAGGAACTTAAAACGTGCATTGCTCATGGAAACAGCTGTGGCAGTGAATACAAAGGAGACAGAAAACAAGACGTTGAGGGAAACAGCTAGACAGGGAGCGATGGGACGACACATTCGGTTATGGTTAAGAAAATACCTCATTTATTTGTTGTATCTTTGTTCGACTCTTTTAAAAATTGAGAATTTTTCTTTTTTTAATGCTCCGCCTTTCCAGTGTAACTTCTTCGTCGTTAACAGTAATTCCCTGTATTTGCCTGAAACAAGCCAGTTCAGCTCTGCCGCCTTCTTCTAAATGTCCTGGTTTTGGGAAACCTCCCAGAAAACATGCATCGTGCGTCGTTTGTAATTTTACTCCTGCTTTGTTGCTTTGCCAGCTGCTCCACTGCTGGATGTGGAAGCCCACCAAAGGAAGTCCTTTATGAGTTTATTCTACTAAGAAGAGCTTTATTTGAATAGTTTACCCATTACATTAAACACATTAAGCATGAACACCTAATAACCATTACATGTGTGACAGAAACACAGGAAAACACAATCAGTCCCCTTTAAATTAAACCCTGGGATCATTTTACATGTTTGAGTTGCTGCGGTGTCTTATTCAAGTGTAATTTGTCTCGTTTAGCCGGGTTTTTATGCTTTTTTAATGCGTTTTCTTAACGTCTTTCTCTTTCGGAGCGTGCTGCTGCTGCGGCATAAAGACCGTCGCCTGGCCTCACATTAGAGCGCTGCACACGGGCCTCGCTCCGAGACCCCGCTCGTACGTCACACACTTGTTGCTCGCAGCATTCGCCATTCTCACATAATCATTACACCAACTGGTTCCGTGCCTAATTTCTTCCATTTGGTTACATGTCTAATCTAATACAGCCATTACCAGCAAGGAAGAATCAGTAGAAGTGAAGCAGAGCTTAAAAACTCGGCTCGTGAAATCCAAACACTGGCATGGTTTTTTTATTCCAAATTATCGGCGCCATCTGAGGAAGAAAAAAATAAAGTGCCAAGAAGCTACCAGCTGGTTGGAGAAGCTACTCCATTGGGTGGGATGGATGTTAACTCATTAATTTCCTCATCATGAAGATGCAGAGAGGGAGGGGTGAGGAGGGGGGAGTCTGAGCTCCAAGTATGAGGCTGCAGGGGTCGACGAGAAAAAAAAATATGTAAAACTGGTGGTGGAAAAAGCCGTGTGGTGCACTGACGTGTCCTCACATGAGCTCAAACACTCCGTTGGACTTGAAGCCCCCCCCCCCCCCCCCCCCCACCCCCCCCCACACTGACGCCACCCCTCTGCCACACCAGGCCCCCTCCTCTGTGAAGCCCACTGAGGCTGGGAGAGGAAAGCCTTGGCAAGGTGGGAGAAAACAAACAATAGAGGCTGAAATAGCGAGGCAGGGAGGGGCTTGAGGCAGTCCCACCTTTCTCTCTTCCCTCCATTATCTCCTTTCTCACCCCCCCATCCCCCCCCCCCCCCCCCCCCCCCCCGCCAGCCTCCCCCTCCTACACTCTAACCGCCGCCACTCTCACCCCTAACGAGGGATAGTTTTCTCCTTGTCTCTCATCTTCCTCCCCATCACCACCCCGCCATCCTCCACCTCGCCGTCTCCAGGGACCAAACACACCCCTGACCGGTTGCCATGGAAACGCCTCACACACTCACTCTCATTCCCCGTCTCTCTCTCTCTCTCTCTCTCTCTCTCTCTCTCTCTCTGTCTTTCTCTCTTGCAGCGGTAACGCCTGTATCCTCTCTCTCCTCTCCTCCATTAGCATCCCTCTCGCTCAGAGACAGCAGGGGCGGCACTTGTCGAAACACCCCCCCCATGTAAAGGCACAATCTGAAACTAACATCCAACCATCCATCTCTCTTGCTCTCCCTCACACACACACATGCAAAACTTCCAAATTTCTACTTTTAGGTCTAGATTTCATGTGTGCACAGCCTGTTGTGTTGCACTCAGTTTGCAAACGCTTTTCATGACATCTCCTCCCCATCTCTCTCTGTCTCTCTCTCTCTCTCTCCCCCCACCTTTCTGAACTTTGCTCTCCATCACGAAGACGCAAAAGACAAGATTAAATTTGCACACAATTACCGTAGTCATGCCACACTCAATTAATGCCTCACGGACCTCAGATGGAGGCTCCCTCAGCAGGAGCACCACTCATTTATAATTCAGCCCCGTTTCTCATTCTTAAGGCTGGGATCGGAGTGCCTAAAGTGAGGCTTTTTTGTGAGCGCTCATCCGCATGAAAGGATATATACCTACACTTATGTCTCACCCCTGCAGGCTTTTAGACGTCCCTCTGAAAAAGGGGAGTGCAGGGGTCCAAAAAGAGAGTAAATGAAATAGAAAAAAAAAAAAAAATGATAAAAGGAGTGTGTTCCTCTGCTGCAAGGCGACTTTGACTCACAGCAACTTCATACAGTGCATGTGTCATGTCCCCACTCCCTGCTGTGCAGCTTGGGGAGGGCTTCGTCTGTCCACCCTGTGATGGAGAGCTGGTGGCTTCATGTCAAACACTGACAGGATACAGTCTTTAAAAAAGAAAGAAAAAAAAAAAGACCCACAGGTTTCACCTGCACTCATTTGAGAAAAGATGAAGACAAACAGCATCTTCAAACGCCAAATTTTCTCACAGCCCTGAGCTCAGGTGAGGTTTCCTCTGTCCTGAAAATCATCCTCACACCTCCTGGTCAGATGTGGACTACGCCTACAGTCTGCTGATGAAACCAAGTGTCAATATCTTTTCTTTTTTTTTTTTTTTTTCAAGTCAACTGATGAGTGACTGTATTAAGCTGTAATTCATTCATTTATTCATTCATTCATTCCTTCATTCATTCATTCATGGCTGCTGACTGACACCACAGCAGGGAGATGATGAAGAGCAGGCTCTGTGCTTACCTCTCACCTGCTCGTCCACATGCCAAAATCCAGCTCTACATCTCTGAGTGGGAGTCCGGGGCGCGCACTCTGCCTGACGCACACGCCGGGGACGAAATCCTGTCTCTGAGTTGGACTCCTTCCACTCTGTCTTCCATGGGAGAACTACCCGCAGGTTTGAAAAAAAAAAGAGAGAAAAAAAAAAAAAGAAAAGAAAAAGGAGGGAGAAAGAGAGAGAAAGAAAGAAAGAAGACGTTCGTCCACCCTTCCAATTTGTTCTTTATGAGGTTGTTTTATGTGGTCTGGTGTCCGGTCAGAAGGCGAATCATCCCTCCTGACAGCAGCTCCCGGTTTAACGAGGCACCGTGCGTAACCGCGGCTGAGAGAGAGAGAGAGAGAGAGAGAGAGAGAGAGAGAGAGAGAGAGAGAGAGAGAGAGAGTCAATTCAGCAGCATCGCGCACCAACAGGACAGGATGGCCTCTTCCTTCACAGTAAAATCTTCCAAATAATAAAATACCTGACTGGGAGTCCAAAGTCTTGCTTTCCTTCCAGTGATTTCTACACAAACCTGTAAAGATACGAACAGAGTTATTGCCCATGCATTTCCAGGTGGACAAGATTTCCCCCCCAGAGACCCGATTTCTATTTTGCTTTTGATGTATAAAGACTCGTGTCGCTGGGAAGTGAGGGACAGATTTGGTTCTTATTTGTTTAGGTGTTTGGTGTAATTGAGGTCATTTTTCTCATCAATCAAGTCAGTATTTAAAGTGAGCCAATGGCAATAAAAAAAAAAAATAAAAATAAAAAAAATAAGGCAGGCTGTTCATGTTTTTGGTTTACTTTGGTTTACCACTTTCTCGGTACGTGTGCTGTGTTGGATTCTACAGGAAAATGCATCTAAATCAAAGTGTCTGGCACATATCTTGAGTAAACCTTTCCAAATCAGTTAGTGAAATTTGCCCTGCCAGATTCACACTGCTCAAAGCCCCTTCACGTACAGAGCCAGTCCAAACACACAGTGAGAGAGATGATGGGTGAGGCTTTAATTTTGTTGTGTATATTAGGGATTTCACTTACATAGTGCCATTCACACACAGTCCAGTGGCAACGACCACCGTGCACATGCTCAGTCCACACCTTGGGACCACATCTGGGCTCAGTGTCTTTCTCAAGGACACTTTTAAAAAAAAAATGCAACTGAGAGATCAAACCTACACATGATTGGCCCTGGAACAATGTTTCTGTGAGGTCTTGACTACAAATTCATGTTGTTTATTTATGTTGAATCTTTCATCATCCGATCATGGTGAACCGACGTGATGGACCAGTGACCTATCAGAGGTGAAGCCTGTCTTCGACAGGCGGCTCGTCCTGAGGTGACACTAATTAGGATGAAGCAGAATAGAAGATTGATGAATGGATCGATGGTTGATTGACTTCAAATATTAACCTCTCACTTGACTTTTCTGCAAAACTGGACAAGACGATTGAGAACATTCTTATTCTATAAATTCAACATAAATGCTTGAACTTGTTCTGTCTTTTAATTTCCATTTGGCTGTGAGAACTGATTTATTGCATAATAAACATAAGCAAAATATCTGAGTGGTATCTTCATGAAATTTATTCTGTCTGAGGCCATTTTCATGCAAACAAGTCCACCATGCAGAGGACACAGAAGCAAAACAGCGAGAGAAAGAAGCTTTACAGCACAGACTAAGACATATTCTCCTGGAATCACAGCGAAATGTCACATTAGCATCAACTCAAAGGCTTCATAGTCCACCCAACACTAATCAATTCTCCAATCAATTTCCGCTGAAACAAATGAATTGTTACAGCAGAGGCGGACAATGCAGCCACTCCCAGATAAGATTATCTGGGTTTTAAGAAGAGGTCGATATCTGGCTCATGTGTCACCCCGATCTGATCTTTCCTGGCTCGAGATAGATTTGATATTTGATTTCACACCTTTATTCAAAGACCAGCCGCCCTGTCACTTGCCTGTTCGCACCTGCATTAACATGCATCGTGGGCGATCTTATCAAAACTGGACGGACTGAAGTACTTCATAATACTCGTGTTATTGGAAAATGTCTCCATGAGATTCTTGAGTGATCACTTGTGGTTGGGACTCACGCAGATACATTCATTTCTATGAAACAAAATCATCTTTTTGACATTTCCATCAAAATAAAATGAGGAGAGTATATGGATCATGTGCATTCCAGTTGAAATAATCATTTTCCCTACATTTTTAAATTCACTTTGATTTGATATAATGCTGCCAAGCAAATAAATCCAACCTTCCACATTCTGAAAGGCTTTTGCTAAAAGCTCAATTATGTCAGAAAGGAAAAGACAGGAACAGTCAGCCCTCATATTACATCACCAGTCAACACTGATCATGTCTTCATCAAGGCACCTGTTAGTAAATGGTTTGCTGTATATATGAAAACATTGGGTTCTTAAAGTTGTGTTAAAAGCAGGAAAAATGAACTTAAATGAAGGAAGTTGTGGAACAAGCGCAAGAACTAAAGACATCTGCTAACATCTCCAGTCTATGTCTCGATGAATAAAATTCTCTTAGAGTCCAATAACTTTTTACACAATCTATTGTGTTTCTATGTCGCATCAAATTTACTCCCTTTTCTTTTCGATGAAGCGAACACAAACTTGAGATGATTCGTCCTGCACTTGTGAGCATTCCCTGATCGCGTCCCGTGGAGATGCATATTCAGTCATCTCCTCTTCTCCCTCTGCAGCACAGGCTTCAGATAACAGGGGGGAGTCAGGCATTTGCATTAAAGCTCGATCGCATACCAATAATGCCAATCAAATCCAGAAAGTACCCTTCTACTTTGAAGCATCTTTTCTTTTTTTCTTTTTACCAGAACCTTTTTTTTCCCCCTCAGAAATTTGTAATCATATAAAAAACAATTAGCTCTAAGAAAATCCTTTACATAGCCCACCAGAAACTATCAATACATGATAATCTTTCCCAGCATGTCGCTTAATAGAAGCTAGAAAGCCTGCATCCAGAAGCGGATGAGGTGGTTGAATGGAACATTAAGTTTGCCTCCAGAGATCAGGGTCTCTGGGCGAGGAGGAGATGATTAAAGTCCACGTTAATATTCAAGTGAGTCATGTGACGGCAGAAAACTGAAGCCTCTGTCACACGAAGCCTTAATGAGCTCCCGTCTCGGCTTCTAACGATTCACGCCGAATCAAGCTAACGGCGCTCGGCGTGTGATTTAAAGCAGCCAGTGGCTTTTTTCACGACAAGAGGCGTGACGGAGGCGCAACACATCACTCGTTAAAAGCGTGAGTGCGTTTGAGCGCTCGCTGACGCTGACACGTTTCACATCTGATGCACCTCTGTTACTACCGGCTGAGATGTGCAGCCTTAGCTGGATTTGTGGAAGTTACTGTGGCGTTTCGAAGATCAAACAGAAATCTTTCTTACAGAACCAAATCACACACGCTTGGTGACCAAAGTCGTGTGTGGCCATGGACGACATCTCATCAGCAATATGCATACTAAACGTTGAGTAAAATATTGCAGATGAGAACTTTTTTTTTCCCTACTCCACCTCTCTCTGCCTGCAGTGTGCAGTTTTTTAAAATTAACACAGTTCATCTCTGTCTTGAGTGTCTCTAAAGTGCCAAAATCAGAGCAAGGGCCAAACTTTCATTTCACTCCTGCGCGGACGGCCGCAATCCCCGTAACCTTTCTGAAATCTCTGCAGAAGATTAACCGGACAAGTTAAGAGGCTGCGGAGGTGCCGTTGTTCCTGCAGGGCTGCACCTTGAACATCGGACGTATTAAAGGGGACACATCTGTCATTGAAAACCGACCATTCTGAGACAATAAAATAATTAAAAACACTGTAATTCCTGCTCTCAGTACTGGAGATAGGACACAATGTTCTAAGAGCAAATCCATTTAGTTGTCAAGAACGAACTCCGTTGCAAAGTAAACCTCTGTTTATCAGTCAGTCCCCATCCTCAGTCCACCGGTGAACTTTGGGTCACGGCTGAAAGAATAAGATCGTGGATACCAGTGGAAAAAAAAATTCTCTCTATAGAGTGATGGAGCAGAGAGCTAATCCATCTGGGAGAGACTTAAAGCTAAGCAGCTGGCTACCAGCCAGTTGTGGCCGTTCTGAGGATGCCCCTGGGTCACCTTCTATTTCTACATTGCAGGGATTAGGTGATGGATGGATGGATGGATGGATGGATGGATGGATGGATGGATGGATGGATGAACTGCAGCTCATGCAACCACAGAGATAAATGTTGGTTATACATACTGTTTTGAGAGAAAGCAGAAATAGTGCATCCTGGTGTTTTTAGGATAACTGCACCTGTCAAGAATGTTTCTAAACACTGCTTTTATTTCATGATAGAAAAGATTTTGTCAGAATGGTAGACCCAAAGACAGATCAGGCTGTGCCAGTTCTATTCGGGGAGTCGAACAGTGTGATCCAGAATCCAACAGAGAGCATGACAAGAACAAACCGGATCAACACCAAAAAGGTGACATGCACGGCGCTACATGAAAAACCTCCATTTGAGAATCACAAAGGGTCATCAGAGCGTGACACATGAAGGGATGATGGAAGTCATCCTCTCATTAAACATGCACGAGCCCTGACTAAAAGATTAACCCATGTCAGAGCCGACACAGAGGCGCCACGAGGGGAGGCAACCCCGGGGCCTCGAGGGCTGTCTTCCTGCTTCAGCTCACCTCAATCTGACGTTGACGTCTTCATTAAGCTTGTAATAAAGCCCAATAATGAGCCCCCGAACTGGGAGGGACCTGAAACACGCAGGATATCGGATCCTCGAAGCCCGGAGTTGCCTACCAATAATTATACTCTGTGAACACATGACAAAATACACACGAAGCACCCGAGTTGTGACGGATTTAATTCTGAAAGAATTCACAGGAAGCAGTGTTTGCTATTCGTCTCAGCCTTCCGAGTTAAGCTGTGTGCTCTCGGCAGCTCCCAGCAGCTCACAGTGTGGCGCCGATGAGAAAAGTACTGGTGGGATCTGTTCTCTTTCTACCTTCACCTCTCCCTCCGTCTCTCCTTCGCCACTCCGCTGTGCGACTTTTATTCTTTACTTCCTTCTCACACACACACACGCACACATACACACACAGAGAGCTCTGCTCTCTTCATCTCCTCCTCCTTTCAATCTCCTGTAACACAGTCTTCCCCACAACTCAGTCGCAGGGGAACCGCCGACTCCCATGTGGCACGATGAAGACATGAGAAATGTATGAGGGTTGCCTCACATTCCTACCCTTATGAGAACATAATGTTCTCACCAAGACGGAGAAATGAGCGCAAGGTTCCAGTTGACATATTTATTCGTGGTTATTTTGGGTTCAGGTTTTGACTGGAAGCAAAGCTTGTACCGAGGAGTTGTTAAAGACGCGGAAGTGAAAGATATTCTGAGTTGCAGACGGAAACGCAAAAGGAAATACCTGATGCACTCAGAAGAAGGCAGATGGGTCGTGGAGGAAGATTGTTTACTTGGAAAGTTGGTTAAAAAAATGGAAGTAAAGAAGAATGAAGTTTCTCGCCACCCTTTATCGGTTTCTCTGGTTTTTCCTGCTTTATTCAGCTTATTTTTGTTATTTCAGTTCTGGTGTAAATCTCCCATGTGGCCACACCACTAACTATTTGTGACATTCAACAAGTGTTAAATCCCTGATTTTATAAATTCTTTGGATCTAGAGGTTATATACTTTGAATAAAACCCACAATTTTCTTTCTTTCCTTAATGGTCTAAATAAGCAGGAATAAAGTTAAAAGCTGGTGAGGAACGATTAACCCTCGCTGCTTTATCACTGCGGTACTGATTTTTAAACTCACTAAGTACCTCAATTAGTGGAACCCCACAAGTCGACAGCACGGTCAATTAGACGATGCACAAGTTTTGCTGTTCACCAAAGGATCTGGGATTTCCTGCTCTCTTCAGGTTTGTGCCAAAGTGAGGATGAGTCCACGCTGTGTGCATCACAATGATCAATGACTGTGTGAAGAAGAAAGTTCGACCTCAGAAAAGTACCCGCTGCCCAAAAAGAACGAGTCGGACTGAATCTGTACTGTGTCGCGAAATTCTCATTCCAATTTGCTGCAAGGAAACTTTAAGGCTACAGTGTTGTGTGTTCATATAAAAGGTGCTCAAATCATGACTGAGACAAAATAATGCAATGCAATTCAAACCAATGCTAAAAAAAAGTATCTCCTGAAGTAGTATAAGAAGAACATATGCTGATGGTGAAAGAACACAAAGTAATTGGTGGTAAAACAAAACCACCAATTACTGAAAATCAAAGTTGAAGACATGGAGGTAAACCACTGTCGGAGAGCAGAGGGTGCTGAGTGGGGACGGAATCAATCCCAGTATGAATGGACTAATGAAATGTCAGAGATCCAACTCCAGAAAACTAAAGAAGAGAGAGAGGAATGACATCACTTGCCTGAAGAAGATTATGCAAACACTCCTAAGTGATCACTGTGCAGTGCGTCACTCGCCAGAGTTTAAAAGCATTAAATTACAAAAACACATTACGTTAATTAAGGAGCATTTTAAGGTCCTTGTGCCTTCAAATTATATAAAAGGCAAAATGATTTCTCCTGATACCTGCCAAAGTTGCATTAGCTGGTTTGCCAACCAGTTTAAAAAAATCCAGTTTGGGCCACAAGTTGGTGCATTATAGCTCAAAGAAGCAGCTGGAGGAGTGTTGGCACAACAATGGCTCTGAGAGTTATAAATCATGAGTTATCTGCCTGTATCTCAAATGACCATGCAAATACTAATTCATTGGTCTGGGGATGCTTTCTTGGAGTCACATTTTCACATCTTCCACTAAATTTAGATCAGCAAAACTACTAATTATAATTAGGAACCAGAGAGAAGAAACAGCCGTCATCCAAACTACAGCAGAATGACTCAGATTTTATATAAATCCCCTTTAAACATCTTCAGCCATGACTGCATACACCACAGTGGCAGAGTTTTTATTCAAACCTTTCGAACTGCAGTTTTGTCGCCATTGAAATTTATTCATTTGACTGAGAAACTACGTCACATCATTTCTTTGTAAAACTAGCTCCAACATAAACTGCAGTGAATCTTGCTATTTAAAAAGAAGTAGACATGTTCAGCACCCGTCCCGTCGCTTTGTAATTTTAATAAGACAGCTTAAGCAGATCACGTATGGTTTTCTGAATGAGCGTAGCTCTGAGTGAAGACAGGTAGTGAATGGAAGTCCACCCCCGGGGAGTTAATCTGCACTGATATAGCAGCAGACACGTGCACAGAGAGACCTCATGTGGCACTCCAGCACCTGCCCCTGTGGTCTCCCACTCCGCTGTAGGCAGGCTTGCACTTTCCTTCAACTTATTTATATCCAACATCGTATTGTGCTGTTTAGCGTTGGCCTATATGACATTGAATTTCACTTTATAATTGTTTTATGTTTAATCAAACTGTCGTCCAGTTTCAGTTAGGAAGCTGCGAGAACCTCGTGCCTGTTGACAACATCACAGTTTAAAGGCCGACGTAAAGCTTGACAACAGGCATAAATCCTCCTGTCAAAATGCTCCTCTTAATGAAAGCCAGTGGAGTGTGCAGGCGAGTCATTTTATCAGGGGACCTGAATGTAAATGCAGCGTGTGGAACACAGCATGTAGCCATATACAAATGATAACCAACCCCTGGAGTCGTCACTTCGCTGTCATGAACATCCGGTAAATCAGTATCTACAATCCCGAAAACACAGGATGGCTTAATTCAAAATTATAGATCAACCATTTGCAACTGTTTTGCAGCAAAAAAAAACACAAATAAAACAACAACAACAGCAACAACAACAACAACAACACAGTCCTGTATATTTTGTGCTGACTGATACCATTCAAATGTTAAACTTTTGATTTATTTTTACTGAGAAATTCCATGTAGGTCTACAGTTTGAGTCTTGTGTTGAAGCCAGTCTGCATAGGCATCAATCTATCAGTTTTAACAGACGAGTTAGATCTGCACTGTGTAACACTTGACACATTATCAACACTGTCACATTAATCTGTACCGTGCATTTGGACGCGCAATATCTGAACAATCGGTGCATTCAAATGTGTTTGCGGGAAAAAGAGAGCTGTGGTCTGGTGCTTGAATTTTGAGGCTTGGTGTTGTAACGCATCCATTCTGTCACCAGGCAGTCTGCTCATCATGCTGTTGCTCTGTTTTTTTTTCCTAATTACTATGCACATTTTCTTTTTTTTTTCCTTCACTGATAACCAGTTGCAGCCAAATGACAGCTGGTCTACTGAAAAAATGTGGTAAAAGTGAACGTTAAAAACCATTGTCGAAGCATCAATCAGAATTGATCAAGCACAGCTAATTAAATCGAGAAAAGATAAATAGAAGATGTTCCCTTATGTTACATTGCTTTTGCAGAATACTATATAGGAGGCCTTGTCCATTTATTTCATTGCTCCAGCAGATGCCTCTTGGACGGCAACTTTGTGTGCAGCTCTGAATTAAAATGACCTCTTGCGGCTTTACAGCGAGACACGGTGTGTTAAATAGTACAACTGAAATTGACAAGACGATGATAAAACGTCTCCTTGCAGGTGTGTGAATGGGAACGAGACGAGGTGAACGGAGGGTTCTCACAAGCATCGAAATCCAGCTGTATGACTTGAGTGTGTGTGTGTGTGTGTGTGTGTGTGTGTGTGTGTGTGTGTGTGGGTGTCACTGTGGGGAGGGTGGAAGGAATATTGATTCCGCCGCCTTCATTAGCATGTACCTGTGGGGCTAACGTCTCTATGGGGTTCTGAGGAGACAAGCCAGCGCTCCGTTCCTCTTCCCCGTGGCGGAGAGACCGGCTCGCCACTCCCCTCCTGCGCCGCCTGACACTTTGGACTGCGAGGGAGACCAAAATAGAAGCAGTAAAGACAGAACTGGAGACCAAAGAGGAGCAGACACTGCTCTGGCATCTATAGCAACCACACTGAGGGAGGAAATAAAGCACAAAGTAGCACATCCGCGGCTCGCCGACTCCGTTTATTACTTCCAATCGCTTCCGATGATGAAGTGAAATATTTCCTCGCCCGGTTTGACGTGCCGTCCCTGTCTCAGTTGTAAAACAAATGTGATCACATAAACTTCCACATCAAATATACGGAGTTCTTTTCCTGAAACACCTCAAGTAAAATAAAACTGGAAGACATTCTTTCTAATAGAGTTTATTTTAAATATGAACCATGAAACTAGAATCCTTAAATTAAGATCCATAAATTAAACAGCAAAGAGTGTGACCTACAGATATTTCTTATCTTAGATTCATCTTAAATCTGAAACTATATGTTTTCATAGAAGATGTGTGTGTTTTGATTTAAGACAGATTGTTTTCTGGTGTACTCCCATGTCTGGACCGAACAAGCCCCGAAGCTCTTTGAAGCTTCCAGTGTTTTCCCCCCGTCTTTCACGGTTACATGCAGAATGATAATAAGCTGCTGGAAAGCACAGGCTGAGATGTGGCGCAGTGGACTGCACCGCTGTGGCACCAACCGCACGGTCCGTCTTCAAACCTGCTGCTGAGCGGAGTTTGCATGTTCTGCTAAGCCATGACGCTACATGAGCAAAAGTTTGGAAGTGTGTGTTCGAGGTCATGCAGTACACACTTCACATCAGTGTTCAAACACCATCGCTAAGCACATACACAACCTCACAGGAACTCCCGGCATGTCTGCAGTGTTGTTTTTCCGACTCCCTCCATTCTAAGTGGTCCCACTGCTGTCATGACTGTGTAAATAATTCATCCCTATTTTTGTGTCAGTAATGTTTGTCAATCCCCACAGAGAGAACGATATATGTTGTACACTTTCATATATCATGTTATGTAGGCTACTGTTTCAGATGTATTGTGCATGACAAAGCAGAGTAAAGACGATTAATGTTGCATATCGTCATTTATGGATTATTCATACATTTTACTTTAATATTTTATACAGTATCTATGTAGTAGATGTCTTTTTTTTTTTAATCTTCCCAGCAGTATATTTTTTTGCAACTTATTTAGAAATAAAGAGCTAAGTGAAAGCCCGTACAAATTGTCAAAAAAATGCCAGATTTTTTTTTTTTCTCTCCACTTTATTAAGTTCCTGGACCACAGCAGTGGCTCCGTCCCGTTGGGTGTGAATGTCTGTCACTAAGTGACTAAGCAGTTATGTGATACATGTTATATCATTTGTCCGCATAATACTGACTGACATAATATTCAATAAAAACCCAGCGGATATACCGGTTACAGCGTTGCTCACAGTCACATTATGAGTTACGCCAGCAGTTGAGTCTCCCATAACAGCAACTTTGAAAACTTTCTAAACTGAAAATCAAACAAATATGCATTTTCACATGAAAGGCTGTGGTGTAAATGTGGCCTGATTCATTGAAAATTGGGTGATTTCCGTTGTTTTGGTCACTGGTCGATCAGATGAGTGTTTGTGAATATTAATACTATGCCATTATGTAATTGGTTGAATATTGAGATATTATATGGAATATCATTAACTGGATTTCATCTATGTTTTATATTTAAAGCTCTGAAATCTGTACAGCTATTATTTTCTCTTTAATTTAAAATTTTGCAAACAGAATAGCCCTCATTTAAAGTTATAATAGAGCTGATAGAAATATGAAACTAGATATAGTAGCACCGGGGGAAAAAAACAAACAAACAGGGAAAACAAAATGCTGATAGCCTAAATGTATTCCACTCGTGTGTGAGTCAGTGCAGACTCCTGCCAAAATGTAGTGAATGTTTTCTTGACGGATGGCACATAATGACAGCAGCATCTCTATAAATATAAGCAACCCGCATTTTGACATTTTGGATTGAAAAATGAGAAATTCATAATTTAACCGTATTAATATCCCCGGTGATTAAAACATAGGGAACATGACATTTCAATTGACTTTTTTTTTTTTTAGTCGTCCTACTCAAAAGGTCAGCCGAGGAGACAGTGAACCTAATTGGAGAGTGACAGCCGACTTTCATCAGTGGAGCGTTCAAACAGCCAGATCTGGGTGAGAGTAATTATGCCTTATGAATTAAAAAGTTGCTTTCCCAATTATCTAATTTGTTGTGAATTAAAACCAATCTGTTTGCTTCCACTCTACCCAGAAGACTCATTATTGAGAAGTTAGGCCTGGAAAAAACACACAAACGACAAGCCAAGAGACGTCAAGTCAAGCAGAATATTCAATATTCAGAACTCAGCTACGGTTGTGTTGTTTTTCCAAACATTAAGTGTTAATTATCATAGGTTAAAAAAGTGTATTCTGTCTTCCAGGACCAAACAGAAAAGGTGAACTATGAAAGAAAAGAAAAGAAAAGAAAAGAAAAAAAAATCATCTACCAGCTGAGGTTAATGAAAAAAAATGCAATGTGTCAGATTTAAGCAGTGAAGTGAGAGGATGCAGGTTGGTCGTCCTGCACGGTCCCGGAGTCTGGTGGCGGGCGGCGGCGGAGCCTCGGGGTCACAAGCATCTGGCTCACATCATAAATGTCACCTGCACTCACGCAGAGGTTGTGCAGAGAGGCAGAAACAACGGGGACAGAAGGCGCACCATTTGGTCTCGCTTCCGAGGCCTTCAGGAAAACAATCGGGCCATCTTGACTTCGTCTTGCTAAAGGTGTGCCGTGACTGAGCCGCATCTCCGGCGAAGCTGCTCGCACGATGTCGGTGTCGTGGTGAAAACACAGATCTCCTTTTACGACCAACAGCTCGCCGCTGATGAAGCCATATCTTGTTTTTTTGGGCAATTCATTTGTCCTCTTGAGGACATTTCGAATCTGTCGACATGCATCGCAAACTGCACGTACCGAGGCAGTAAGTGGGGCGGTTATGTAAACGCCACACCTCTCACGGATGCTGTGTGAGATAGCTGAAGCCTGACCCGTCTCCCGGTGCTTCGCGGCGGGGGCTGCGTGAGGGCCTTCGGTGTTAGCCTGTGTGACAGAACAGCAGCGCATCCAGCTGATGCTCTGCTGTCCAAGGGTTGAGTCAGCTCGCGTTCTCCAGCGGCTTAAAGGTCACCCGCCGTCGCAAATACGCAACACGCAACCTGTTCAGGCCGAGATCGGAACAAAAAGTAAAATGTTATTTGACATTTAATCACACCTTTAATACTGTAGATTCATGCAGAATTGTTTTTATGGGTCTTGAGATCAGCATTCTCCCAGCGTCAAATACATGAGACTGAGGTTAACTGGCGAATGGTGGTCTGACCAGGGTGCTTCACATTCAGCTGGAATCAGCTCGTGTCACATTAATCCCCCTAAATATGTTGTTTTTTCTTTTTAAATCTTTTACTGTTGTTTCCGCTCGTCCAATTAACCTACATTAAACGTTTAGACTGGAGGATGCGCTGGCACCACTTTTATGTTCCCACAGCAACAATAAAACAAGAGGTCACCGCATACAGAAGGCAGAGGGGGGGAAATGCCAGGGTTTATTAACTCCACAACCGAAATCACAACTTATATTTGCATTTTTGTGCCGCGCGGAATAAACAAACACACTTTAAAGGACCTATTAGGAAGCTGAAGCGGGGCTTTCTTTTTTTTTATCTCTGGATGGTTGGAGTCCAATTCCATAGCCTTCACGCTGCGATATCCTCACAGGGATTTTAATTGCCCAACTCCAAGCAGAAGCATAGAACTTGATACAATCCCTATATATGTACAGTAAACATAAAAAAAAAAAAAAAAAGCCCTTAAAGCATGGCAGGTAATAAATACAGAAGGTATAAAGAGTAGATGGGTAAGCTGTAGCGGTGTTGACAGGATTTCTTTACCCCTCACTGCTTGTAGGCTTTACACAACTCCAAACAAGAGTGATGGAGAATATCTCTTTTCTATTCACTCGGTATACATGAAGCAGGAGGTTGTAGAAAGAAAAAAAAAAAAAAGACAAGAGGAATACTTTGATAGTTTGGATTTTGTGCGGATCAAACACACATAGTATAGAGAGTAAATCTGTTGGCTTTAGCGGTGCTGGAAGGATATGTTTGACCTTTGGATAGCTGTTGTCTCGCTGCTTCTCCTCTTTGTGATAAACTAAGCTTTCACCGCAGTAACAGGGCTGCCAACTCTCACGCCTGGTTCTGCGTTACCTTAGAAAATGATGCTTCAGCGATATTATTGAAATTCCCAAAGCAAGACGGTCAATAATTTAATATGAGTTTAAGAAAAAGATTTGAAAGAGATGGTTATTGCCTACAAATGTAGTACATTTTCCACTCTTTTTGCTGTTGTTATTGTCATTGCTCTATTCTGTCTCCTTTCTCTAAACTGAAATCAGAAGCTGGCAGCACTTAAGATTGCGTCATGTTAATGTTCAGCCAGTAAATAAGAAGTAAGAGACTGCTGCTCTTGAAATGTGTTTTTTTTTTTTCACATTTCTTTGCCCAGATTTCTCTTCTTTGAATGAACATAAAAGCTATAAAATGTTCATTTGAGGACTTTTATTTGCTTTTTTACCTGGATAAATGAGAGCATCCATAGGCTTAGACATTAAGACATTTAACAAGCAATATCCAACAATTCTATGATTTAAATATTTAATACAGTGCGAGATTTGCCGTTCCTCTGATGTATTTCTTTAATCATCCACTGCAAAAAAAAAATTTTAACGTTTAACTGTTAATGAAACAGATGCAGGATCTCTGAATGGAGAGAAGAATGCAATTGGTGAGCGTTGTTCGGGGAATATTAACCGCTTTATCACTGGTCAAACACACACAATCAAACAGCCTCACCTGAAGGGGATACTGCAGGCTTTGCGCCTTTTTAAAGAGTTGTGGGAGGAAAATTGGTCAGAAGGGAGCAGCAAAGCAGTTCTGCAATAACAAGCATCCGGTAGTTCAAAGTGTGTGTAATGAAATTATTTTACTACCAATCTCATGGAAATGAGAAGGCGGAGGCAGCGATCAGAGGACGAGGAGTCAGACGACCGGCGTCGTGATATTGAATGAAACGGTGCAGAAACCCTCAACTTATCACGTTCCTGTGAAAAACTGCAAATCCGTCTGTGTTTACTGTATATATTGTATAACTGCTCTGAATAAAAGGTCTGTTGAAATGACATATTCCTTTCATCTGCTCTAACAAAGAGAAACACGGCTCGGTGTGACTCTGTGCTTGTGTCAGGGTTAGGGCTCCCCTCCAGGGACACCCCTGATAAATATGTAGTCTGTGCACTGAGGCGCTGGCAGCAACGCTGCTTGTCACACTCACACAGACAGCACATGTCTACAAAGCGAAGCTTATGTATATTTTGAGGGCCATCTCCGCGTCTGCACAAGCGCAGCGATGATCTAGTTAGAGGGAAGTGGTGGCCTATAGTATATATAATCCCCAAGGCTGCAGCAGACAACAATATATACTTTCCACCCTCTTTCATAGACTGTACGGGCTCGGTGCTCCAAGCTTCAAAGTACTGATGGAAGCCTGTTCTTTTTCTTTTTTTTTCTTTCCCCTGTAAATGTCTTGTGCACCAGTTGTAGGAAGCGAGCCCTCTTTGAAATGCATATTTACAATAAACCCACAGAGAGGAGAAATGTGTCCCCGTTGCATACTACACACTGGTTATGAAAACATATCCATCATGCGCAGTTACAATACAAAAAGGGATCCTATTTCATTCATGAAATGTCATACAGAGAATATAACTCCCCATGAATCGCTCTGTCTTGAGTGCAGCTTCTGACATTCAAATGGTTTCTCTGATTGGTCTATTAGCAAAGTTGTGTTTCTAAATTGCTCTTTAGGGGGGATTTTTTTTCCCCTGCTATCATTTATAATGTAATAAAGGAGGTAGAATGTAGTTTGGAACATTTAATTTTATGTCACAAATTAAGATTTTACAAGAGCATAGCAGTGTCATAGGTAGGAGGGAGATGGGAAAAGTCCCACCTTCAAGTGGGGAAAATGGATCTGAAGGTTTCAGAAAGCTGGCGTCGAGCAACATGGCATAAGTTTTGGTAAAACTTCGGAAATGTACTCACTTGCATGCTGCCACTCGCAGGCATAATTTACAACACTCCATCTCACTACTTCAGTGAAACAGACTGGTTATTTGTAACTATAAAGATTTATGATTGCCAGATATATTACCCCTCAAAAACAGCCTGAGTGTGTGTGTGTGTGTGTGTGTGTGTGTGTGTGTGTGTGTGTGTGTGTGTGTGTGGTTGGACTGAACAAAGGGAACATACGGAGAGAAATCCCGATCTCACATCACAATATTATTAAAACGGCCGTTTGAACGGAACGCGTTCGCCTCAATGAGTCGAGACGACAAATAAAATACGGCGTCTGAATCTCCTGAGTTCATTTGTCACAGATGAGTGATGCGGGGAGAGCGCAGGGGGGGTTATTATTACCAGCCAATTTAATACACAACCGCCGGTGCAAAACACCATGAAACTTCACAAAGGGCTACGCTAATTACCTCCAGTTTGTGTGAACCCTGCCAGTTCTGACCTTGCCTTCCTTTGAAACTTGGATGAATGCACAGCAGCTCAAATTAATGAGAACTTCTATTGATTGGATATTTTCGAGCAATGTGGAAAGTGCTCAATCTCACTGAGTGGCCAATCAGTTTTTAAGAGAAATAACCTTTTAAGTTGAGATATTTTTTTTTTCGCCTCTTTAGAAGCTTTTGGTTTTCTCAGACCCGCTGGTATTTATTCCAGCCACCTAATGATGGACTAACTGACACCCGCAGTGCTAGGTGAATGGAATTAACGGCAATTACCCACCTGGAAAGACAGATAAGTAGAAAGCACCGTGTTTGCTGCAGGCAGGACCCATATCCACTGTATTTAAGTATAAATCACAGTGGTAATTAACACGATGCAAACTAAATGTCACTTTTTCAATTAGCAAAAGAAAGAAGAAAAGGCCAGAGTGGATTGGTGTAATGATTAATTGAGGGAAAAGTCGCACTCCGATGGAGCACATGGGACTGGAAAGCTGCAGCTGAAAGACCTAAACTGAGCTCAGAGAGAAAAAAAAAATGGTTAATCGCAGCAAGAGCACTGTGTTAAAGAAACATTAATGCAACAGACTATTTGAAACTTAAGGTAAATAAAACATGCTGGTATTGAACTTATAGCTCAATGATGCAACTAACCTCAATGTTTTGCAATTTAAGCTTCATATTAATCAAACTGCCTCACAAAATGACGGCAAATTCTGTGAGATCTGTGTGCAGTGCACACCTCGCTGCAGCTCAAACAGCCGTGTAAGCGCATGTTATTTTTGCATTTCACTGCACACAAGCAAGTGAAAACTCCTGCTCTGAATATCTGCTAAGTGTAAATGAGTTCACACCTGCTGCTGCTGATCTCCCGCTTGCTAAACTTTGATGTGCTAGCTCACAAGTGGTTTTTATTTTTGGTGGTATGGACTCAATTCCACAAAGAAGGCTGACAAAGTATGGTTCCTTGGTGACTTTGGAAACATTTAGTTTTTCAAATTTTATTTTCATGAATTGTAAATAAAAAAATTAGATAAGAAATAAGTTTATATATATATATAAATAACCTTTTTTTTCTCAAATGCAATATTATGCATGTGAGCAGAGATATTCTCTGTGCAAGTGTGTGAAAATTCTTGCAGAAATAATGCGTTCATGGCTGATTGAGGCGCACGTGTGGCTTACTTACACGCCTGTTGGTCTCACCTGGATTTTGCCAGGGATTTCTCTCCAGGTATTTTATGTAAATATCCAAATCGGGTTATGCGTGTGGCTGTAGAAACATCGTCTTTCCTGCAGCTCAGAACATTAAAGTTTTAAACATTCCTACATGTGACGGTTATTTGGTGCAATTAAACGAAAGTTATTCTGGAGAGAAAACATCACAGCTGAAGTTTGGTGAAGTTTTCCCTCCAAGACAGAAGATTTTCCACTGCAAATGTAGAATGGTCTTTCCCAAGACTGTGTTGCATGAGTGGTATGAATAACTTTACCAAAGAAGAGTATCTTACAGTTCTATGTTCATCTCCCTCTTGAATATAGTCCTCTGTAGCTACAACAAGTAACGACAATGGGAAATCTACATTGAATAAAGTGGAATTCTCCTTGGGGGAGCCAGAAACCTCGCTCCCTGGAGCCTTTGGATTTCACAAACAGTTGAAAGTTAAGCGAAGTAACAAGGCTCCAGTCTGAGATGTGTCTTAAAAATGATCAATAAAATGTTCGAATCGATGCAGGGCTGCTTTCGGAGCCAGTAACATTGGAGCTGACATGATTATAATATGCTGTTTGTGCTTAGTTGGCTATGAGGACTCAGACTCAAACAGGTGTACAGGGAATTTGGATCGATATTATGGCCCTGAAAGGCGTGCGAGGACTGCCCGATGTGTTCCGTGTTTCTGTGTCTCCTGGGTTTTACCGTGAATATTTGTATTTTCCTTAAGTGTCATAAGCCTGAGCTTGAATCTGAACCTTCACATTAAAAAAAAAAAAAAAAAAAAAAGGCAAACTACTTCTCTGATCGCTCCATTCGTTTATCTCTCTGGGTTAACAAATCCTGCAATTGATCCTTAACACCATAGAGGGAAAAATGAGAGTCTAAACGCCCCCTGGGGAAATTGATCAGCCATCTATAGAACGGTAAGCTGATGAAGCATTGAGTTTCACAAATGGCCTTAGTTTAGATCCCTTTTCTGCGAGCGCATTGCACAATGTTACATCCTAATTAGAGCTGCTGGCAGCATCCACTGTATGTAATATGTTTTTCTTTGATGTTAAACATGTAGTTTCATTCCTGCGTCGCTGCTCGATTCACTCACATCACACTGGGAGAGTTTTCTCCAGTCGCAGCAGCAACACATGAGGAAGTTCCCGTTTGATGTTTGATGGTTTTTTTGCTGATTCTTTGAAACTCCCTCTTCACCTCTGCACAAACACAATCCATTTTTCAGCTCGCGTTGCCGCCAAAGTTAATTTCTTTTTTTTCTCTCTCCCTCTGCTCTGAATGGTGAAGCCCGGGATAGGAAACACCCAGACAGACAGTGGTGTAATCCACACAACAACCCAGCTCCTAAATCATTGCTTTTCCAGATGAAAGCCTGCAGGATGTAAACTTTAGGCTGTAAACAAATCCATCTCTGCACCGTCCACTGGACCTAACAAACACCGGTTTAAAGTTAAATAGGGTTGCAGCTCCCTCCAGTGTGAAGTGATGGACAGCAGTGAAATGATTACCTATTAAAACCTGCCCGCAGCCACAGTGTGGACAGAAACACCCACGGCAGCCCTAAAACCAGTCAGACAGATAAATAGTGCTCAGTAATAATATTTTATGTTTCGCCTCTTTTTGCTTTTCTGCAAGTTACGGCTTTGGAAATAAAGCGCCTCGGCAGCATCCGTCTTTGTGAAGTCTCCTCCGACGTGGGCCTCCCTCCCGTATTCCCCCGGCCGTCCTTCCGTCTGACTGATGTGACCCGCCGCCTCACGTCGGAGGGTCTGGGGTTTTGATAAGTGCCTGTGATTGGAAAACAAGAAGGCCCCGCGGCTGGCGGGGGCCCGACTGGAGACCAAGAAAACTGTGCTCAATTCAATTTGGCTCATTGATTGCGTTCACCGCTGCCAAGGTTAGCCTGTAACCCCGTTTAATAAAGTGACCGTGTCGGCAGCCGCGCGTTTACCTGTGTGCATTTACGTTCGTTACTTCACACGACAGAAAGATTAAAACTATTAAATTCATCCTGTTGGGGTTAGACAGCTCGAGGAATGCAAAATATAAAAAACTGAACTGGCTGTTGTTGTTTTAAATTGTTCTGCTTCATGTATAAAATAATGCTTTCTCTTCATTGGCTTTTCAACAAATTTTCCACCCCATTAATATTAAAGGGTGCGCTTTTATTGAAATGGATTCTTATCTTAAAATCAAGCAGTTCAAATGCACCACAGCCTCCAAAATGGCCATAAAGTTCTAACAAAAGGATTTTTCATGGTTGGGACATTATATCCGGCACAAGGGGGATTTGTAGTTATGCTGTGAGCTTAAACAGAATGTAAAAACACGTTTAAGAATATTTTTAATGGGTTATTTAAAAGCTGGAAAGCTTCCAATAGATAAATCTCAACACAGTTCGCTCTAATGCTTTAAAACAGGATCTTTGGCCTGGAGGGCTCCTGCCCTGTGCTTCAGGTCTCTTCCACATTGATTGCAATGAGAGGGTCCTTACTGGGCTTTTTTCGAAGCTGGATGAAGAAATAATAATGACATTCAAGTATTGTTGCAGCTGAAGGGTGCAGAACAGGCTCTCCATGTGGAGTAAAGCATGTCTGCTCAAACTGAATTCTGGGGCATCACACTTAAATACTCAAAGTATGAATGTTGTATTGAAACCGTGGTGAGCACTGAACTTGAAGAATCTCTGACAAGTAGGTATTGAGATGCAAGCATACTCCACAGAAACAGACACATTTCTCAATTTCCTTAACTGAGGAGTTATCTTTGTGAATCTACATTGACCATTTCCACCAAGAGCTCCAGAGACCGTGGCAGCGACAAATGAATGGTTTTATTCTTTTTCTTAAAGCCCAAGGAAGGCGATCAGATTCTGTTTTTTCAGGCCTCACATATTGGTCTTTAGTCCACTTCTGAACAAGCTTCGGTATAGTTGAGCTATTGAGCGAAACTCAGCAGCGACCAAAAATGTCTGAATTGACCAAACTGCAGGAACATGAAGTGACATTGTGCTGTCTGCTTGTTGTTGAAAATACAATATAATTTGGTCACTCTGAGCTGTTAATACTGGAAAGTCATAGTTAGAAAAGTTTTCCAGATCCTGACATTCTGACAGAGCTAAAGGAAGAGGAAACCTCACTGAAATCAGTCCTTCTCAGTTCTGCTTTTAAACTCTGAGCAGAAGTAACACGACAGCTGTAAAGACATTAAAAGAGCTCAAAACGGGAGTGGAAATGATTGTCTTGTCTGAGACTGAGCACTTTAGGAAGAGTTCCAAGCACTATGTCTGGTGAACAGCAGGCATTGCCCTGGTTAATACCGTCCATATGGTTAAGCATGGCGGTGGCAGCATCATGCTGTGAGGGTACGTCTCTGCAGCGGGGACTGGGAGAGCGGCCAGAACAGACAGAAGGAAGAATACAGTCGAGTAGAGCGTGATGGTTGAAGAAAATGTACCTCGAAGGAAGGGATCAGACATTTGGACTCATAGTTAACCTTTTATAAATAAACAGCTTCATCAAGACAAACTAGGAACAGCTTCAAGACGTGACTGACCCAAGCCCTAGAGACTATTTAAAGAGGGGTCTGAAGATAGTGTCACAAGTACAAAAGAATGTTGCTTAATAAAGATAAAGACTTGTAAGGCAAATAAAATTGAAACCATCCAGCTAGCAGGAGTTCTCTGTTGCTTTTTTCATCCCTCGATGCAAAGATCCATTAACTGTAGTATCTTAGAATGGCAAATAAATAAATAAAGAGGTCTGGGGGACTGAAGTAAATGGCAAAATGGTTCAAGCTCCATGTTTGAACTTTTCTCTAAATACTTTTTGCAAGATTTCAATTTTAGATTAATAATAAATTTGATACAATTTAGAATAAAGTCTAGAATCAGAGAGTGTTTACAAAACATGGGTCTCACCAAATCATGGCAGTAGCTCTCATAAACACACTGACGTTCAGCCTCCTCCCAGATGATAGAAGAGGAGACGCCTGAAGAAAAGCATGTGGAGCTTTTAAAGCAACAAATGGCTTCAATGCAGCATAAAAGGCCAATTTTGAGGGTTTACTCCATTTAATGTTCAACCTTCAAACTAAATCTAGATTTTTATTCAATTTTTTCATTTGTTTTTCACACAGGAGTGTTGCTCTTAAATTTAGTTGTATAATCAGTGCGATTTTGCAACTGAGCAACTCAGATTATTGTGATGTAGCAAAGACCAAAGACCGAAGAAGTTCAAACTGAAAGCTCAGGATGTGACAGGTGCTTAAAGCTTTCCAACTGTTTTGCTGGAAGTATTAAGTATTTCCAGCTATCTGCTTGTAAAAAAACAAATACAACCCGCTCCTCTCATTTTAATGCATCGCAGACAGAGAGCTCCTCCGCTGCTTCCTCGCATCTCTCACACTCCGACAATCAAACATTTATTTATCCTGCAGAGACCGTGTCTGCTCCACGACCGTTTACTTAAAGACAAACTGGATTCCGCAGGAGAGGAGTTAATCTTAGGAACTTAATTGAAATCAAAACCGTCTCTGTAGCAGAACAAAAACTCTCTATGATCAAATGTGGACTGTTAAATATCTCAACTTGTTTACGCAAATCGTTCCAACTAAATGATTTGATTACTGACTGATTTTAAATCTGCTCAAAGGGGGAAGAGGTTCTTCTCCTGAGCGGAGTGACCAGTCGTGGTGCAGGAACAATGTTTCATCAACCAATGAAACACAATAATAGGAGTAAATGCCTAAATCTCACATGCTTACGTGTGTTTGTCTAATGCATGCCTATTCAGTGAATGTTGAAACACATGCTCCTGACAGAGCAGCTTCTCTTGGGACACTTCTGAGGGCCTCAGCAGACGGAGCTGGGTCACTCTCTCATCCATTCACATACTGCAGATGCGACACACACTCCGCACTTCTACAGTCCTTTAACTGAGCTGGCTGGTGGTGATAATATTTCTTGTTTGTCTCCACCAGTAGCAGGATAAATTTATGCGTTATACATATAGGTAGTTTGTATTTTTGCTCCCTGCACTGTCCTGTTTTTTTTTTTTTTTTTTTGGTAAGTTTTGTCACTTTTTGCATAATCACAAGGGAAGAAGAAGAAAAAAAAATACCACAACTGCAAATATCTTATATTTCCTTATATGATGTTGTAAAGACTGTTGTATTATTTGCATTCCTGGAGGAACTATTATTGTAGTTAGTGATTGTATGCCTCAATTTGAGAAGGTTCTTGCTCCAAAAAATTTGAAAATGATCATCGCCTGAATCTGCGGTTTAACTTTTTTTTTTTTTTTACAATTTCCTTGAATATCATGCACTGGTACGATGGTCTAATTTGCATACACCTACAGGCAACATGTAAATAACACTGCTGTCGTCTGTTCTCCCTCTCAGTGCTGTAAAAAATGTGTCATGAAAAGAAATGGATTTTAACACTACTAGATGAATTGGAATTTAACCATTGTAATATAAAGTGACAGGTTAATACCTGATTTGAATCATGAAATTAGCAAAACTGTCGAGTTACTGAAATTCCAGTGGGCTGTTGACAAACAGGTCAGGTCCATTACATGATTAACATTAAAATGAAACTTCTCTTGTTAATATATGTCTGCATGTTGGCATATTTTCATTGCCATTAGTTTATAAAAAGGTTTATTTCAGGAAGTGCTGACATCTACAGTAATTCCCCCTCAGTAATGTTACGAACTACAGCTAAATGTAATGAGTGAATCAGTCAGAATGGCTCATAGAGTAGGTGGAGAAGCCCAACTTGGCTCTAACAAAAAAAAAAAAAAAATTCAGGTTATATTTTTTCACATGCAAACTCTTTCTCTGCCTTTGACGTGAATTAATCAATTGAAAATTTAACAGGTTCTGGCAAACTGTTATTCCCTCTGAGGCTTTACCTTGTTTCTGTATTCTGAATTGATTTTCTCCCCTGATTCCTCGACACAGCTGTACAATTTAGTTTCGCTCATGTTGTCAACGCAAACCGAACTGACAGGCTGGAGTTGGAGAAAAAAAACCCAACCCCGGCTGTTATCGGTCCAGTTTTTGTGAAACCTGCTTCAACCAAGAGCATTAAACATGCAATTCACTGACTTTTATCATACGAGTGTGTGCTTGAAGAGGATCTTGCGCGGCCTTTAAAAGGTTATACCACAACAACTCCGGCGAGGGCCGAACGAAGAGCCGCCAGTCACTTGTTACGCTTCATCAGATCAGGAAGGATCTGGCTGCAGATGTGTTGCCTGCTGGCTTAAACAAGCCCGTCCTCGAGAACGTGATGACATTTGTCATGCAGAAATGACATTTTTAATGCCGCACCGACGGCGGCGAGCAGAGACAGAAAGCCATGTTGGCCAATGTAACCTTTTTTTTTTCTTTATTTCTTCAAAATTTCTTCTACAGTGACATTTTAAGGATCTTAAGAGGGTGGGGGATGTGTGGGCCAGTGAGCGAGACTGAGTTTGGCACTTTTCACAGCCATTCCGGTTTTTTGGAGCGTGATTGTGTCTGTGTTAAGCGGTGGTGAAATCCAGCAGTCCTCCTGTCTGCCAATTTTGGCAGATAAAAGTCAGAATCTAGTGGTTCAGCATCACTGTGCTTTAACGATGAAATCATTTATCGGTGACTGAGGCATGGAGACAGAAAAAAAGGCAAATAAAGTTTTAAAAACAGAACTTAAAAGGTGTTTTGCGAATGTCCGGTTTGTGATCCCCATGTTTCACAAAGGAGAAATACTGAAAACATGTAAAAATCAATGTTAAAAAAATATTTATAGTCACGGTAAAGGGGTTCATCTGCTTCACCGTGATGCGTTGACATAATCTTCAGTAAACTTTGGTAGAACTCTTGCTGCTTTCGTGCTATCTCCTATCAGGCCGACCATTGCACCCTGACCTCTCAGTAAAGCTTTGTTTTCTGTAATTCACACCTTTGTCCGCTCCAACGCCATGTGACACTAAGTTTGAAAAAGCAATATGGGTACACGTCTGAGAGCAAAAGAACATTTCATGATACTCATATGATCAGTTTGTTGTCAAACACATTTTTGTTCAGGAGCCAAACACGACATGATTTCATCTTAAGTGGGCTAAAAGTGTCATAATTACTTTGAAATTCAAACTTGAAAGGCTTTTTTATCGTGGTGCACAATATATGCGATTTAAAAATATCTTAATTTCAATAATTCCTACTGAAAATTGGTATCATGAGGCCAACACTGATACCTTCAGGTGCAAAAAAACCCCCATAAAAACCTCATTTCATTTTTTTGCATGTTTACATAATTATGAACACAAACAACTAGTCAGATCCAAATGATGAATCCAGGAACCCAAATCTTTTGTGGAGTATTATCTATTATAACAATGCACCAGAACGGCTAATTATTACTCAAAGCAGAGCACAAAAGACGACCCAAATACAAATAAAGGACAACTGAACAGTTAATAACTGCAAAACCAATGTTTAATTATATCAACACTCAAATTAAAATGGGTCATCATGACATACTTTAAAAAGGTTGATTACGTGCAACAGTTCAAAGCAAAAAAAAAAAAAAAAAAAGGAGCATAAAACAAAAGTCTAACAAACTAATAATATGCAGGCAAATTAATATAATAAATTAAAATGTTTTAATGTCATTAAAGAATACAGCAAACCAACCATGCTGTAAAAAAAAAAGGGGGGTGGGGAGAGAATACGCATTGTTTTTGCATCTCAAGATTCCCTGCCATTCAAAAAAAAAAAAAGAAAAAAAAAAGAAAGAAATTAAAAATTAAATCAGCACAATTATTTTCAATAGAGTATGATGCACTCAAAATATACTTCACTATTAATCCCTCTCATTGTTAGTGTTTTGGAAGATTTGTGTGCAGCTGTTTTCCTTGGGTGTGTTTGTCTTTCCTGTGGTGTGAGTGTCCCGGGCAGGCTATGGAAACATTTGGCATCTTGATATATATATTTTTCTTTTCTGTCTCCTTCCAGATTGCATTCCGCAGAGTCTTTGCAGCAAAGTAAACATATGCACAAACAACAAATAAGACAAGAATATGAAAAGAGGCACATGGGGGCGATGCTCAAACGACAAATTTGTTCTTGGTGGTTGAGCCGCTTTTGGTGGCCGTGTCCGCGTGGGACTGGTAGCCGATAGTCATTTTCATGGGGAGCCCCAAACGCTCTTTGTAAACTCTCCTGTCGACAGGGAAAAGCAGAGTGTTAGGAAGGAGGGCAGAGTGGAAACACTGAAGGTTTTGGAGTGAAAAGCGGGGAGGAGGGCTCACCCTATGTGCGTGACAGCTTCCCGATTCTCATAGTCTGATGTCCAGACGGCTATTTTATCTCCTTTAGTGCGGATGTTGACCACGGCGCCGCACACCTGGTCGCTGTAGTCGTCGAAGGCCTCTCCGACTAAGCACAGGAGCTGGAGAGAGGATGAAGAGGATGAGGAGGAGAAGCTGCGGTGGCCTGATGAGCCCCATATTGAAATCCTCTCAGAACAGACAAAGGTGTGATGTTTATGCTATCGAGTTACTTTTAAACCTCATTTCCACTTGCTCTCAGACTTTGTTGTTTACAGCACAGCGCCGCGACGGCTCCTCTCAGGTTTCAGAGCTATCAGTCAACAGAATCACTCATTTCCCAAAGCAATACGTATAACGATAAGCGCGCCGGTGCTAATCATGGCTGCCGGTGGCTAATAAGAGGAACTACTTTGTGATGAAGATAAGAAGCTAAAAGATGTGATAAAGAGAGCCACTGGTTTGGAGGAGAGGACACGGAGTGGAGCGAACATACAGTTTCCAGCCAGAAGCGGTCCAAGTCTAATCTCCTCTGCTGCTTGTTGAGTGTGATCAGCCAGCGCCCGCCACGCTTGTTCCGCTCGTCCTCCCACATGGGTTCAATGCCATCCTGCAGCGGTGGTTTACATGGTCAATAAACATCCCCAAACACGCGCTTGTACGGGGGCTTTCACATTTCAACAGTTTGAAATAAAACAAACAGGAAAAAAAAAAACTTTTTCACTCCTCCACATTCTCAAGTGATTCACTCAGGGTATCCTCACATATTCAAAATCCGCATCCCGTGATGTTTCATGATCTTTTAAAGCGTGTTAAAATGAAAAATACAGTATTAAGGTTGCAGAAAACAAACTTGCATGTCTCGTCCCGAGAACTAACTCGGCTCTTGTTCTGCCTGAGGGATGTTTTTCTACATTATGCTGTCAGAAACATCTCCAAACTTCATGGCTGTTATGTTGAAACCTTTTAAATGCTCAGGCTTGTGAGCCTCTCAAGAGGCTGACCCGCAATCTACTGACAAGCACTTAGAAACTGGTGGATCAAATGGCTTAACGTAGAATAGATAGAATATGTTTCGTGTGAAATCCTCTGCAGATGTTCACAGTGAGCTCTAAAAAACACACACACTATAGAAATACTGACCAAACAAGCTGAACGCGACATTATTCTACTTAAATATGTGTTTGATCCCCTCGATGCCCCCATTGCGTCCTCAAAAGGTGAATAAATCAAAGGTACCTTAAACAGGGAGTAATCACAGCCAGACATGAGGTTGCTTGACAGCTGGATGTGGTTGTAGAGGCTGAAACAACAAAAAGATTGAGGGATGATTTCAACGGGGTATAGCCACGACATCTCTGCACTTTGATCGAGGAGCGCGCACAGGAGATGAGATTAAAAGCTCCTTACGCCCAGAAATCTTCGACTGTGTCAAATTTGGAGATGAGTCGCAGGTTGGCCTGCCATGTTTTGCTCTTGTCATTCTTGAAGAACCACAGGGACCATCTGTTAGAAGAGGAGAAAGAGAATCCGCATCAATGCGACGAGCCCCCTAATTATGCGCGCGAGGCAAATGAGGCCATTGTGCTTTAGAGCAAACTCGCGTCGTATGGATGCACCTGGATGGCGTCGGTGCGAACCGCTCTCTAAATCACGCCGTCACTCTCTCGGCCCAATTAATTGTGACGTTGTGCTGAGCCGCGTGCGCGACGCTCAGCAGTCCCCTCATAACTCAGCAACGCACTCAAAGTCTTGAAGCTGGAGTACATTAAAGGGAAATGTGACTGCTGGAAGTATTATGCAGCAATTAAAGCAGCTCCTCTCTCAGAGGGTGAGTTTAAATGAGAGCACCGTCTACAGAAAACGCTAAAAAATTAAAAAAGAAAGAGAGAGAGAGAAACGTGAAATGATATAAATTCAGACCTCTTTGGCACATTGCAAATGCATAGCAAATATAACTATTTATAGCTGAAAACACCTGATTTAAATGAACAGACCATCCAAAAGTCTCATAATAAGGCATTCATTTAAATGAGGTGTGTAGGAGCACCGACGACACACTTCCTTCAAATGTTTCAGCACTAAATCTAAACTTTTTGCACTGAGGGTCTGGCATCTCTTTCAGCTTTCTGTAGCGTTTGGCTTTTCTAGTTGACCCACGCGGACATAAATATCCTTGTGGAATTTAAATATGCATCAAATATTCATCCGCGGCTTCTTTGTATTCGGTGCAGGAGGGAGCCGGAGCCGAGTGAAAGAGAGACGGTGAACCTCTCCGGACAGGTCACCGCAGCATCGCAGGCAATCACAGCCTGTCTGAGGGAAAAATGAAAAGACTCCGGCACAGCAGACTACAAGAAGTCCACCGTAACTCAAGACCGCAGTGGCAGCAAGAGCAAAGAACAAAGCACAAAGAAGTTGCTCCAAAATGATAAATTCTATTCTGATCATTTGGAAATGTTCATCTTGATTTGTTGTTGCTCTTTGTGGCAGCAAGATACCCCCATAATATTTTCCTTTATTTTAAATCTGTCTACTGTACAACATGTACACCAGTGAAAACTCTGCCCTCAGGGTTGTCCTCTGTCTGAATCACACACAGCCCTCACAGTTTTCCTTCTGTGTTACAAAAATTGTCTCAGTGAGGGAAAATATTTATTGTATTTAACTGTATCGAATCACAGCACCTCCATTATAGTATATGTAATACATGAGCACAGTCGTGTCTAGTCCTTATTCTGAGAAGCTGCCTCATACGTTTCAAGTGTCTTCATGCTCCAATTGTTGATTTACTTAAGTTAAAAAAAAAGCACTCTTCTCAAGAATCTAAAAGACACACAGTTTTGGGTTTCCCAGATGTTGTGACATCTGTGACAGTTGAGCATATGGCTGAGCTTCCAGCTCGTTTGTTAACACAGCGCTCATTGTTCTTCGCTGAATGGCCGATTCACGGCTCGCTTCCACTTCTCTGTGAGCTGCTACGCATACTTCGAGATCAAACATAGAAGAGTGTCACCCAGAGCACCAGTCTGATCTTTGATGTCTTTTTTTTATCCCATTTTGACATGTATGCAACAACACAAATGCATCATTTGAGCTTATTTTGTGTCGTCTGTATCATAGATGGTCTCAGACAAACAGGAACTGTACATGATGTTCAGTGGTGGGAGAAATGCCACTACTTTTGGCAGCAATACATTCGTGAATAACTACAGTTATAAAATAAACTATTTCAGTGCTGCTGCCTCTTTCTCCACTTTTCCACATTAACCAACCACAATTCAGAATTCCGATCAATCACACGTGAGTTGTTAAGACATTACAGAAAGGATTACATTCATCTTTTATGGGAAAAAGTTTAAAAAGGAAATACAAAAACAAAACAAGAAAAACTGCTTAAAAAAGACATAAAATGGTTACACCGTTCTTCCTTCCTGTGGCCATAAAACTATAACGCCTCCCTGTAGAGTGTTAGCTGTGTTTCAGTTTCTTCATTTCTGTGTTTTTATTAGTCAACGTTAAACCTTGTACATATTTGAATTTACTTATTTAATGGGTTTCTTGTCCAATTTGATATTTTTTTTCCCATTTATTCTTTGTGGAGCAATGCTTAAAGGAATTTTCTTCTGGGAATATTATATTATTTTTTTATTCTATTCTTGCATACCAAATTGCAAGAAAAATTCCGGAAAAGAAGGATGAGACTGTTAAAATCAGGTACAGAAAGAGCCGACAATATAATGAAATGTTTACCATTCTAAATTGTGAATGAAACTTCATAAATGCACCATAAGAGCAATTTTTTTTTTTCAAAACTAATGGACATATGAAACTTTGCCTCATCTTAAAGGTTAAAGAATTACAAAAATGACTCTGTTAATCACAAGGGTTGCTGATCCCTGCCCCAGAGGTTACATGAGTTCCCAAATAGAGAATGTGCAGATTTTTCAGGCTCAATAAAGAGGAGGTGTTGGGTTTAAAAAAAAAAAAAAGGTTGGGGATCACTAGTCTGCTGAGGTGCACAGAGCTACCATTGATCCTCTGAGAGAGAGTGAGAGAGAGAGAGAGAGAGACCTTTGAACAGGCTGTATCTTTGGGACTGGCTGCTGTTTGTATTGTGATGCCCAAATGAAAGCAGCGGATGTGCAGAAGCTGACCTGTTCTGGAGGGGGTGCTTGATGTAGGCCTCTGGGTTCACTATCTCCTGTCCGCTCTCCCCAGCTCCATCCTCCTCAGGCTGGGGTGGACTGGGTTGATTTTCCTAGAAGGTGGGGGAAGGGGAACAGAGGAGAATAGGAGGGGGCAGTAAACAGTGAGAACATGGAGGATTTTTTGTGTCCTGCAGCTGCTACATCCAGCTCAGAGGTTTTCACCCACAACCAGGGTTGAGCCATGTGGCTGCTAACTTCAGTGGGGACGAAGATTAAAACTACACAAGAGAATGAGTGAATTTACAAAGTTATTGTTGTGTATTTTTAATCTCAAATCTGACATTATAAATCCCTTAAATAATCGCAAAATCCTCGTAAAAACGAACTGTTTGGCATAAAAGTCAAACATCTGTAAGGCATTTAAATGAAATGTGGAGGAGTCTATCAAGCTAACTTCAGTTAACAGTGCCTCTGTTTGTTTAGGGTTTCTGTGCCTTTATCCCAACGAAAACTTGTGAAACCCTATTTAATTCGGCTTGTGAAACACCTTAACTTACACGCCACAAAAGGTACATTTAAGTGAAAATCGCCGTGTAACCTCGCTGCTGAGACAGCTACATGTACGCTGTAGAGGTCAGCAGGGGCCAGTCTCCACCACTGACAGCTTCAATTCACCCTCAAACTACAGAGTGACCGATTTATTACGCAAAATCACACACGCCGAACTTTAGGTAAGTCATTATAAAACATAAAGGTCTTGGAAATAAGCTTCTCGACGACAGCGTCGCCACATAATCTTAGATTAACGCTAAACAGGCTGAATGTCTGAGTGCAGTTCTGCCCGGTGGCTCCCCTCGGCAAGCTGTAACGTCAGCCTTAAAGTTGGGACATCTCCGTATAAGCATTCCTCTTTTACGCCCGGGTCGTGGCACAGCAGACCTAACTAAAAACTCCCCGAAAGAGCGCACACACACCCGACAGCCGCTAACAATCTACCGGAGGCCGAGGCTGGACGTCAGCCGTCAACTTTAAACACGACATCGCCCCGTATTTAAAGCGAGAAGCGCCCCATATGTTTTGACATGTTATTTGCAGAAAGTGCTCACCGGTTCGGCGGTCGCCATCTTACAAATCTCTGTTAGGAAAGTTTCCGCTGATTGGCCGGAGCCGGGTCGACGTGACGGGGCCCCGCCGCGCACATGCGCCGTGCGCCGGCCGCTGGATGGCCGGCTGCTCGGCGGCGGCTCCACCCCTCCCGCAGACGAAGGCATGGCGAGCACCGAGGCTAGAAGGGAGTGTGAGACAGAGGGCTGCAGCAAGGACGCCAAACTCCAGTGTCCCACATGTATCAAGCTCGGTATCCAGGGCTCCTATTTCTGCTCACAGGTACCGCCGCCCCGCTCGGTTCGGACCGGTTCGCGGCCGTTTAGCCGCAGACCCGGGCCCTCATCACGAGGCTGCTAACTGGTTGCCATGCTAGGTGGACATGTGTGCGCGAGGAGCCGCCTCACAGCGACGAGCCGGGCGTTTATCAAAACTCAACTTTGCATGTTGTGTCGCGACATGTTTATTTAAAGTAAGGTGGAAATGGGCTGAATGTGGGCCTGTGTGTGCAGACTGCAGGCCGGGGGAAAGCGTTTAGCTTAGCCGACTTGCTAAAAAAAAAAAGATAACCCGGCTTTAAAAGTAGTGTTGCTGTCAGTGTGTGAATTAACATGTAGCTATCTGCTGCAGGAAAATCATGGGTTTCGAGGTATTTCGCTTAATGTCATCCTCTTTAACCCCCGCACTTGAACTTACTTTGTCAGCTCATGCAGAAATCTGCCCTAGAAGTACTTTGATCAGTCTTCTCAACAGTCCTTGATTTAGTCCAAACTGACAGTGCATGTATTTAACTCGACCTGTGAGTGTGTGCAGACTGCAGGAAGTTGCCAAAGTTCCCCTTGAAAAGGTGTCAGGTGCAGTTTTAGTCCTGGAAGCATGCATATTTAAACATGTGCAAGTTAACTCCTTGTATACAGTTTGCACAGGTGCATTCAGAGTTAATATTTGCTTGCTACGCTTGGGTTGCTCATTCTGTTGTAATGACAACTAGACCTCCTAAACTAGACTTGTCAGTTGAAATCGAAGGAGCCTTTTGAATGAGAAGTTCATGAGAAATTCTGCAAGAACTGCACCTTAGCTCACATGTTAACACAAGAATTTTCTTTACATGCTGTTTTACAATTAAATCGTGTTTCTAATAATTGTGTATTTGTGAGTTTAACATGAGTAACGGATTTAATTAAGTGAATTTTTTTATTTAAAATTTGAATTCCTCATGGCATCCATATGGTATTTCTCTCTCTATACCTTCACAATACTGTCAAGACACATTCTGACTGGTGTTTCTGAGCATCATAACTTGGGTGACCGTTTTACTTTACTTCTCTTATGAAACCAGCATTTCTGGCTCTAGTAGTGGTAGCTGTGGCTGCAGTTTTGGCTTTGCAACTTGACCATGTTGCTCCCCCCTTCTGCCGCTCGCTGTCCATGCAGTTACCAACACTTTAGCGACCGCTATGGTCTGATGAGTCTCCTAAAGTTCTGTCCGTAATATTCACCATTAACACATTTTTAAGGGATCTTGATTGATGCGTGTAACTGTAATCTAGTCAAAATAAGCCCTCTCTGGAGGGCCCATGTCAGATCTCCTCCCCATGGTCATAGAAGATTATATAATATCCCTAATGATGGTAAAACCGCTGTGTTGCTCTGGCACTGCAAAAAATCTGATCATATCACTCAAAAACTAAGCAGTGTCGGTTCATATTTAGATTACGAGTCGGTTGGATCGTTTTCAGCTTCAGTAGAAACAGAGTGAGAATTTCACTGCTGGCAATTTTCTTTTCCAGGAATGTTTCAAGGGAAGCTGGCAGTCTCACAAGTTGCTGCACAAAAAAGCCAGTAAGTATCGCCCGACGATGTCTGTGGCTTTATGTGCAGCTGTAGAAACTGTTTTCCATATTCATTTGAAGGCTGTGCAAGATATTTTTACAACCCTGTTGTTTATTTATTTATTTTCCCCTCCCGAATAGAGGAAGACAAGAACCAGAATGAATCTAAAAACTGTGTGGAGAGAGACATCAACACAGACCCATGGCCGGGCTACCGCTACACTGGGAAGCTACGTCCTCACTATCCTCTGGTAGGTTTGTCTTTTAAACTCATTTTTAAAGTAACGTCATGGTAAGGGGGAGGAATTTTACCTCCAGGTAGGGGAGTTTTAACACTCTTGGGATCCAAACGCAGGATGAAAGGAGGGATTGTACAGTAATCCAGTAACTGTTGTGCAGAAGACAAAGCTGTTTCCCAGTAATTGAAAGAATTGATCGATTAACTTGCACTCATGGAGCACTTTTCATGCAGCATAAAAAGCTGTGCGTGGTAAAGGCTCAGAGGATGCTGTTGTGGACACATGCAGTTCACTCCAAGTGAAAAATCCACAGTTTCGGTGTCTAATTTGGACGAATCCGGATGGTGTCCAATCGATGTGCACTGGGCATTTCTAGCTGAGACACGACTCCAAGGTCACCTCAGGACACACACGCCGGAGAGATTTAATCACTCGGTCGGTTTGGTAATGGCTCTTCGTATTGCCACCCTAATCCCATGAGGAGTACGTGAGGAAGAAGATGGATGGGCGGGTGAAAATTGAATTTAAATGGACTTTACTAATACAACACGTTCTGACTGCTTCAGCGGTCTGGACTCGCTTTACATGATCTGGCACTTTCATCCATTCACACGTACGTTTTTACGTTTTTACGTTCCTTCATGGGAACAGCAGTTCGTTAATTTCAGCACACTTTGTCATAACTACAGGTGGTGTTGTCATAACTACAGGTGGCGATTAGAAACTGGGCGAATACTGTGTGTGTGAAAATCCTTGTAATAGCATTAAAAGTCATATATTGTGATTTGCTGCAGGGTTTTTTTTCTTCTGTGCCGCTCTGATCAAGGTGAATTCAGTGGTGTGACCTGTCTGTCTCGGCCTTCTTTGCAGACTCCCATGAGGCTGGTCCCGGGTGACATCCAAAGACCCGACTATGCTGATCATCCCAGAGGTAACAGGTTATCCTCATTTCACGTCTTCCCCTAAAGCCACTGCCACCGTTTTTTTTATCTGCATCCAGTCCAGCGATATTATTGATTAAAAAACATTTCATTTTAACACATGCAAAAGGAGAATCACTCTTTATACTGTAAGTACTTCAAGTCTCAGTTTTTTTTTTTTCTTCCTTTTTGCTGATAGAGGTGTGATTTCATTTTGCCTGCTCAATAGAGCCGCATTCCGCTTTACCTCCTGAAATATCATTTTTGATTAATATTGGTTGGGTTCAGTTCAATTTGTTTTTAGATTTAATTCAATATGTGTTTGTTCAGCTGCAGTTATTCTGAATGAATCCATTCTTCCTAAAAATTTATAGAATTAACTTTGTGCCAATCTTTTATGCTGCTCTTCAGTTCATTATCTGTTGCAGATTAGTCCATTTAGTTTCTGTGGTTCCTCTAATCGTCCAACTTGTGGGACATTTGCCCCGAGCGAATGGCCATTCGAAGATATTTGTGGCTGGTTAAGAAGCACATAATGTGGTTCATTGTGTCTGCATGTGTGTTTTGTTTTTTTCCTCACTTTCTCTTCATCAGATAGGTTTTCTTTTTCACACAAAGCCAACATGTTTGGAGAGAAAAGCCAGATTTATTTTTTTCTTTTTTACATCAGGTCCGACAGCAGATGAATGTGAAAATCCTCGCTGTCTTTATGGGGAAAAATGCTTAAAACGCTGCAGTCATCAGTTAACCGGTACCATATGCCATCCAACAACACAACAATGGACTATTACAGGCTTGTGTTTTTTGGTACACAGGCTAATGAGCTGGTTTGGAGTTTTACAACATTTTTTTTTTTTCAAGTTTCTTGTAATTTGCTGGTTTTATAATCCAGTGTCACCCAAAGCAAAAGTTGTTCTCGGTTGCCACACAAATGACTCTTTCCCTCTCACATCCATAACGGGCGTCAGAAGTGTTCTGACTTGGATGTTTCTGCTTTAATATGCTGTTTGTCTGATGGTGTTGCAGAGCCGCTAAAGGTTTACCGAAAAACGTTTTATAAACTGAAACGTTGTGTAATTTCCCTGTGTTCTCAGTACTGATTTCGGCATCTACTCTGAACTAAACTCTGAAAGGTCGTTTTCGTGTAGGTGGCCAAATTCGTGAGCGTCACACGAGCAAAGAGCACATTGAAACTATCACAGCTGCAGCGGGCGAGCAGCCCATGAGGCGGATTCACCAGGAGGCTCAACCTGTCACAGTACAGTCCGGCGGTCGGGACAATGCACTCATCCATGCGTGTGTTTTCTATCACGTTTGCATGAATACACAGATGAGTCGATTAGCGTGTCGTCAGCCCGAGAGCGCCGCGCCGACAGGACAGTACGGTCGGCCCCGTGGGCCTCGCCGAGCTCAGATTAACACCCGGGCTCCTTCGTGTTGCAGGGTGAATAAATGTCTGCTTGACTTCGCAGCTGTGTTTTCGTTTCACAGCCGGCGATTTGCAGCTCGTGTGTTTCAATCAGTGTGGTTTGTCCAAGAAGCTGGAAGTTGTTTACAGATGCGAGACCACGTGTTTTCCGTGCGTGGTGTATTAAGGTGTCAACTTTAAAAGGTTTTTCTGTCGAAGCATTAATTAAGCCCTTTCAAAAACAGTTTATTGAAAACTGGTATGAATGACTGAAAATTAAACTTCACAGGCAGGCATGTGGTGGGATAATAGCTCTACTGTAATAAGGTAATAAACAAAACTTTTCTGAAACCAAAATGCAAAAACGATGCGTTTTCACTTGAAAAAATGTTGTGTAGATAAGGCCTGAATTTTTCAGGAACTTATTCAACCTGATTACTCTGAAAAGCAAAGCGCGAACCTCCTTTGTAGCGTCAGGTGCAAGGTGCCTTGTACTTTAGCAGCATTTGATATCCAGTGAGGTTGTTGAGAAATGTGTTGAAAAGACTTTAAGTGGCTCTTAATGCTCAGATTTTAGATTTCTTAAGAAATAAAGAACCTTTGCAAAGTCTGCCAACCTTGCACCTTCATCTTTCATTTTACTTAACTGTCTCAGTATGATCTGTGCTTTTAAAGAATGGTTTTATTTAGGAAAAAGGTAAAAATGAAGATAAATATCAAACAATTTACATATAGAATAGTTGCTGTTGAAGACCCACCCCTGTCAGATAAATCCTCTGCAAAAATCATATCCTGATCGCATCTATTCACTGCTCATACAGTATGTTGCTTTAAAGGTAAGGACTCACAGAATATGATTTTTTTTCCCCCTAGAGTGTTTATTTTAAAGCACTGGTTGAACAGCACTGTAATATCTCTGGTTGATCTGTGCCCGCTGTTGGTGCTGGAATTATTGAAGTGAAAAGTAAACCCGCTGACAGGTCTGCAGTCGCGCTGCGTTTCTTTATCGCCCGTCTACTTCTTTTTTTATGTAAACAATCACACATTGTGATCATTCTAACCTGCCTTAATATACATGTATTTTCTCTGGGCAAGTCATTCACTGTGCAACCATGGCAACCTCCACATCCCTGTCATCAGGCTGCATAGATCCTTATTCAGGTAGTCATGGTTACAGTCTCTTTTCACTCTCCTGTGATGCATAGTCGGTGAGTGAAGCATAATTGTAGCAGGCTGATGTTTCCCAACACATCCTAATCTCCATGCTCACCTGGAGCTGTTCTCTTTCTCAACCGCGGATGCCACCGTGACGTTTGCAACTCATAGAAAAGCACAAAAAAAATTGCATGGAGATTTTATTTTTGCACGTTTTTGCGTCCCTCGAGAGCGAGTGCATCAAAGCATCAGTAAGTCGAATTGACTGTTGCACTCCGCACTGTAGGCTCCGGGGGGTTAAAGAAGGGCTTTATTGAACTTGTACACAAATCGGTCTCATGTCTATGTTGCTAAGCAACAGTGCGTGTTCATCCAGCATTCATCTTGCGGAGTTAATAAATTATACATCATTGAATTGTTGATGACGCCCGTGTTTTGACCAACAAGTGTCTGTGTGCACTTTCCAGAGTAATAATAAGAACGCCGGGATCTGGTTGAGTCCACAGCGGTCGGCTTCGATTGATAAGGCGGCTTCCTGCGCTCAGCCCCACGCTCTCTGCCGTTCTCTAATAGCGCCCGCCCCTGTCTGTTCTCCCGAGTCCACAGTGTGAGCGTCATTAGAGCTTGCCTCAGCTCAGGTGCTGCAGCTTGTAGTGTCGTCTCTGCAGGAGCAGCTAGTTACCCGCAGCAGCAGCAGCAGCTTTGATATATTTGTTAGATTCTCAGGATTCGAGCAGGAAAACACTGCATTAAACTCCTCTATGAAAACACTTTGTGCTCAATCTGTTGGCACTCTGCGCTTTCAGGTCTGGTTTGCAAACTAAAAATGTTTAAATTTGGTTGGCGACAAGAGTGAAGAGTTAGAACATCATAATTTGATGATTCCAGTTCCTCCATACAATCAGGTCTGAGCATTTTGGGAGGAAACCCAAAGAGAAGATAACATGCAAGCTTAAATTATAAAATACTTTTTCACTGCCACAGCATTGCCAAAAGTACTTTATATTCTTATTTACATTCACACATCTACACACTGACGCACACTCAGTCCACCCATCGGGAGCAATTTGGGTTTCGGTGTCACACTCGCTTGGATTAAACCTGCAATTTGAGGACCGAACGATGCTCTACCAACTGAGCCAAAGAATGTTAACAACTTTTGAACCTATTAAAGAAATTACTGTTTGAAGTTCAAGTTTCCATGCCAACCAGGATCGTCCTCAAGCCCACAGCACAAGTAGGGACCAGGATAAGTGTTACTGTGCTCCTCACGTAACTCCTTGACATCTACAGTCCTTTAAATTTCCCTCTGATGAGACGAGAAAAATAATGTTGGCGTCACAAACAAAAAGAAATCGGCAGCTTTCTCAGTAGACTAGGCACCAGTAGTAGACTTTAGCCCTGCTTCATGTCTGAAAGACGTTTTTTTTGAGTGACTGAATGAGCTGTTTGCAGTTAAATTAACTGTGTACTGTTTGACCTGTTGAAGCTGCCAGGAGTCAGACACCACAGAAGGTAAAAGTTAACACAAAGGATGAATTCAGATGCCGTCTTACAGCGTATTCATTAGAACCAGCTAAAAGTTGAAATGTTAAGATTTGAACCGCCACCTGTGATGGAAGCTCATATTGAATCTGGAGGATGTAAATCCACCTGCGAGCATGTAAAAACCGATAGACTGACAGCAGCTGCTTCTGAAAGGGATGTAGCGGAGCGAGCTCATCAGCTTCGCTGGGTATTGACATGTGAGTGACGTTCGGTGTCTGTCCTTGTTTGCCTCCCGCAGGAATGTCTGAGTCGGAGCAGTTCTTGAAGGGGACGTCACAAATCAAGATCCTTCCCCCCGAGGACATCGAAGGCATGAGAATCGTGTGCAAGGTAGCGCCAGCTGCGGCTCCCCCGCCGTTAGTTTTGCTTTCTATTGCAGGTCGGTTTTTTGACACGTGTGTTTTTCTGCAGCTGGCGCGAGAAGTTCTGGACATCGCCGCTCTGTTGGTGAAGCCAGGTGTTACCACAGAGGAAATCGATCATGCAGTTCACCTGGTGTGTATACAGATGACACATAATGCATGAAAAAAATGATATTTTGCTGCAGTTAAAATGTGGGAAATCTCAGCGCAGAAAAACAGCACGTGCTGCAGTTCTTTTGGGAAACACTCCCACAGTGCAAAGCACAATCCACATGCTGTGTAGGGGGAAAAAAAAGCCATTAGAATCCAAAACAAATCCATAAACAACAAGCAAGACAAATCCTCAGTATGCATTTACAATTAATAACATGTCCCCGACTTATCAGTGTCTACACAAACCAGCAATCCCTTAAATATCCACTGAGCTTATGAGAATATTTATTACGCAGCAGCCTGAAATGCCTCAGCAAGAGGCCAGGAGGCTCTGCTGCTGCTGCTGCTGCATGCACGTCCGCGGTATTAGGATCTAAACAGGAGTGCACGGCAGAATAAGCTGCTTGGTATGGGCAAAGAGGATTTTGGAAAGTTTTTCTTGTTGCAGTCCTGTTCTCAGCTCTGCTACTCATTCCATAAATGTATATTCATAACAATTTGGACACCATTCAAAGAGAAGCGCTGTGGCACCACAGAAATAATGAACAGACAATCATCTACTTTCAGTGTTTTTGATAAATGAGTTCACACTGAAGAGATTAGAAACTTTAGGCTTGTGCTGACTTTTGACTTTCTATTCAACTTTGAATCACGCTGCTGAAGGTGTGGAATTACTTTTCACAAGAGGCGGAGTTTAACATTGTTCCTGTCAGCGTGTCTGGAAAGAAGAATTTTCACTCTTAACTGTGATCTTTGTTATTTCAGGCCTGCACAGCCAGAAACTGCTACCCCTCCCCTCTCAACTACTATAACTTCCCCAAGTCCTGCTGTACGTCCGTCAATGAAGTGATCTGCCACGGGATCCCCGACAGAAGACCCCTGCAAGAAGGAGACATCCTCAACGGTGCGCTCATCACACGACACACCCTCTCATCTCCCTGACGGCTCTATGGATGAAACTGGAAACTGCATTTTGAAAGCTTCCAGCCTTTTTATTTTATTTTTTTTCCCTGTCCAGTCATATTCTCAGTGTCCGACCAGCTCCTCGGAATAGTTACACTAAGTTTGGAAGATGGGGGAATGTTTTATTAATGAGAGTAGGGGGAAAGAACAAGTTCTCTTCCATGACAAATGGTTGTCCCAGCATCCTGAAAGAGTGTCAGCAGGAGTTTGGCCAATTTTAGCCTCTTTATGAATATTTCTGCGAAGGCGATGTCTTCCATCCGCCACTCCCCTCAGAGCGTCTGATGGAGCACTTGCCAGCAAGTCATCTCTCGCTGCGTGGCCCGACAAGACAAATAGTTTCATTAACCTTTACCAGTGGGGCTTTTGCTAGTCACATCGTCTGCTCTCTGTATTCTGGATTATAAGGGAAGAAAAATCCCCTGTTAGCTCATTAGTAGGTAATTTTCTCCAGATTTTTTTTTCCTTCTCTATTGAACATTATATTTGACCTTGTGAATGTTTTCTGGGAACCCGCTACGGGCAGGTTGTTCACCGCCGGTGTTAAACACAGCAGAATGTAGGTTGAACACAATGATTCTGACACACTCTTCTTCCCACGCTCACACAGTGGACATCACCGTCTACCACAACGGTTTCCATGGCGACCTCAACGAAACCTTTTTCGTCGGCGACGTGGAAGAAGGGGCAAAGAAGCTGGTTCAGACTACATACGAATGCCTTATGCAAGCCATCGACTCCGGTAGGCAGCAGCGGCTCGACAGACAGACGTGGGTGCTTTGTCCGCCGGCTCCGTGCGCGGCTCGTCCTTTTACTTACCTCCGCTAAATCACCGTCATCGGTGTGTGTGTGACGTCTGAGACGTGAGTAATGTATACACAAAAGCTGAAGTACTGAGGAGCGGACGTTAATTTGAAAGTGACGGAGCCCGAACGTCACACAACAAAAGATTATTACACAGAAAGTGATGCATATTCAGCCACCAGTGAGTGTAAATCCTAGTTTGAACAAAGCACAGCCATTATGATTTTTAATGCTTTTGAGTCATTCAGCTCCGGTATCCGATGCAGCTTTGCTGCCTCAACACTTCAGGATGTTGCTGATAAGTGTGTAATAATAACCGACGGGGTCAGTGCAAAGGTTTTGCTTAGTAACACACTCCGATGACTGCCAAACAGCTGACGGTCACCAGAGGAGGTGTGTTATGAGCTTCTGGAGTCATGAGACTTGAATTGTGCGGTTCTCTTCAGAAATGTTCCGTTGGGCGGCATTGAGCGTCTTACAGTCACTGGCAAACCGAGTTATTGTGGGTCGAATCTCGAAACCCCTTCAACTCCCCAACTGCTCAGGTTGCTTTAAAAGTGGCACCTGGAGTGAAACCTGTAGCAAATCGAGCAGCTGGATCACATCACTGAACACAAACCCAGAAGGGAAAGACGAAACCGTTGTAACGGAATCTGATGCGTGTATTCCAGCACAGTCCAGCAAGATGACACAACGTGATTCCACACAAAACACGACTTCAACACCTGACTGAAGCAAAACATTGTGTGTGAAGCCAAGAGGCAGCGTTAAAACAGCATTTTTAGAAAGGGGATTTTGACTTGCTCTTGGTAAAATATTATATCATTGAATCATGATAAATAGTGGAACCAGTAATCATTATGAAAATATTGCTGTAAAATCTTAAAAATCATTAAAATTCTTTGCTGAAGCCCAGACAAACAAAATACATCGGGAAAAGTATGAGAGCTGTGTGCCCAAAGCCGAAAGGCTTCTTTGTTATTTACCTCTTAATTAGGGACCGAGCTTCTTCGGGCAAGGACCTTATTGTATTTCCGCTTTGTTTTAGTTTCCCACAGAACTGGTGAAGAAGACTTGTGTTGTTATGGATTTATAAACTGTAATCAGTATTTTAACACCTTGCCACCTTTGAAACTGATGCTGTTGCATAATTTGTCCACCAGAGAGCACTTAGACATTCAATTTAATTGGGATTAGGAAATCCTGAAACAATAAAGGTGTTTGTTTGTTGTTGATTTTTTTTTTAAATGTTGTATTGGGAAAATTCTTTGATTAGCAGAAAATTGAAAATTCATATTTTTTTTTTTTTGGATGACTGAAGAAAGCCAAATAGTTTGATTAGAAGGAAGCTGCCTGCAGTGTAAATGTCTGTTAAAACAGGATTGTTTCTTTGCTTGAAATGTTAAAAACAAGTCAAATGAGTCCCGTAATTTTATTTCCCCCCACCTAATCATTCAAACTGAGTTCACTTTTACAGACCCTGTCCTTCTCCCCCAACAGTGAAGCCGGGTATCCGCTACAGGGAGCTGGGGAACATCATCCAGAAGCACGCCCAGGCCAACGGCTTCTCGGTGGTGAGGAGCTACTGCGGCCACGGCATCCACAGACTGTTCCACACCGCTCCCAACGTGCCACACTACGCCAGTGAGTGACGGCGACGGAGTCCGGGTTTGTTTTTTTTAACGCGTCCCGACAGACGTGTGATTGTTCTGCTCTTCTCCGTTTCACAGAAAACAAAGCGGTCGGAGTCATGAAGCCGGGTCACGTGTTCACCATCGAGCCCATGATATGCGAAGGTGAGAATCCCCGTCGCGTCGGATAACGAACACGGCGACGATTCCTCTGAATCTGTAAGACGGAGCATTAATTAAAAACTAGTCCACAGGCAGTATAACAAGAACTGAGCATGATCCTCATATATTAATGTATTTTTTCCCTCCTAATCCTGGATGATTAGTGGTGTTTATTTGGCTTTTTTGGGGAATTTGCTTTCCCTGTCTTTAGTTTAACTGACCAAAGCAGGATTCACACGGATTTCTCAGAAGACAAACAAACAAATACCCGTCTCAAAGTTTGTTAGTCGGCCAAAGCTCGCTTGGAGCCAAAAAAAAAAAAAAAAAAAAACCCCGGTCACATTCACACTCCCAGCTTAGATTTTTGAGACGAGCCGAGGCTGTTTGGCAGCGATGATCGGGATTTACAGGATTAAATGGCACCGAGAGCCAGTCGTGCTTTAAACCAGGTCATTATAGATTTAAACAGCACTTCACACCACGCAGGTATCCGGTCAGGTGCGTTACCACGTCTGTGTTTAATTGATGGCGTTTTTCGCTCAGGCGGCTGGCAGGATGAGACGTGGCCCGACGGCTGGACGGCGGTGACCAGAGACGGGAAGCGCTCGGCCCAGTTCGAACACACTCTGCTGGTGACGGAGACCGGCTGCGAGATCCTCACCCGCCGCCTGGAGGACAACGGACAGGCTCATTTCCTGAGCCAAATGTAGGCTGGACCGGAACGCACCAAGGACTGGACTTACTCAGACACACACACACACGCACACACACCCAGCACACACTTACGTACACACTCACACGCGCGCGATTGAAATCATGAGGCACCGCTCTTAGAGTTCAGTGTCACTGCTGCTCTCGTGATCCTTGGATTAAATATTGGTTCCTCAAAATAAATGGAAGTACTTGAATGTGTCTTATATCAGATGTGGATTTGCTTTATTAGTGAAAACTGTATCCTCTGGAGGAAATATCAAAGTATTTATGAGATTTAGGTTCCGCTCAGTGGTCAGGCTGGACATCAGACCTGTGTTCTGGCTGGTATCACTCTGCGTTCATGGCAGATTCGACTGGCACGCCACGCTTTGCTTCCGTTCTCCCAGCCTCTCCTAACTTAATCGCACGTTTTATTCATTTACCGGAGGAAGACTGAGCCGAGTCAGCAATACCAAGAGTCACAGGAGGATTCCGGCGAAGCAGTGTCGACAAGACTCAGCAGTTAGCAACTCAAGATTTAGACAGAAAATCTGAGGTCGCATGTGAAGCTCAAGCAGCTCCCCTGGATATCTGCAGCACTCCTGCCACACAGCAGCACGCCGGTGCAGAAAGTGTAAAAACACTCGCATTAGCACGTTGTTTATGGTACGACACGCCAAAACAGCTAAAAGAAAAAAAAAAAAAAAAAAAAGCAACTCGGTGTGTACAAAATGTTTTCTGACTTGCAGTGTTAGTTTAGCTCATCTTGAACTAAAGACACACCCAGACTGTCCTGAGAGCTAATTGATCCTGAGCAGCAGTGTTTTTACAAGTTCCAGCATGTGACTTTCAGTGTTAGTTCACTAGACCCCCCCCCAAAGTGTTTATATTAGCAGTCCAGCTGAGTTCCTCTTATAGGAACGTGTTCTTAATCAGCTGCAGCTGTTTGACAGCGTTTCTGCGGATATCCAGGCGGAGGAATCACTACGTAGTTACTAATCGCTGCACTTCTCAGTCCCGCTTTGAGGGAAAACCTCTGCGTTGTCCCAGTCTCCAACAGCCCTGGTGTAGCAGAAATCAGCCTTAACATGTGAATTTGAGAATAGAAGCATCGCCGGACGTCTCAAAGCATGTGAACCGGTGTCCCTCCTCTTCCCCTAAAAACTAAGCAAGAGGGCGCAGCAGTGGTTATCTCTACTGCTCAGAGCAGTAATGTGATTTCAGTTTCTCTGCCATCTTTGTATTTCTTCTAACGGAGTAATAAATGACTCTTCTGTAGCTGCTTGTGGTTGACTTTGTCCTTGAGGAGACTGCGATTTGCGCGGACTTCATTTCTCTAGAAATGAAGCCATTTCATTGATTGCACCAGATACGCACAACTATTGCCAGCTTTATAGTTTAATTGGCTACAGCTTAACAGCTAGCAAGTTGATAAGGCTGGTGTCAAATTACAGACATTATCAGCTTGTGATAGTCAACATAGCTTTTTATCCTGGATGACATATTGAGCTTTCCTCTGTGTGACAAACTAATAGAAACGAATAAATCCTAAAAATAAATCAAAGGGATTTTCTGATGAATGTGGACTGAACAGGTTTGATAACCTTCAAAAGTAAAAGTAAAACCCCTGTATTAAAGCGTTGTTGTTTTGCATTTACACTTTAACCAAAAAAAAAAAAGACTAACGTTCAATGCTCGGCCTTCTCTGCTTTTCCCCTTTACCAATAACCGTAAAGCTCTGCTGGCAACACTTCATAGGCTCAGATTATTTGGCAAGTTAACCTGTTCGATAAGCCAGCAATACTCTATCCAAGTATAATTCACTGGTAATAAAACGAAAGAAAGTTCATATATAATCAAATGGATTATTTCCTTTCCTGCCCTGCTATTAAAGATTCTCTTGTCACCACTGGTCCTTCTTGTGGGAGTTGTGCACCATCAGCCTCTGGTGAAATGCAGGTATAAACCACAAAATATCTCAAAACATTTCAGACTAATATATCTAACATACATCCCAGTTTCACTATGAGTGAGCTGAACTGGGAAAGTTGCGTAGAAATAAACTTTGAAGTTTAATGTTTTTGTTAAGGTGCAGAACCAAATAATTTTCCAGAAAATATAAAAAAATACAAAAATACGGTTGTCAGAGCTGGAAGAGGAAGGCCTTTGTGAGTTCAGAAATCATGTGCGGTTAAATAAACCCATCCATCTCCAACCCCTCAGTTCTTTGTGATCTCATTGTTCTTCCTCAACCAGATGCGCCGTCTGTTCGCCTCGGAGAAATCCGAACGGGCTCCACTACCACAAAAAGTGCGTAGGAGGAGGGATGACCGTGCTCTTCTGGGGTTCGTACTGTTCCTGAACCAAGCTGTTGTGAAACCCAGCTGTTGACCTGTTTATATCACATGTGTTGCAGTGAATTCCCCAACCCGGTGACAATTTAAACCAACTATTCACATCTGACTCTTCAAAGCCAGTGTGAACTTTCACCTCTCACATAGGTTTAGAACCAAATGTGCAAAATGTTCAGCTCCCACTGGGACATGAATTTGAGGATACTGAGTATCAAAACACTGTGAACTTCATGTGCAGCACAGTATAATCTGACTTCTGTGGCCGCACTGTTCCCAAAAAATGGATCCCTCAGCAGTTGCGGTTGTACGATATTATTATTCATTCACTCAAGATCAAAGAACGTTTCTGAATAATCCTGTTTGGTTTTCTGTTTCGTCCTCTCAGTTTTCTCCCAGTGAGTACTGTATACGCTTCTCTCTGACAGCACATTGTCCCAATAAGACAAACACTTGGGGAATTGAAAGATTTATTAAAGTGAGGCGAATAAACGTGTAAACAGCGCAGCAGATTGTCACGCTCTGCTCCTCCGTGTCTAGAGCTGAAGGACGACGCGGATGCTGAAAACAAGAGGAGAAAGCAAATGTCAGTTTTTAACAGCCCCAAATCCTTTACGCTAAAAGAAAAAGAATATATATTAGGCAAAGGCCGCTGTGCGATCCATCTTATCTCAGTTTTGTCCTCGACAGAGGGCGAAAGTGATTTTTGTGTGAACACAACCCAAATCCGGAGGGATGCTGCAGCATTAACCACTTTAACATAACAAACCGGCATGAGAGAGGAGATGAAATCCAGGATTTACCATTTCCCAGCGTGCATGAGATCGAACCCATTGGTGATCTTCTCAAAGGGCAGGATGTGAGTCACAAACTCGTCCACTTTCAGCTTCTTCTGCATGTATTCATCCACCAGTTTGGGGACACTGTCCACGCTTTTGTAACCTGTGAAAAAAATAACACAACCTCTTAAGTGGAATAATGCAATAACTTGAGCCAAATGTACACAGCTTGCAACAAAAGCTTTTAGCAAGTTTTTAAACTATTAGCAAGTAACTACAATTTGGACTTTATTGCATTGAAAAAAACCTTATTATTGCATTACTGACTGTCACAAGATCCTTCAGAGGAGGGGAGTGGTGATTGTTTTGTTTTTTTTTTCTGCCAGGTCAAGGGGTAATTAATAACAGTAAGCAAAGTCCGACTGCACCCGAGATAAATACTATCAGAGTTGCTTCTCATCTTACAACAAAGTATCATATAATTACTGCTTTACCCGATAAACCTGCTGAAGAAATCAGCTTAATTGGAATTTAGACCTCTGCAAATGGGAAAAAAACAGAAAAAAATTCTAAATCTAATAGTTTTCTGTTGGATTTTTTTTTTCTTTTTTTTTTTTTTTTCTGAAATTTTCCAAACTGCAGTTTGCATGTCAGGCCAGTAGCTGGTGCTTCGTTCTTATAGGCACCATTGCATGTGGAGAACAGTATGTGTAAACGTGTCGCTGCATGTGAGCCAGATGAGGGCGTGGTGAATGTATGCTTTGTCCGAGAGCCACTGTTCAGTTCAGAAGAGGGAGCCGCACAAACAGCGCTCTGGATTCCTCCATTGTTACTGTCGACTGACTGCTGCAGGACTCAGAGCTTCAGGAAAGTTGAATTGAGACAGAAACTGGGAGGGAAACGTTTGGAAAACAGTGGAAAACCTTTTCAAAAAGTTAAAATTTCATTGGGTCTGAACTTTCTTGACATATAAACAAACAGTGAAAACAACAAGAATCTGACTGTTATGAACCATCTTAAACTGGCATCTCTGACCATTCAGAGTGGTTAAACTGAAATACCTCCGAAGGCGGTGCCTTTCCAGGTGCGTCCGGTCACCAGCTGGAACGGCCGGGTGGAGATCTCTTGCCCTGCAGCAGCCACTCCGATAATGACGCTGGTGCCCCATCCTTTATGGCAGGCCTCCAGAGCTGCCCTCTGCCACCCGGAGACAACATCGCCGCACCGTCACCTCGCGCAGGAACACACTCACCAACGCAAATATCGCTGCACTCGAGAGTTTAGTCCACGTTCAGCGTGTTGATTTGATTTCCTTCATTTCGGACGAACTCACCATGATCGCCACGTTGCCTACGCATTCAAAGGAGTAGTCCACGCCTCCGTCTGTCATCTCCACCAGCACCTCCTGGATGGGCTTGCTGTGGTCTTTCGGGTTCACCAGGTCTGTGGCCCCAAACTCGCGAGCGGTTTTAAACTTGTCGGGATTGAGATCGATGCCGATGATCCTGCCGGCCCCGGCCGCTTTGCAGCCCATTATCGCGGCGAGGCCCAGAGCCCCGAGGCCGAACACGGCGCAGGTGGAGCCCGCCTCCACCTGCAGGGTGGAGGTGAGTGATGAGTGACAGGCACGTGTAGATATATAGGATAAATATTCATGGTACTTAAGCATTAGGTAGTATTTTAGTCCATCTTCAGTCAAGTAATGAAATCAATGTTGAGCAAATCGAGCCACTAATTTCAAACTCATGATGACACCTTAACAAATTCAATAGGATCCTCATAAGTAATGTTTAATTAATTTCCTTTCCTGTCGTGATTTTTTTGTTAGAATGCATGCTGTGTAAAGGCCAACGCAGCCAGTAGAAGTCAGCCTCCGGGCATGATAAATTACACGACTCCCATTAATTGCGAAGATACTTTGATATGGACCCAAAGGGACATTAAATATGTGACTTTGTTGTTCTCTTGTCAGAAGCATTAGCTGTAAAGTACACACACATTGATACTGACACTGAGACACCTCATGGAGTGGGGGACACTCTCGGACTAAAGGTCGGCTGCTTTGTTTTTGTATAAATGCAGATTAATGAGACGAGTGTGAGAGATTAACTAACCTTGGCAGTGTTGAGAGCAGCCCCGTAGCCTGTGGAGATGCCACAGCCCAGCAGACACACTTTTTCCAGAGGAGCCCTCTGGTCTACTTTGGCCAGAGAAATATCAGCAACCACAGTGTATTCGGAGAAGGTGCTGCAGCCCATGAAGTGGAAGAGGCTCTGTCCTTTGCAGGAGAAGCGAGTGGTCCCATCAGGCATTAGGCCTTTGCCCTGAGTGAGCCTACAGGACAGGACACACACTTTCAGAATTGTTTCCCGCATGAATAAAGCAGACAGGCGCACTCCGCTTCCTCTACCTGATCTTTTGACATAAATTGGTTTTGGGATTCTTGCAGAACTTGCACTCTCCACACTGTGGGACGTACAAGGGTATGACCGTGTCGCCTGAACAAAAAAAGCACATTGTCACAGGCTTATCGCTTACATTTCAGAGATCCTTGAACTCAGTAGGTACGGCATGCACACGATTATCATCTGATTATTCAGTCAGTCAGTAGATTTATGCAGGCGGATATCAGGAGGATAAGACTGTTGATGTGTGTTTGAAACACTGTTGATTTCATGTAGTTTTCATGCAGAGCGGCCTCCAGAGTTTCATCAGAATGGTTTGAAAAATATCTCAGGAGCCAGAGAGCTGATGCCACAGAAATGTGGAGTGAAATCAGATTACTTCCAACATTTCATGGAGTCTGCTAGACACTGAAAACCCAAGCCTGTTTGAGAGTCTCTAACCAGTTTTACTGGTTATGAAGCGCTCGTCTCTGTGCTTGCGAGAGGAGGAAAAAGAAGAACCTGGCTTAAACTTGGTGACTCCCTCTCCCACGCTCTCCACGGTGCCGGCTCCCTCGTGTCCCAGCACCACGGGGAAGACTCCCTCGGGGTCTGAGCCGCTCAGCGTGTAGGAGTCAGTGTGACAAATCCCCGTGGCTGCGATCTGAAACAAAGGACCGCGATCTGAAATCCATTTTCCCTCTGATGTACAAAAGGTTGTTCCGCCCTGTTGTTGCTCAGGGCAAATTAAATATACAGCGCTAAAGCAGGGGTTTGTTCTGACTACAGGTGGGAGGTGAAAAGTACACAGAGTACAGCGTCGTGCCTGATTACATGTATAGTTCATACAAACCTTCCAGATAAGGCTTTAGTGAGGAGTGAGTCAGGATATAAAGACGACATACAAGCAACGACAGCTTTCCATATATTTGAGGACAGCGAAGAAACTGTTGCTTGTCACTTGACGCATCCCTCCGATGTTAGAGTTCAGTACCTTGATGCGGACCTCGCCGGCTTTTGGAGGTTCCACCTCCACCTCCTCCATCACCAGGGGTTTCCCCGGGCCCCATGCCACAGCTGCTTTGCACCGAATCACCTAGAACAAGCATCCCAAACGCTTCAGCCGGTCAGTCAGAGCTCAGAAATCCTCTCTGGAAGCAGTTCCATCAGCACGTGGATCGTTTAGCTTTTCAACAAACTGTAAAGGACTGAACTTTGACCTTCTTGAGGTCAAAAAGAATAATGCCCAGCATGTTGCAGCAATGAAACAGATGCAACAGATCACAGTAAATAACACTGATTCCAAAAATCACACATAAAATTCTTTATAACCTGGTTGTGAAAACGAGGGGAAGCCTACTGTCTGTCTTTCCATTTACTGTAAACATGAACTCCACTCTGTAAACACTTGACTGAGCAGAGATGATCTTGGCAGTCATCGCAGCGTTTTCACACACTAAAATCAATCAAACATTCACAAAAGAAAACAACAAACAGATGTAGCAATGTGCCTACCTTCCCTGCGGTCGCCATGCTGTTCCACAGCCACAAGCCGACTCCAGGGTTAGACAGGAAGGTTGCTCTTATCAGTGTTTAGACCACTCACACAGAGGGACCCTGCCCCTTCCCAGAGTGCTCTCTCTCTCACGTTCCCTCCTCAGGAAGACACACAGGAACACACTTACAGACATGTGTTCTATTGTGTTCCAGGAGTTTTTTTTTCTTCCTTTATTTAAAGGCAGTCAAGGGTATCTGAAGAAATAATAGATTCGTGACAAGTTTATTCTACAGAAAATATGAATACATATAGGTTTCTCAGGGAAAGGAAAGCCCATCCCCGGTTATATAAGAGATACCAATGCCCCCTGTAGGAGAAACAATGTAGCTCTATTAGAGCCAAGCATGGAAGTCAAGGGCGCAGCATGTTGCTCAAAGAAAAAGTTATTTGATAAAGGTTGAGATGTTATACATTAAAAAAAAAAAATAATGAAAAATTAATAAATGAAAGAGGAAGAAGAAATACTGGAAATTTCCTGAGAAGAAACAGAGTATGCCGAGCAGGAAGGAAAGTTTGCCAACAACTGGAGTATAATTTTAAAGATATTTGTACTGCAAAAGAGATGAATACAAATATGATTAAACAGCTGCTTTTGTAGTATTAGAATAATTTTTCAAATCACAATAGATTGCAACTTTTAGAAGACACTTTTAATTCATGAGGTCCTGTAAAACATACGCAATGAAATACAGCATACATTTTATTTAATAAGAATTTCTTGTAAATAATAGTTTGTTTGTTTTTTTTTTCAGAGTTTATGGAGTGATATAGTGGTTGCAGGTGAAGTAAACACAGGTGCAGGACAACCATTACCAATAACCACTCAGAATTTACTGATTGATCAGACTTGAATGATAACTGATTTACTCAGAAGTTTTTTTAATTTAAGAAATTTTCTTTCTTTTCATACTTTAACAACTTAATGTCAAGATGGCTGACACCATTGTTGGTAAAAGAAACTCATTTTACTATCTAAAAGGGAAATCAAGAGTACAGGAACGCAGACAGACTGACAAACAGAACACAGAAGAAAAGCTCATTATAGGCTAAAGCCACCAGGTGACGACAATCACACACTCAGGCACAGGTGAAATACATGGGGGGAGGGGGACCAGGGAGCCTGGAATGAGAGACAGATCAAGCTTCACAAAGAACACCAAAGATTAACCCAGACACTTAATTCAATTATAAAACTTTATTCAGGAACCAGAGAAGTAAAGCAGTTGAAATACTGCCGTGTACACAACATCGTAACTCTTAATTGTCATCATATGCTATTTTTTGATCTACTAGTATTCAGACTCCAATTCAAAGTAGTGATGAAAGAGACGAGCTGCAATAAAGAGCAGTAATTATTAACGATGACTGTATTCAAATCGTCATTTTTTTAGATATAAGTACAGTACATTCAGCAAATGTTGAGCAGTTAGTATCTTTTAGAATGTGAGTCATCACAGTGACGTGAGTAAAAACGTTAATCTTGATTATAATCATGTTCTATCATGTCTGGTGGCCTGTTCTGTGTAATAAAGCGTTGCATGTACATATAGAATGGCGTCTGGTGTCTGGAGACAAGTCACTGCATGTGAGCCAGATGAGGGTGTGGTGAATGTACACTTTGTACTGTTCAGTCATGGAAAGTGGAAAGTGTGCTCTTTTGGATTACAAAAAAAAAAAAAAACTGACGACTATATCGACAATGGGGTGTGTGTGTGTGTGTGTGTGTGCGCTAAAGGAAAATAGAGTCCCTTTTGTGTGTCTTTTTTTCGTTGAAGGTTATTTTGCCATACTCTCCACACACTTTGTTTTCTTTTTATCAAGTCACTGAGACTGAATAGTCGATGAAAAAAATAGAAAAAACTAACAAATATTCTTATTTTAGTCCAGTCGCAGACATTTTTAGACCAAAAGATTTAAATAGTAGACTACATCATGTTAGGTGAGAACATGCTATACACTTGACTAAATGCACTCAGGACATCATGATGTTGTTACCAGCAGAGATCTCTTAAAATCAAAGCAAATATCTGGACACACAAACTGCAAAATCCATGGTATGAATAATACAAATGCACACTCGTATACTATGGCTGAGTTGGCAAAGCGGGTCATATCTCAGGTGAAAGTTTTCAGGTTCAGTCCTCCATATGTTGAAGTGTCCTTGAGCATTTGGGTGTGTATAAATGAGTGTACCATTGCAAGCCATCTTTACGACTGTTAATCAGTGGGAAAATACGATATAAGCTACATCCATCATTTGCCTGTCACAGTTTTTTTCATTGCCAATGACAGCGAGGGAAAACACGAGATACAGAGACGAGACCGGATTATTGATCTAACCACTGCTAATGCTTTTACATCCTTGGACTTGTGACCTTTCTATGTTGTACTGTACTTCTGTTTTCACTTATTATTGGCTGTGATAAGCTCCAACTGGAGGAGCTCGCGTCTGGATGAAATGGTTGTATACGATGAATGAAAGGACGGATGGCCTGTGTTAACTTTCTAATTAACGACTGACCTGTTCATGGCTGTATCCTGCCTTTCACCAACTGTTGGCTGTAATGGGCTCCAGGCCCTTGAAGCAGATAAAGGAAACATGTTCTTTCTTCTCTATCTTTCTCCAGTATAATGAGATGTGAAACTTGGCATAACTGTTGTTAGGCATGTAAGCCATCATTGTGAGTTTCATTTTTTCCAAATGAGTAAATGACAGAAAATTGGTGGTACATAGAAGAATACCATCAGTCTCAGCCAGACACGGTCAACTGTGGAGCCGCAGGCCACATACGGCCTTTGTACCTATTAATTGCAATCTTTGACAAATTACAGTATTAATATCAAGGAAAAAAATCAAATAGGAAATTAAAATTAGTGACACACAATTATTCTGTTTCATTTAATCACCAAATATGATTCTGGTCAAACGGAATGTGGTCGTCTTGTAGTAACAATGAGAAGTTGCCCATTTCCTGTCAAAGCCTCAGTCGTCCCATTTAGAACGGAGTATTGACAGAAGGTCCAGATTGAGAAGGTTTTGCTCATTCTGGAGAAATCCTCATCACAGTCCGGATGCTGTGCAACAAAAAAGGAGCAAAAAATTAGCACAATGGCACTTGTATTTGACTGGAGTTACTCTTGTGATTTTCTGACATGAGAAAACAATATAATAAAAGTCCTCACCTCTTCCCCTGCTTCAACAGTTCAATGGCATCGTTGATTTCATTCAAGGTCAAGTTGTGACTGATGAACTCGTCCACCTTTATCTTCTTGTCCATGTAGGCTTTGACCATCTGCTGCACGCCGTCCTTACTCTTAAACCCTGGGACACAGAATGTATGTGAGGCTGCAGAACTCATGAGCAATTCATGACAATGTAATGATGATTTGGGTTGTTCTCACCTCCGAAAACCGAGCCAGTCCATGTTCGTCCCAACAGAAGCTGAATGGGTCGGGCAGAGAAGTCGTGCACGTTTGTGAGGCCGACAATCACGCTGACGCCCCAACCTCTCACACAAGACTCCAAGGCACTGCGCTACATGGAGGAGGAGCACAACGTCAGCTGACTCAAACACGTCTTTAACATATGCTGAGATTAACCGAACGAATCACACAAAACTCTCTAATTTGATTTCATCTTCTGTTGTTATCAATGTGAAAATAAGTATTTTCTTTAACAATGATAATAATATGTATGAATAATGCTGACTTTTTTGTTGTCCCAATCAAGTTTTGCCTTCTGCAAAAGTATTGCAACGTGGATTCCAACCCCCCTACCATGACTCCAACATTTCCGATGCACTCCAGGGAGTAGTCCACGCCTCCGTTGGTCATGTCACTCAGCACCTGGCTGATTGGTTTATCATGATCCTTGGGGTTCACAAAGTCAGTAGCACCAAACACTTTGGCCTTGCCAAACTTGTCTGGATTGGTGTCAACAGCAATGATTCTTTTGGCTCCTGCAGCTTTGCATCCCATGACTGCAGCCAAACCCACAGCTCCCAGGCCGAACACGGCACAGGTGGAGCCCGGTTCCACCTGCAGGAAAGGAGACTTTGGTCAGTTTCAGACTGTGGAGACAGACAGATGATATTTCTCTTGAATAGAGTTTTGTCAAATGAACACGTGCACTAGTGTATGGCATCACATGACCTCGACATCCACACCAAATACCTTGGCGGTATTAACAGCTGCTCCATATCCAGTGCTGATTCCACAGCCCAGGAGACAGACTTTATCCAGAGGAGCACCAGGGTCGATCTTGGCCAGAGCGCTCTGCTTCACCACAGTGTACTCAGAGAAGGTGCTGGTTCTCGTGAACTGCGTCAACTTCTTCCCTTTGCAGGTCAACCGAGAAACCGGTTCTGGCATTCCCTCATAACGAACAATGGGTCTGAACGTGAAAGGTTAACAACATTAATTATGTCTGAAGGAGATATATGTCTAGAATAAAGTGGAAAGTTAAAGTTTAAAAGGGCATCTATCTTGAATTTCTTTGTTCTTTTTCGTTGATAGAATTCCAGAAACCTTACACACTGTTTATCTCCTCACTGAGGATTGATGGGGACAGAGTATGAGCAGCTTTGTGACGGAGACGAAGCAAACAGAAGAATATTATGTATTAAACTCACACAGAGTCGTCACACAGGTTGGTCTTAGGATTCTTGCAGAAGCGGCATTCACGACACTGCGAAAGAAATATCGGGATCACCTTGTCCCCTGAGAAACAAATTGAAGATATTGTTATGGTGGACATTTGATGTCTCTTCTGCTTCCTGTTTTATTCAGAAGTCTCATGATGTCTCTCAGTGTTTTAGGTTCTTGACTTCCCCTTCTTATGTCTGTTTCTTGCCCTGTCCTTGACTGACATGTGAATACTGAATAGAAATGTGTTAGGAGCTTTTGGAGGTTCCAGTTAAAAGTCTGCCAAAATCTAGTTTGCATTTATCAAATCTCCACAGTTTGCACTATATCCTTAATGCAATTTTAACCACTGCCCTAAAATCCACAATCAAACTGACCTTGTTCAAATTCAGTGACTCCGGGCCCGACGCTCTCCACGATGCCAGCTGCCTCGTGGCCGAGGACCATGGGGAAGTTCGAATCGTTTTTGCCTTCCAGAAGAAAGTAGAGGTCCGAACGGCACAGTGAGGAGGCCACAATCTGTCCCAAAAGAAGGCAACAACATGAAAACAGGAAGTTCAGTAACTCTTTCTTTTGTTTTAAATAGAATAGAATAGACTTTATTTATCTCACCATGGATAACTTTACCATTACAGAGGCTCATAGAACACAATATATACAAAATATTGATTACTATGTTGATTGTAGTCGTTTTTCATGTCTATTTTTTTTTTCTCACCTTAACACGAACTTCATTGGCCTGAGGCGGAGCCACCTCAATCTCTTCAATCACCAAAGGCTTGTTGGGCTCCCAGGCCACTGCTGCTTTACATCTGATGACCTACAAAATGCAGCAAAAATATAAGTAAAATATACTCATAACGATCAAGTTACTAAGATCCCTCAGTAAGAATATTCTAATACATGCATTAGAACCTGTTTACACAGAAATTATCTGCTGGAAATGGCATTCACTCCATGGTTTTGTGTTCAATATGGAGTGGCTGAATAGAGCGATGAGCGACCACAAGCACAAAATGCAATGTGATTCCATGCAGATGGACGTGTTGGTGGACAAAAGTATCCAACACGGAGCACTGCAGAAAATAAAGATGAATTTGTCCCCAAAAAACTCAACACAAAAACCTTGCTGTTGCTTCTGAAATGTTTGCTCGGCCGAACAGAGAGACAGATTTCCCAATAAACTGAGCAAATAAAAGCTGTAGGGGGGCCAGCGGAGGAAATGCCTGTCATTACCAGAACAGCAGCATCTGTGGTGAAGGAAGATTTGATTTTCCTGTGTTTTTCAAATGTGTAAAACAAACAAACAAACAAACAAACAAACAAACAAACAAACAAACATGTCTGCTTTTACATGTTTGCCTGTAATATCTCGTTTGTGCTTGTTTTTAAACAGACAACCCTTTAGTTCATCAGTACATTCAGGTTAGTTGGCAAATTGTTCAATAAATGTTAGTTTGCTTCAACAAAGAACTTGCTTTTCCTTGAATCAATAAGCCTGGAAGCTTTTGGGCTGCAGGTTTTCAGGTCATGTAAACAGATGTTGCGTAACTGAATTGGAAGCTGTGATGGATCACAGCTGGGAATCAAGAAATGGAGTTACGGTGCAGTTTAAAAAAGTGAAAAAAAAAATTTAAAGGAGCAATTCCATCATATTTGTGAGAAATACTTGAACACAATTCCTTGTAATTCCATGTCTTATTGAAACATATCATTTATTTTAACCTTGGAGAGAATGCATTCATAAACCTTCCAGTCCCGTCTTTAAAACCACATCAGTTACAAAACATTTTAGTTTATCGCTTTTTTTTGTCACACTAGGTTTTTTTTTTTTTTTTTTTAATACTCTAATAAAGCAAATTAGTTCTGTCTGTGTGTGATGAGTGTATCATCAAAGAATGTCACACCATGCATACAGCAGCACTGTGTCTGCATTACTCGGATACCTTAAAAATATCAGATGAAAATATGCAAACAGAGTTTCCAAACACGATTCATTTCAAGTGTTCTTACCTTTCCTGCTGTATCCATTTTATTTACAAGTATCAACTTCCCAAAGTTTGACTGAACTGAAGTGAGGGCTGACTGCAGCACAGAGAGTGAAAAAGTCTAACTGTCTGAGCGTACGTTTTATTATCTGAAAAGAAAAAAAAAAGAAAAACAGATGGGGGAGGTTTTGGGATTCGAGCCTGAAGCAATCATTGGTTGTTGCTGTTACTGATTATATTGGGCATGTTTTCCTTGAGCTTATCACAGTGGGAACTGAATAAGACAACCCGACAACTATCATGAGATTTCATCAGCAATAGAGTTCTAATCGCTGAGTAGTTTAATCTTTCTTCAGAGTAAAAATCCAATTATCGATGATCATCTGTGATTATGGTGTTTCTGTGTCTCTGGTTTCAGGCTCCTCTCCTCATGATTGCTGTTTCCCACCCTGATGTTGTTCACTTGTGCCTGATTGTGTGATCCCAGTCACATGGTGCTCTGGGCTTTTGGCTGTTCGCCTGTGTTCTGTTTGTCTTCACCCTCTGAGCCACCAGGCTGGAGGAGCCTTTTGGAGTCAGTCTGGGACACATGAGGCTTGAACTTCATGTGCTTCCCTTCAAAGAAAGATAATGATCCCTCAAATCAGCTCCCTTCTGGGTTCAAATGTGTCCGTAGCAACCACCCACCCCAGCGACAAGGGAATCGTACAGTGGCCACAATGTTGCTCATCAAGCTGAAAGAACATAAGCCAAAATGAATAAACTGAGGTTTGTGCCCATCAACTGATCGGAGAATGTGGGAATAAAGTGGACATTTGTCGCTATAAAAGTTGTCAAAACACAGGTAAGTCTTCAAACTATCTTGAAATACAGCGATTTTCATCGAAAATGGAATGGATGTCCGCCATGTTTTTCATCGGAGCAGGCAGAGAGATGGCAGTCACGTGACCTGAAGCTATGCCCATAGGAAAGACTGGGATGCTGAAACGTGGGGCTGGAGCACACTCTCGGCATTTACCGTGACAAGTCTACAATATGTGCTGTGGACCAACATAGGTATTACCAGGCACATAACTGGTACGCAGGTACGCATGCGTGACAAAAATCACTGAGGCGTAACGTCACTTTATTTCGTCACACCACGCGCCTTTGCGTACCTGACAGTCAGGTTACAAATTACACACGTGATGGTGATTAGAATGTAACCTGAAGTACATTCACCAAGAGATACAGTAGGAGCACGGGCAAACTTATCATTAGGCAAAACTGGGCAGTTGCCTGGGGCCCCAAGTTCCTGGGGGGCCCATAAAACTCCTCATACACTTATGGTTAATACAGTTATTACTTATTGCACACATTAATTATGTTTTGATTGAAATCCGGTTGCTAAAATGCCAGCAGAATGCTTATTGTATTATGTGTGTCTCGGGGCCACCCTTCAGTCTCCACTACATTGGATCAGTCCATCTTACTGCGCATGTGCAGAGAGGATCCAGGAAGACAGCAGCAAAACATACGAAAACAAACGGCGCGAAGACAAGAGAAGAGCAGAGAAGAGAAAAGAACAGAAAAGAAAAAGACGATGAAAAGAAGCTACCCCAGCGGTGCTGAAAAAAGGAGGAAAAAGGAGAAAAGCAGAAAGCTGCTCTCAAAATGCCACAAAGTGACCACATACTTCACCGCGGCAGCAGCTCGCAGCAGCAACCACAACGGTTTATAGTGGCCACGGCCCCAATCCAAGTCGGCCCCAACCAACTCGACCCCAGCCCCCAATCAACTCGGCCCCAACTCCTGATCAACTCCGCCCCCGACCAACTCGGTCCCAACTGTTCCAATGGAACAGGGCACAAGAACAGTCGCATGTTGTTTTTTATTTTTTACTACTGAAAATAACATGTGTTACAATGGCTACATGTAAAGGATTTGTGGGAGGTGGAGAAAAAAAATACCCCTGCCAAAAAGTGTCCCCCCCCGTCCCCCCCTAAACTGACGCCTATGTGCAGATGGTTTTAATGAGACAGATGTTGCAACTGAGGCTTTACTGTTTATGGTATTTATCATGTTGAAACTTAGTATGAATCAAAATAAAATACAATATCCACAACAACCGGCAAGTGTAACGGCGACGTCGACACCTGTTTGGGAGGGTCAGTTGTCGACGTGTGGAGATGAGCAACTAGTGAGTATCAAAATGGCGTGTGTGTTGTCTTCTCATTTCAGAGGGCCCCATTCCTGCCTCTGCCTTTGGCCCCAAATTTTTTAAATCCGCCACTGAGTAGGAGGCGGTATTCACCTAAGTTGTTGGTCGCCACCCGCCATTATTCCAAAGAAGGAGACGATACACATCTCATCTGCATGTGCCAAGTACAACGGAGGAGTGAACTGTGAGAGATGGCAAAAAAACAACAGACTTTAAGCAGCTTCTTTGGTGTCTCACCACCACCAACAACAAAGAAAAGGCATACTGAGCCGGAGCCCAACAAAAGAGTTTTTTCTGAAAAGTGGCTAAAAGATGTGCTGCGGACTGAAATGTGGTGCAAGATTTGCCGGTCACATCCACATCGAGCAGACAAAACAGGTGCGTTTTATAAAGGCTCAAAGAATTTCAGTCATCCTTTATTTGACAAACATGAAAAGAACAAAGAGCACGTTAATGTGGCGCAAGCTATTGCTAATGAACAAGCTAGCCGAGAAGAAATATCCAATCGCCCGCTTGCCAGATGGCGAGACAGGCTGAATGAAGAACAACGGCAAGTTCTGTGCAATATTTTTCTCCTCGATTTCATAAAGCTGAACATATACGTCCCATTTCTTCCTATTCTGAGGATATTCCTTTACTGAAGCGGCGAGGAGTGAATGTCGGAGGTGTGTATCATTCACGTGAAGGCGGCTCACGGATAATCAGCCAGGAGTTAAGAGCCAAGTTGCAGTCTGCTGAATTTTGGGGGCTGCCTTTTGATGGTTCTGAGGACATCACAAAAACCGATCAGGAAATCGTGTATGTTGTGTATGTGTCCAGCGACAGAGAGTTTACCTTGGACTTCCTTGGACTGATTAAACTGGGTGCTGATCGGACCGCGCAGGCCATAACTGACGGACTTGTGAGGCTTTTCCAAGATGCAGGCTTGGATGACTGGCCTGTGTACAGACGGTGCTGCTGTTAACGCCGGTGTGTACACCGGCGTTGTGCCGAAACTAAGGCAACTTGCTGCGGTTGGAGACTCTCTCGTGCACATTTTGTGCACCGCACACACACACTGGAGAACTGCACAAAGTCAGCTGATCGCAGTGTTCCTTACTGTGAGATATTTAATTGCTCTGTGATCAAGCTGCTGCAGTTTTATTTACAGAGAGGTGGAGCAAAAAACACTGCTGCTCTGAAGAAATTGTGTGAAGAAAATGGGATCTCCTTTGTGAAACTGGGTAAATTTCATAATATCAGATGGTCTGCATGGAGGCATGAAACACTGTTAAAAATATCAAGACTATTGCCAGCCATTAAAATACACCCGGCTACACAGCAAATTTTCCAGTGTTGAATTAACTCTGAAAGTGTTAAGAGTGGTCTCGTATATACACTGTTGTAGTGTTAAATGTAAGTGTTAAAATATACACTTTAAAGTGTTGATTCTAAGAATTAACATTGTATAGAGTTAAATAGGAACACTGGTCAACAGAGAGGAATATTAATATAGCTCTACAGAGTGTCAGTATTAGAAAATTAACACTGGTCAGTGTTGAGACTTTAACACTACAAAATTGTATATATGAGACCACTCTTTAACACTCCATCCATCCATCCATCCATTTTCTACCGCTTATCCGGGGCCGGGTCGCGGGGGCAGCAGTCTCAGCAGGGATGCCCAGACTTCCCTGTCCCCAGACACTTCCTCCAGCTCCTCTGGGAGGATCCCAAGGCGTTCCCAGGCCAGCCGAGAGACATAGTCTCTCCAGCGTGTCCTGGGTCTTCCCCGGGGTCTCCTCCCAGTGGGACATGCCCGGAACACCTCCCGAGGGAGGCGTCCAGGAGGCATCCCAAACAGATGTCCGAGACACCTCAGCTGGTTCCTCTCGATGTGGAGGAGTAGCGGCTCTACTCCGAGCTCCTCCCTGGTGACTGAGCTCCTCACCCTATCTCTAAGGGAGCGCCCAGCCACCCTACGGAGGAAGCTCATTTCGGCCGCTTGTATCCGGGATCTTGTCCTTTCGGTCATGACCCAAAGCTCATGACCATAGGTGAGGGTGGGAACGTAGATTGACCGGTAAATCAAGAGCTTCGCCTTTCGGCTCAGCTCCTTCTTCACCACGACGGACCGATACAACAACTGCATCACTGCAGCCACTGCACCGATCCACCTGTCAATCTCACGCTCCATCCGTCCCCCACTCGTGAACAAGACCCCAAGATACTTGAACTCCTCCACTTGGGCTAGGGTCTCTCCACCAACCTGGAGGGGGCAAGCCACCTTCCTCCGGTCGAGGACCATGGCCTCGGATTTGGAGGTGCTGATCCTCATCCCTGCCGCTTCACACTCGGCTGCGAACCGCCCCAGTGCATGCTGTAGGTCCGGGTTCGATGAAGCCAACAGGACAACATCATCTGCAAAAAGCAGAGATGAAATCCTGTGGTTCCCGAACCGGACCCCCTCCGGCCCCTGGCTGCACCTAGAAATTCTGTCCATGAAGATTATGAACAGAACCGGTGACAAAGGGCAGCCCTGCCGGAGTCCAACATGCACCGGGAACAGGTCCGACTTACTGCCGGCAATGCGGACCAGACTCCTACTCCGGTCATACAAAGACCGGACGGCCCTTAACAAGGGGCCGCGGACTCCGTATTCCCGGAGCACCCCCCACAAGACACCACGAGGGACACTGTCGAATGCCTTCTCCAAATCCACAAAACACATGTGGACTGGTTGGGCAAACTCCCACGAACCCTCGAGCACCCTATGGAGGGTATAGAGCTGGTCCACTGTTCCACGACCAGGACGAAAACCGCATTGTTCCTCCTGGATCCGAGGTTCGACTATCGGTCGGATCCTCCTCTCCAGTACCCTGGAATAGACTTTCCCGGGGAGGCTGAGGAGTGTAATCCCCCTACAGTTGGAGCACACCCTCCGGTCCCCCTTTTTAAACAGGGGGACCACCACCCCGGTCTGCCAATCCAGAGGCACCGTCCCCGACCGCCACGTGATGTTGCAGAGACGTGTCAACCAAGACAGTCCCTGCACATCCAGAGACTTAAGGTACTCAGGCCGAATCTCGTCCACCCCCGGTGCCTTGCCACCGAGGAGCTTGCCAACCACCTCAGTGACTTCAGCTTGGGTGATGGACGAGTCCACCTCTGAGACCTCGGCCTCTGCTTCCTCCACGGAAGACGTGGCGACGGGATTGAGGAGGTCCTCAAAGTATTCCTTCCACCGTCCAACAATATCCCCAGTTGAGGTCAGCAGCTCCCCACCTCCACTGTAAACAGTGTTGGCGGAGACCTGCTTTCCCCTCCTGAGGCGCCAGACGGTTTGCCAGAATTTCTTCGAGGCCGACCGATAGTCCTCCTCCATGACCTCCCCGAACTCCTCCCAGACCCGAGTTTTTGCCTCCACAACTGCTCGGGCTGCAGTTCGCTTGGCCTGCCGGTACCCGTCAGCTGCTTCGGGAGTCCCATGAGCCAGCAAGGCTCGATAGGACTCCTTCTTCAGCTTGACGGCAGCCCTTACTTCCGGTGTCCACCACCGGGTTCGGGGGTTGCCGCCACGACAGGCACCGGAGACCTTACGACCACAGCTCCGAGCAGCTGCTTCGACAATGGAGGTGGAGAACATGGTCCACTCGGACTCAATGTCCCCAGCCTTCCTCGGGACATGAGAGAAGCTCTCCCGGAGGTGGGAGTTGAAAGCCATGCTGACAGAGGGTTCCGCCAGACGTTCCCAGCAGACCCTCACAACACGTTTGGGTCTGCCAAGTCTGTCCGGTTTCCTCCTCCACCAGCGAATCCAACTCACCACCAGGTGGTGATCGGTCGACAGCTCTGCCCCTCTCTTCACCCGAGTGTCCAAAACACGTGGCCGGAGGTAAGATGACACGACAACAAAGTCGATCATTGACCTCTGACCTAGGGTGTCCTGGTGCCAAGTGCACTTATGGACACTCCTGTGCTCGAACATGGTGTTCGTTATGGACAAACTGTGACTAGCACAGAAGTCCAATAACAGAACACCACTCGGGTTCAGATCGGGGAGGCCGTGCGATCCAATCACCCCCTTCCAGGTCTCACTGTCGCTGCCCACGTGGGCGTTGAAGTCCCCCAGTAGAACAATGGAGTCCCCAGTCGGAGCACTGTCCAGCACCCCTCCCAGGGACTCCAAGAAGGCCGGGTACTCTGCACTGCTGTTCGGCCCGTAAGCCGAGACAACAGTGAGGCACCTATCCCCGACCCGAAGGCGCAGGGATGCAACCCTCTCGTTCACTGGGGTGAACTCCAACACATGGCGGCTGAGCTGTGGGGCTATAAGCAAACCCACACCAGTCCGCCGCCTCTCACCGCAGGCAACGCCAGAGAAGTGGAGAGTCCAGCCCTTCTCGAGAGGTTGGGTTCCAGAGCCCAGGCTATGTGTGGAGGTGAGCCCGACTATATCTAGCCGGTACCTCTCAACCTCCCTCACAAGCTCAGGCTCCTTCCCCGCCAACGAGGTGACATTCCATGTCCCTAGAGCCAGTCTCTGTGTCCGGAGATCGGGTCGCCGGGCACCCTGCCGTCGGCTGCCACCCAATCCACACTGCACCCGGCCCCTACGGTTCCCTCGGTGGGTGGTGAGCCCACCGGAGGTCAGGCCCACGTCGTCCCTTCGGGCTGAGCCCGGCCGGGCCCCGTGGGCAAAGACCCGGCCACCAGGCGCTCGCTTACGAGCCCCAACTCCAGGCCTGGCTCCAGGGTGGGGCCCCGGCTGCACCATACCGGGCGACGTAACGACCTTTGTTCTTTTTCTACTCATAGGGGGTTTTGAACTGCTCTCAGTCTGGCCTGTCACCCAGGACCTGTTTGCCATGGGAGACCCTACTAGGGGGCATAAAGCAACCCCGGCAACATAGCTCCTGGGATCATGCGGGCTCTCAAACTCCCCCACCACGTTAAGGTGGCAGTTCTCGTCTTTAACACTTTCAGAGTTAATTCAACACTGGAAGATTTGCTGTGTACCAGTGATAACAGTGAACTGCAGCATATCTGCACAGAACATTTTCAGTGTTTTCTGACCAACATGCTTCACATTGGTAACATTTTGAAGACCACATCCTTGAAGTTTCAGAAGGAAAATCTGACTATTGGAGAATGTAAAGATGAACTCATGGTGGCCATTGGACAGTTCACCCTTCTGCTTGATGGTGAAGCACCAGTCTCTGGCAAGATAGTATTAGTATTTGATCCCTCAACATGGCCTCAGGAAATGCAAGACCTCCACCGTTTTGGTAGCACAATGATCTGCAGCATTCTTCAGAAATATGAGGCCATCTTGCAACTTGACAGAGACACCACTGTGAGGGAATGGATGCACTTAAAGCAGGCAGGAAAATGCCTGGGAGCCTCCTCTGTGCATGACTTGGTTCGAATAGTAAATACAAGTAACCCGGACATGTACGCCAGCATCAACAAGGTGGTTAAACTGTCTCTTGCACTGCCTTGAAGCAGTGCAGCTTGTGAGAGGGGATTCTCACATCTCAATGTAATAAAAAACAAGTACAGATCTCGTCTGTCATATGCTCGTCTGTCAGCCCTGATGCACATTCACCTGTCAAAAAAGACCACAGAGACATTTGACCCAAAGCCAGCTGTTGACCTGTGGATGGAGACAGCTAATCAGAGGCTCATCCAGAGACAGGGAGAAGCATCTGCAGCAACTTTATCATCTGCCATGCAGGAAACTGAAGCAGAGGACAGTGGGGGCGACACTGAGGAGGACAGTGAGGAAGACTGCACTTATTAAGACCACAGGGTGAGTACCAAACACGATCTCCTGGCACTCTCCTGAGTAACTCACTAAAAAAATTATGTGCACCCCTGGCTATTACACAATTTCGAGAGAGATTCGGTTGTGCTAATGACATCCAAGGAAAACGTGAGACACAGAGACAACACTGACTTATTGATCTAACCACTGCTTATGCTTTTACATCCTTGGACTTTTGCCCTTTCTATCATGTACTGTACTTCTTTTTTCACTTATTACTGGCTGTGATGAGCTCCAACTGGAGAAGCTCTCGTCTGGATGAAATGGTTGTATACGATGAATGAAAGGATGGATGGCCTGTGTCAACCTTCTAATTAACGACTGACCTGTTCATGGCTGTATCCTGCCTTTCACCAGCTGTTGGCTGTAATGGGCTCCAGGCCCATGAAGCTCTACTCTTAATAAAGCAGATAAAGCAAACATGTTCTTTCTTCTCTATCTTTCTCCAGTATAATGAGATGTGAAACTTGGCGTAACTGTTGTTTGCATTGTAAACCATCATTGTGAATTTCATTTTTTCAAATATGTAAATGACAGAAAATTGGTGGTACCTACAAGAGTAACATCAGTCTCAGCCAGACACGGTCAACTGTGGAGCTGCAAGCCACATACGGCCTTTGTACCTGCTATTAATTTTAATCTTTGACAAATTACAGTATTATTGTCAAGAAAAAAATCAAATAGAGAATTGAAATTAGTGGCACATAATTAGTCTGTTTCATGTAATCCCCAAATATGATTCTGTTAAAACGGAATGTGGTCGTCTTGTAGTAACAATGAGAAGTTGCCCATTTCCTGTCAAAGCCTCAGTCGTCCCATTTAGAACGGAGTATTGACAGAAGGTCCAGATTGAGAAGGTTTTGCTCATTCTGGAGAAATCCTCATCACAGTCCGGATGCTGTACAACAGAAAAGGAGCAAAAAATTAGCACAATGGCACTTGTTAATATTTGACTTGATTTCTTCTTGTGACTTTCTGACATGAGAACAATATAATAAAAGTCATCACCTCTTTCCCTGCTTCAACAGTTCAATGGCATCGTTGACTTCATTCAAGGTCAAGTTGTGAGTGATGAACTCGTCCACCTTTATCTTCTTGTCCATGTAGGCTTTGACCATCTGCTGCACGCCGTCCTTACTCTTAAACCCTGGGACACAGAATGTATGTGAGGCTGCAGAACTCATGAGCAATTCATGAAAATCTAATGATGATTTGGGTTGTTCTCACCTCCGAAAGCCGAGCCAGTCCATGTTCGTCCCGAGATAAGCTGAATGGGTCGGGCAGAGAGGTCGTGCTCGTTTGTGAAGCCGACAATCACGCTGACGCCCCAACCTTTCACACAAGACTCCAAGGCACTGCGCTACATGGAGGAGGAGCACACCGTCACCTGACTGAAACACGTCTTTAAGATAAACTGAGATTAACTGAAAGAATCGCACAAAACTCTCCAGTTTAACTTGATCTTCTGAAATGAGCTAAGTGGACTTCGTGACCAGTCCAAGTTGTATTCTGTCCTCTGGCTAACTGGGATTAGCTCCAGTGCCTTGACAATCTGAACAGAATACACAGGTAGTATAGGAAGGATGAATGGAAATTGTCTCAGTTATTTTTGGCTTGGTAATTGAACCCTTGAATTTATGCACAGGACAAGTTCAGCAGCAAGGAATATTTCTTAAACATTGCTCATCTGACATGTTCCAAACTAAAACTTGTTGCCAGCTCCATCATAAACACTTTCCCAAGCGAAGAAAGCTCTTCTTGTTTAAATGGATGACATTTCTCAGAGGGGAATTCAACCAGTGGTGACCGCTCTAAGACTGCAAGGGACGCTCAACTTCCCGTAAAATGTCTAAAAAAATAAGGGGTCCAATATTTACTGTTGTGTGTACATTTCATTGACTAAATATGCGCTACAATGTGTTCATCTTCTGTTCAGAATCAGCTACTTATCACAGGTCATTGACTTGGCTTTTTTCTCACTCATCCTCACAGCGGCATGGCACTTTAATAGTCGGACGCCAGACGTCCATGCGGAAGCCAGAGTGGGTTGTTCCACTGCGGTGAAACTGGACGGTCATTGGATAAATGCTGGGCTTGTCCCGCCCATTGGATGCCCAGCGTCTCTGGGGGTCTATGGGGCAGTGGGCTGGCCATGACGCTGGGCTTCTGCATGGTGATTGGATGATCTGTCTGAAGCTTGATTGACAGCGAAATGAGCAAATCAGCGATCTCGAAGTAAAAAAATTCACGACAGCGCTTCTCAAGTTTTTCATTCTGTTGTTCTGAGTTGATTCGAGGCTTTACTGATCCTCAGAGACTTTGTGTTTGTGAAAAATGACTAGCGTTGTGTTTGGTGACTCTTTTAGGTCACTCTGCAGTTTCTGTCCCCAACCAGCAGCTGCGGAGCTTCAGAGCTTCTCCCCCGTCTCTCACTCTCAGGCGCTCACACAGCGCTCCAGCCTTGCGCAGCAGCTACAGCTGCTCACAAGCTGCACACAATGGCAGACAATGTGAATGCTGTCGACTGGGTTTTGGCGAAGCCATTTGATAGTTTTCCTTACTAAGAGAAAATTTGCGTTAAACCGCAGGGCAGATCAACTCCAAAGACTGAGTTGGTGCAAAAGGCCAGGAAAAGTAACAGGTCTTTTAATCTGTCCTGGTATGACAAAGTAAGCTGGCTGACTGGCAGTAAAATGTAGCCTACTGTTGGCCATGCCTCTTGATGAAACCCTCTCAGGGGTGTGTTGTCTGGTCAAAAGTGGGCTTGGGGATCTGTCTAACTTTGACAGGGCATACAAAAGGCATCAAAGCAAATAGAATTTACATACAAATAAACAGACACACATTACAATGTATGGTGAAAATGAGCTTCCCCTCCTTGGAAGACCAGAGGCCGCCACTGAATTCAACATTGCTCATGTCCTTGTTATGGGATCAATAGCAGTAAATAATGGATGGACAAGGAACTGATCTGTTCTGAAGGGTCAGAACCTTTAAACAAATGTTGTGTTGTCAGTGTGAAAACAATTTTTTTTTTTTTAGAATGATAAAATGTATGCATAATGTTGACTTTTTTGTTGTCCCAATCAAGTTTTGCCTTTTGCAAAAGTATTGCAATGTGGATTCCAACCTCCCCTACCATGACTCCAACATTTCCAATGCACTCCAGGGAGTAGTCCACGCCTCCGTTGGTCATGTCACTCAGCACCTGGCTGATTGGTTTATCATGATCCTTGGGGTTCACAAAGTTGGTAGCACCAAACTCTTTGGCCTTGTCAAACTTGTCTGGATTGGTGTCAACAGCAATGATTCTTTTGGCTCCTGCAGCTTTGCATCCCATGACTGCAGCCAAACCCACAGCTCCCAGGCCGAACACGGCACAGGTGGAGCCCGGTTCCACCTGCAGGAAAGGAGACTTTGGTCAATTTCTACCATTCCAGACTGTGGACACAGACAGATGATTTTTTTCTTGTGTAGAGTTTTGTCAAATAAACACGTGCGCTGGCGTATGTCAACATATATTGACCTTGACATCCACACCAAGTACCTTGGCGGTATTGACAGCTGCTCCATATCCAGTGCTGATTCCACAGCCCAGGAGACAGACTTTATCCAGAGGAGCAGCGGGCTCAATCTTGGCCACAGCATTTTGCTTCACCACAGTGTACTCAGAGAAGGTGCTGGTTCTCATGAACTGTGTCAACTTCTTCCCTTTGCAGGTCAACCGAGAAACCGGTTCTGGCATTCCCTCATAATGAACAATGGGTCTGAACGTGAAAGGTTAACAACATTAATTATGTCTGAAGGAGATATATGTTTAGAATAAAGTGGAAAGTTAAAGTTTAAAAGGGCATCTATCTTGAATTTCTTTGCTCTTTTTCGTTGATAGAATTCCAGAAACCTTACACACTGTTTATCTCCTCACTGAGGATTGATGAGAACAGACTATGAGCAGCTCTGTGATGGAGAGGAAGCAAACAGAAGAATATTATGTATTAAACTTACACAGAGTCGGCACACAGGTTGGTCTTAGGACTCTTGCAGAAGCGGCATTCACGACACTGCGGAAGAAATATCGGGATCACCTTGTCCCCTGTAAGACACAAATTGAAGATATTGTTTTGGCGGACATTTGATGTCTCTTCTGCTTCCTGTTTTATTTAGAAATCTAATGATGTCTCTCAGTGTTTTAGGCTCCTTGGCTTCTTATGTCCATTTCTTGCCCTGTCCTTGACTGACATTGAATACTTAATAGAAATGTGTTTATGAGCTTGTGGGGGTTCCAATTAACAGGCTGCGACAGTCCACTTCTCATTTCTCAAATCTCCACAGTTTGCACTATATCCTTAATGCAATTTTAACCACTGCTCTACAATCCACAATCAAACTGACCTTGTTTAAATTCAGTGACTCCGGGCCCGACGCTCTCCACAATGCCTGCTGCCTCGTGGCCGAGGACCATGGGGAAGTTGGAACCGTTCTTGCCTTCCAGAAGAAAGTAGAGGTCCGAACGGCACAGTGAGGAGGCCACAATCTGTCCCAAAAGAAGGCAACAAAATGAAAACAGGAAGTTCGGTAACTTTTTGTTTGTTACAAAATATTGATGACTGTGTTGATTTTAGTTGTTTTTAAAGTTCATTTTTTGTTTCTCACCTTGATGCGAACTTCATTGGCCTGAGGCGGGGCCACCTCAATCTCTTCAATCATCAAAGGCTTGTTGGGCTCCCAGGCCACTGCTGCTTTACATCTGATGACCTACAAAATGCAGCAGAAATAAGAAATAAAATAAATGAATAGAAATAGGCGAAGCTCTCGATTTACCGGTCAATCTACGTTCCCACCCTCATCTATGGTCATGAGCTTTGGGTCATGACCAAAAGGGCAAGATCCCGGATACAAGCAGCCAAAATGAGTTTCCTTCGGGTGAGGAGCTCAGTCACCAGGGAGGAGCTCGGAGTAGAGCTGCTACTCCTCCACATCGAGAGGAACCAGCTGAGGTGGCTCAGGCATCTGTTCAGGATGCCTCCTGGACGCCTCTCTCGGGAGGTGTTCCGGGCATGTCCCACCGGGAGGAGACCCCGGAGACGACCCAGGACACGCTGGAGAGACTATGTCTCTCGGCTGGCCTGGGAACGCCTTGGGATCCTCCCAGAGGAGCTGGAGGAAGTGTCTGGGGACAGGGAAGTCTGGACATCCCTGCTGAGACTGCTGCCCCCATGACCCGGCCCTGGATAAGCGGTAGAAAATGGATGGATGGATGGATGGATGGAATAGAAATAAATAAAATATACTCATAAGGATCGAGTTACTAAGATCCCACAGTAAGAATATTCAAATACATGCATTAGGGCCTGTTTACACAAGAATAATCTGCTGGAAATGGCATTCACTCCATGGTGTTTGTGTTCAAAATGGAGTGGCTGGATGGAGCGATGAGCGACCACAAGCACAAAATGCAATGTGATACCATGGAGATGGACGTGTTGGTGGACAAAAGTATCCAACATAGAGCACTGCAGAAAAAAAAGATGAATTTGGCCCCCCAAAAAACTCAAAACAAAATCCTAGCTGTTGCTTCTGAAATGTTTGCGAGGCCGACAGAGCTACAGCTTTCCCAATGAACTGAGCAAATAAAAGCTGTGGAGGGGCCAGCGGTGGAAATGCCTGTCATTGCCAGAACATCAGCATGTGTGGTGAAGGAAGATTTGATTTGCCCGCTTTTTTCAAATGTGTGAAAAAAACAAAAAAACCAAAACAAAATATCTGTCAACATAAAATAATTGTGTGACCTTTATTCGAGCTGCTTTTACATGTTTACCTGTAATATCTCCTTTGGGTTTATTTTTGCGCACACAACCCTTTAGTTCATCAGTACATTCAGATTAGTTGGCAAATTGTTCAATAAATGTTAGTTTGCTTCAACAAAGATCTTGCTTTTCCTTGAATCAATAAGCCTGGAAGCTTTTGGGCTGCAGGTTTTCAGGTCATGCAAACAGATGTTGCGTAACTGAATTGGAAGCTGTGATGGATCACAGCTGGGAATCAAGAAATGGAGTTACGGTGCAGTTTCAAAAAGTGAAAAAAAATTTTTTTTAAAGGAGCAATTCCATCAAATTCCTGAGAAACACTTAAACATAATTCCTTGAAATTCCATGTCTTATTGGAACATATCATTTATTTTACCTTGGAGAGAATGCATTCATAAACCTTCCAGCCCGGTCTTTAAAACCACATCAGTTACAAAACATTTTAATTTATCGCTTTTTTTCACACTGGGTTTTAGTTTTTTTTAATACTCTAATAAAGCAAATTAGTTCTTTCTCTGTGTGATGAGTGTATCATCAAAGAATGTCACACCATGCATACAGCAGCACTGTGTCTGCATTACTAGGATACCTTAAAAATATCAGAAATATTAGATGAAAATATGCAAACAGAGTTTCCAAACACGATTCATTTCAAGTGTTCTTACCTTTCCTGCTGTATCCATTTTATTTACAAGTATCAACTTCCCAAAGTTTGACTGAACTGAAGTGAGGGCTGACTGCAGCACAGAGAGTGAAAAAGTCTAACTGTCTGAACGCACGTTTAATTATCTGAGAAGAAAAGAAAAAAGAAAAACAGATGGGGGAGGTTTATTGATTTGAGTCTGAAGCAGTCATTGGTTGTTGCCGTTACTGATGAAATTGGGCATGTTTTTCTTATCACAGTGGGAACTGAATAAGACAACCCGACAACTATCATGAGATTTTAAAAGCAATATAGTTCTAATCACTGAGCAGTTTAGCCTTTCTTCAGAGAAAAAATCCAGTTATTGATTGTCATCTTTGATTGCTGTTTCCCACCCTGATGTTGTTCATCTGTGCCTGATTGTGTGATCCAGTCACATGGTGCTCTGGGCTTTTAAGAGACTGTCTACCTGTGTTCTGTTTGTCTTCATCCTCTGAGCTACCAGGCTGGAGGAGCCTTCAAGTCAGTCTGGGATACCTTAACATGAGGCTTGTACTTGATGTGCTTCCCTTCAAAGAAAGATAATGATCCCTCAAATCAGCTCCCTTCTGGGTTCACATGCGTCCGTAGCAACCACCCACCCCAGCAACAAGGGAATCGTACAGTGGTGGCCACAATGTTGCTCATCAAGCTGAAAGAACTTAAGCCAAAATGAATAAACTGAGGTTTGTGCCCATCAACTGATCGGAGAATGTGGGAATAAAGTGGACATTTGTCGCTATAAAAGTTGTCAAAACACAGGTAAGTCTTCAAACTATCTTGAAATACAGCAATTTTTATCGAAAATGGAATGGATGTCCGCCATGTTTTTCATCGGAGCGGGCAGAGAGAAGGCAGTCACGTGACCTGAAGCTATGCCCATAGGAAAGACTGGGATACTCAATCGTGGGGCTGTAACACACTCTCGGCATTTACCGTGACAAGTTTATTACCAGGGGTTCACATAACTGGTACGCAGGTACGCATGCGTGGCAAAAATCACTGAGGCGTAATGTCACTTGCGCCACCACGCGCCTTTGCGTACCTGACAGTCAGGTTACAAATGACACATGTGACGGTGATTAGAATGTAACCTGAAGTACATTCACCAAGAGTAGGAGGCAGTATGCACCTCAGTTGTTGGTCGCCACACGCCATTATTCCAAAGAAGAAGACGACACACATCTCATCTGCATGTGCCAAGTACAACGGAGGAGTCAACTTTGAGAGATGGCAAAAAAACAACAGACTTTAAGCAGCTTCTTTGGTGTCTCACCACCGCCACCAACAAAGAAAAGGCATACTGAGCCGGAGCCCAACAAAAGAGTTTTTTCTGAAAAGTGGCTAAAAGATGTGCTGCAGCTTGAAGTTAATGATGAGCGGACTGAAATGTGGTGCAAGATTTGTCGGTCACATCCACATCTAGCAGACAAAACAGGTGCGTTTTATAAAGGCTCAAAGAATTTCAGTCATCCTTTATTTGACAAACATGAAAAGAGCAAAGAGCACGTTACTGTGGCGCAAGCTACTGCTAATGAACAAGCTAGATGAGAAGAAATATCCAATCGCCCGCTTGCCAGATGGCGAGACAGGCTGAATGAAGAACAACGGCAAGCTCTGTGTAATATTTTTCTCCTCGATTTCATAAAGCTGAACACGTACGTCCCATTTCTTCCTATTCTGAGGATATTCCTTTACTGAAGCGGCGAGGAGTGAATGTCGGAGGTGCATATCATTCACGTGAAGGCGGCTCACGGATAATCAGCCAGGAGTTAAGAGCCAAGTTGCAGTCTGCTGAATTTTGGGGGCTGCCTTTTGATGGTTCTGAGGACATCACAAAAACCGATCAGGAAATCGTGTATGTTGTGTATGTGTCAAGCGACAGAGAGTTTACCTCGGACTTCCTTGGACTGATTAAACTGGGTGCTGATCGGACCACGCAGGCCATAACTGATGGACTTGTGAGGCTTTTCCAGGACGCAGGCTTGGATGACTGGACTGTGTACAGACGGTGCTGCTGTTAACGCCAGTGTGTACAACGGTGTTGTGCTGAAACTAAGGCAACTTGCTGCGGTTGGAGACTCTCTCGTGCACATTTTGTGCACCGCACACACACACTGGAGAACTGCACAAGTCAGCTGATTGCAGTGTTCCTTACTGTGAGACATTTAATTGCTCTGTGATCAAGCTGCTGTAGTTTTATTTACAGAGAGGTGGAGCAAAAAACACTGCTGTTCTGAAGAAATTGTGTGAAGAAAATGGGATCTCCTTTGTGAAACTGGGTAAGTTTCATAATATCAGATGATCTGCATGGAGGCATGAGACACTGTTAAAAATATCAAGCCTATTGCCAGCCATTAAAATACAGCTGGCTACCAGTGATAACAGTGAACTGCAGCATATCTGCACAGAACATTTTCAGTGTTTTCTGACCAACATGCTTCACATTGGTAACATTTTGAAGACCACATCCTTGAAGTTTCAGAAGGAAAATCTGACGACTGGAGAATGTAAAGATGAACTCATGGTGGCCATTGGACAGTTCACCCTTCTGCTTGATGGTGAAGAACCAGTCTCTGGCAAGATGGAGGCCAGACAAGACAGATACAAACTGTTTCTAGTGGTGATGCTGACAGAGACGAGACAAACCTACTCGGGAGGTTAATTGAAGAGTTTGAAATCAGATATGACTCCCTCAAGTCATGTGATCATTTCTTAGTATTTGATCCCTCAACATGGCCTCGGGAAATGCAAGACCGCCACCGTTTTGGTAACACAATGATCTGCAGCATTCTTCAGAAATATGAGGCCATCTTGCAACTTGACAGAGACACCACTGTGAGGGAACGGATGCACTTAAAGCAGGCAGGAAAACACCTAGGAGCCTCCCCTGTGCATGACTTGGTTTGAATAGTAAATGCAAGTAACCCTGACATGTACACCAGCATCAGCAAGGTGGTTAAACTGTCTCTTGCACTGCCTTTAAGCAGTGCAGCTTGTGAGAGGGGATTCTCACAACTCAACATAATAAAAAACAAGTACAGATCTCGTCTGTCATATGCTCGTCTGTCAGCCCTGATGCACATTCACCTGTCAAAAAAGACCACAGAGACATTTGACCCAAAGCCAGCTGTTGACCTGTGGATGGAGACAGCTAATCAGAGGCTCATCCAGAGACAGGGAGAGGCATCTGCAGCATCTTTATCATCTGCCATGCAGGAAACTGAAGCAGAGGACAGTGCGGGCGACACTGAGGAGGACAGGGAGGAAGACTGCACTTATTAAGACCACAGGGTGAGTACCAAACACGATCTCCTGGCACTCTCCTGAGTAACTCACTAAAAAAATTATGTGCACCCCTGGCTATTACACAATTTCGAGAGAGATTGGGTTGTGCTAATGACCTCCAAGGAAAACGTGAGACACAGAGACAACACTGACTTATTGATCTAACCACTGCTAATGCTTTTACATCCTTGGACTTTTGCCCTTTCTATAATGTACTGTACTTCTTTTTTCACTTATTACTGGCTGTGATGAGCTCCAACTGGAGAAGCTCCCGTCTGGATGAAATGGTTGTATACGATGAATAAAAGGATGGATGGCCTGTGTTAACTTTCTAATTAACGACTGACCTGTTCATGGCTGTATCCTGCCTTTCACCAGCTGTTGGCTGTAATGGGCTCCAGGCCCATGAAGCTCTACTCTTAATAAAGCAGATAAAGCAAACATGTTCTTTCTTCTCTATCTTTCTCCAGTATAATGAGATGTGAAACTTGCCATAACTATTGTTTGGCATGTAAGCCATCATTGTGAATTTCATTTTTTCCAAATGAGTAAATGACAGAAAATTGGTGGTACCTACAAGAGTAACATCAGTCTCAGCCAGACACGGTCAACTGTGGAGCTGCAAGCCACATACGGCCTTTGTACCTGCTATTAATTTTAATGTTTGACAAATTACAGTATTAATATCAAGAAAAAAAATTAAATAGAAAATAAAAATTAGTGACACACAATTAGTCTGTTTCATTTAATCCCCAAATATGATTCTGTTAAAACGGAATGTGGTCGTCTTGTAGTAACAATGAGAAGTTGCCCATTTCCTGTCAAAGCCTCAGTCGTCCCATTTAGAACGGAGTATTGACAGAAGGTCCAGATTGAGAAGGTTTTGCTCATTCTGGAGAAATCCTCATCACAGTCCGGATGCTGTGCAACAAAATAGGAGCAAAAAATTAGCACAATGGCACTTGTATTTAACTGGAGTTATTCTTGTGATTTTCTGACAGAGAAAACAACATAATAAAAGTCATCACCTCTTCCCCTGCTTCAGCAGTTCAATGGCATCGTTGACTTCATTCAAGGTCAAGTTGTGAGTGATGAACTCGTCCACCTTTATCTTCTTGTCCATGTAGGCTTTGACCATCTGCTGTACGCCGTCCTTACTCTTAAACCCTGGGACACAGAATGTATGTGAGGCTGCAGAACTCATGAGCAATTCATGACAATGTAATGATGATTTGGGTTGTTCTCACCTCCGAAAGCCGAGCCAGTCCATGTTCGTCCCAACAGAAGCTGAACGGGTCGGGTAGAGAGGTCGTGCACGTTTGTGAAGCCAACAATCACGCTGATGCCCCAACCTTTCACACAGGACTCCAAGGCACTGCGCTACATGGAGGAGGAGCACAACGTCAGCTGACTCAAACACGCCTTTAAGATACACTGAGATTAGTCGAAAGAATTGCATAAACCTCTGTAATTTGATTTCATTTTCTGAAATGAGCTAAGTGGACTTGGTGACCAGTCCAAGTTGTGTTCTATCCTTACCCATGGAGAACTGGGATTAGCTCCAGTACCTTGATAATCTGAGCAGAATATAATGTAAGAAGGACGAATGGAAATTGTCTCAGTTGTTTTTGACTTGGTGATTGAAACCTTGAACTTACGCAAAGGAGAAGTTAAGCAACAAGGAATATTTCTTAAAAATTGCACGTCTGATATGTTACAAACTGAAAGTTGTTGCCAACTCTTTCATAAACACTTTCGCAAGTTAAAAAAGCTCTTCTGGATCAAATGGATGACATTTCACAGAGGAGAATTGAACACAGCTCATGTCTATGTTCTCAACTGCAGCGGACAAGGAACTAATCTGTTCTGAAGGGTCATAAGCTTTACATGGTTTAAAAATGTTGTGTGTGAAAATATTGAAAAAGTATTTTAAGAATGCTAATAAAATTTAAGAATAGTGTTGACTTTTTTGTTGTCCCAGTGAAATTTTGCATCTTACAAAAGTATTGAAATGTGGATTCCAACCCCCCTACCATGACTCCAACATTTCCAATGCACTCCAGGGAGTAGTCCACGCCCCCGCTGGTCATGTCACTCAGCACCTGGCTGATTGGTTTATCGTGATCATTGGGGTTCACAAATTCGGTAGCACCAAACTCTTTGGCCTTGTCAAACTTGTCTGGATTGGTGTCAACGGCAATGATTCTTTTGGCTCCTGCAGCTTTGCATCCCATGACTGCAGCCAAACCCACAGCTCCCAGGCCGAACACGGCACAGGTGGAGCCCGGTTCCACCTGCAGGAAAGGAGACTTTGGTCAATTGCCATCATTCCAGACTGTGGACACAGATGATTTTTTTCTTGTGTAGAGTTTTGTCAAATAAACACGTGCACGTCGACCAAGGTGGTGTAGTTGGTGCTGTCTTTCTTGATCTTAAGAAAGCGTTTCACACAGTCAATCATAATGTGTTACTGGCTAAATTAAGTCAATTTAATTTCTCTATATCCACATCCACTTGGTTTAAATAATATCTCTCCAATTGAACTCAGTGTGTGAAAATCCATAACTCAATGTCCAGCTACAAAAACCTTATGTTAGGTGTTCCACAGGGATCAATCTTGGGCCCAATCCTTTTTAGTCTTAACATCAATGACCTGCCGTCCGCGTGCCAGGGCTGTGAAGTACTCATGTATGTGGATGACACAGTCATTTTTGTAAAAGGTAAAAACCACGGAGAAGCTGCTACACTACTCACAAACACCATGGTCACCGTAAGTGAAAAAAAAGTATACGAAGAACCTGAAGTGTTATTTGCTGGACAGAGAATACAAATAGTGAAGGAATACAAATACTTAGGCATCATGATTGACTGTAATCTCACATTTAAAAATCATGTCTCCAAAATCTGTAGAAATGTAAGGTCTGCTTTGGCAAATTTTCATCATCTTAGAAATCACATGACTACCAAAGCTGCAAAAATGTACATGTTTTCTCTTATTTTATCCCATATAAACTATTGCTTAGCCACTTGGTTCACTACTAACAGGACTACCTTAACACTGGTCATATCTTTATATAAACAAGCTCTCAAAGTCTTGGATAAAAAACCCAGAGCATACCATTACTGTGCTATATTAAAAAAATACAGACTGTTAAGTTGGGAAAATCTCATTATTTTTAAAAACTGTTGTCTAATGTTCCGGATACGTCAGCGCTCTGCACCACCTCCGCTTTGGGACTTAATACATTTTTGATCCCCTACGACTGGAACTAGAGGAGCAGTCAAAGGTGACTGTAAAATTCCTCTCCTAAGGAGTTCATTTGGACAGTCTGTGTTCTCCTACAAGACAGCCCAAGAGTGGAATAAGATCCCACAAAGTATCAGAGAATCCAGCTCATACATCTCCTTTAAAAACAAACTCAAGAATTGGCTAATCGATCGTCAAAGATGCGAACATTGAATTCTACAGCCGCTGGTCTTCCTTTTCGCTGATATTGAGCATTGAATATGACTGTACCCGAATGAATATATGTTTTTTAGAAATTTTATATCCTAATGAGTAAATTATTTATATGTTTTTAGCGAGAATGAGCATGAGTTTGGGTCACATAGTATGATACTATGCATATAGCTGTTTATTTTATGTATATTCTGTATTTTTATTGTTGATCTGTATGATATTTTGCCCTTTGCATTTGTATAGTGTATATAAGTTTTATCTCTTCCCCACCAGGCACTGGCCTTTTAGTTCTGGCAGGGGGGACAGCTGATGCAAACTAGCCTTTTGGCTAACTCGGGTGCATTTACATTTATTTTTTATATATAGTGTTTATTAATGCGCAGTGTCCCTCCGAAACAAATAAAGGAAATGGAAAAAATGAAACTGGCATATGGCAACATATATTGACCTCGACATCCACACCAAATACCTTGGCGGTATTGACAGCTGCTCCATATCCAGTGCAGATCCCACAGCCCAGGAGACAGACTTTATCCAGAGGAGCAGCAGGGTCGACCTTGGCCACAGCGTTCTGGTTTACCACAGTGTACTCGGAGAAGGTGCTGGTTCCCATGTACTGAATCAACTTCTTCCCTTTACAGGTCAACCGAGAATCCGGTTCTGGCATTCCCTCATAACGAACAACAGGTCTGAACGTGAAAGGTAAACAAATTAATTATATCTGAAGGACATGTAGGTCTAGAATAAAGTCCAAAATCAAAGTTTAACATTCAAACTTCCTATTCAATCGAGAGAGGGGCCAAATGGCCCCTAATTTGCAATGGGGCAGAGGTCTCGCAATGTTACACGGCGAGAGTTGGAAAGTCGTGCTGGTACCTGCTGCTCCGGTGTTCTCCTCCTTCGAATACTCTGCCTCACTGCTGCGTGGACCCTCTCCTGTAATTGTTGCTACCATCTACCGCCCACCAAAATATAATAAGGACTTTTTGAATGACTTTTCTCACCTACTCGTTCATTCTCATCTCTGTCTCAAAATACAATTATTCTCGTTGATTTCAATATTCATATGGACAATACCACTAATCCTCTCTCTAAATATTTCTCATCCTGTTTAGAAAGTTTTGGCTTGCAACAATACATCAACTTCCCAACTCACTGTAAAGGTCATATTCTGGATTTATTCTGCTGCTTTGGTATCACTCCTTCTGACTTTACACCTCACACGCTGCCATATTCTGACCATATGCTAATTACTTTCAATACTAGCCTCATTTTATCCAAAACTGTCCTCCCTCGCACCATTTCATTCCGCAATATCAAAATGGTAAATGGACTACACTTATATAGCGCTTTTTCATCTGCATTAGCAGAGACCAAAGCGCTTTACACTGCAGGATCACATTCACCCATTCACACACACATTCACACACCGGTGGAGGCAGCTGCCATGCAAGGCGCCCAGTCCATCCACCGGGGGCAATTCAGGGTTCAGTGTCTTGCCCAAGGACACTTGGACATGCAGACAGGGGGAGACGAGAATCGAACTAACAACCTCCCGATTGTCAGACGACTGCTCTCCCCATTGAACCACAAAACATAAATGTTGACACCTTTTCCTCGGACATTAATAAGTTGTCAAGCACTCTTGTCAATAGTCCGATAAGGTTCATTAGGCCTTTTTTTGTATTCATGGTTTGGATTCATATACACAGGCCAGAGGTTATTTTGCCTACCTTGACATATTTCGGCTGCCAAGCTGCAGCCTTCCCAGACTGTGAACCGGGCAGAGGGGGGCGTATCAACTTTCCCATATCTGGGACACAGTACTGAAGAAGTCGGACTGCAGATGGCGCTGTCATCCTACTGCACCCAGTAGGAAGCTGGCGCCAAAACCTGTATAAATCAGCCGACCAGACAACATCACGTGACACTTCTGAGGAAGGCTGCAGCTTGGCAGCCGAAACATGTCAAGGTAGGCAAAATAACCTCTGGCCTGTACACTTGTCAATGGCTTACCTGATGACCTGTTCTCCCACTACAACAATAGCCTCCATGCCTTCCTGAACAGTCATGCTCCACTAAAAACCAGATCCATCTCTTTCACCCACTCTCCACCCGGGTTCACCCCTGCCCTCCGTCAGCTCAAATCCCAAGGACGACAACTGGAATGGCTTTACAATAAAACTGGACTCACCATACACAAAGAAATGTACAATAATCATGTCAAGCTTTATAAGGACCATATTTCCTCAGCCAAATCTGCTTACTACTCTGGTCTAATTCACTCCAATCAACAAAACTCAAAAACTCTGTTCTCCCTTCCCAACAACATCACAAAACCTCCCGACTCTCTCCCCAAGCACGTGCAATCTACTGATTTCTGTAACTCCCTCATGTCCTTCTTTGTTTCCAAAATCTCTGATATCCACCAGCAGCTGTCTACATGTGGCACTGCAGTCTCTGGAGTCTCTACTGTTCCCAACTTGCCCATCATAACCCCATTGTCTAGCTTTGTCCTCCCCTCAGTCCAAGCCATTTCTGAATTCATTCTTAAAGCCAAACCCTCCACCTGCCAGCTTGACCCCCTCCCTACAGTTCTCATAAAAACCTGCTTATCTTCACTTGCGCCCCTCCTCACCAACACCATTCATTGCTCTCTTACTTCTGGCACTGTCCCTCACTCATTCAAAACCGCTACTGTCACCCCTATCCTGAATGTAGCCCCGTAACCCTGTTTATTGTTTTGGAATTGTTGAGAGAAGTTTTATTTTGTGATGGGTACTGTTACATTGCATCCTGAAGAGAAATTAAGTTTGAATACAGTGTATTGTTCACCTGAGTGTATTTTTATTTTTTTGCCATTTACCTTTAAAAGTGTTTGTTTACAGAAAGCATTGTATTTCTCTGTGTGTTTGATTTTATTATTTATGGGATTTATTTGTAAGTTGATACCTACCGTTACGGGAGAGCGAATGAGCAGTGAGAGAGTGGGTCATGTGATCGAGAGAGAGAGCGCATGCAGTTCCGGGTATGCACAGACGGACGAGCGAGTGAGAGTTGAATGAAAGAGAGAACCTTGAAAACGGATCGTAACAGACAATCCGGGACATCTTATAGTTATCAGGGGCCCAACACCCCTGGAGTGACTGTGGGAGAAGCCTGTGGAACGGCTGCGGCAGTCAACACGCCTGGGCAGTGTCGTTCTGCAGTGAAGACTAGCTGTTAGCTTGCAAAGCTAGCGGCGCCTGCAGTGCAGTGGGTTGCTAACCCAGCCAGCCGCTGCGAGAGTGGAAGAACGTGGACTTTTGATCGGAGTGGATTATCAGGACCATTTTTCTTCCTTTCTGAGACTGTGGATTATTCTTGGACAACTTTGTGCTCGTTCGGTGGATCTGTGTGGAGCTTGGAACTTTATAGAAGATCGTCTGAGACTGTGAGTAAGCTTTTCCCTTTGCCACGAATGCCATCTAGTGGACAACAACGGAACAGGCCTGCAACGTAGGGTGGGGTTTGTTTTCTGTTTTCATTTAGATGCCGGCTTAGTTTATTAATGTAAGGTTTTTGGATATTTGATTAAGGTACTGAATTCATCATTTCATATTTGATCATTTAAGAGTGAGAAAAGACTGAAGGTTTACATTTCTAAGTTTAAATAGTTCATAATTTGAAGGTGTCGAATTCATGATTGTATCTATTTGATTGGTTTTATTTCATTGAGTGTACATATTTTGTGATTTGAAGGTTACATGATTGATTGCTTGAAATAGTGTTGTTAAAAGTCACACGTGACTGGGTTTGCCTCTTTACAAAACAATTTATTTGTGTTACATTTATTTCATTGTTGGAAAAAACCGTTGTGGTGTTATTCTCGTAATTTTCCTTAAACCTGATTTCAAAAACCAATTTCCTTTCCCCTAATTCATTTTTCTAACTAAAGAATCTCTAAAACGCATGTGATATTGTCTGCCTCAGTTATTTAAAAAAAACCAAGTTGTTTACATACAAGTTCATAGTTGGGGTGATTTATCAAAAACATTAGGAATCCCATAAAGAACTCGTAGCCATCCTGTTATATAGGATAATAAGGGTTACATAAATGGAGGCACCGTGCTGGGATTGGGATGTTTGATTCTTTGTGTTTGATATTTCATTCCCTGTAAAAAGTTAAAAACAAGTCTCTAAAAAGTAACACAAACTAGCAGCCAAGCTAATTTAAAATGGCAGTCAGTGCAAAACACAAGATGTTCTCAAACAAATTAAAGAACTGGTGTCGAGGAGAGGGGCTCGATGACGCTCAAGCACTCCTGACTGTTGTCCCTGAAGATACAGAAATAACCAAAGTTGAAGATGTCCTGCAGACTATAAAGTGCCTTGGAGTTGTCCGTGTGAGGGGCAGAATGTTCAGTGATGCTGGAGATGAACTCATGGTACTCTGTGAATACCGAGGAAAAGTGACAGATGCACAGTCTATTCCCCCTGAAGTTGTTCCAGAGGAAGGAGCAAAAGCCTGGCCAATCTACACCGTAACAGAGAGCTCAGTAGCAACTGGCGATGATTTCAGTGCTAAATTGACGTCCCTGCTTGCAGCTGAGGGAAGATCCATGGAGGATGTGCAGGCTTTGTGCGCAGGGCCAGAGTCAGCCCCCTCTTCTGTTGAGTCCATACTCCGTGCTGTTGGCGACCTTCTAGACAAGACAGGGAAGCCACCTCCTGAGAGTGGAGGATACCGGCGCCTGCGTGTTTTCTCTGGAACAGTACCTACTCCAGCTGGAGAAGAGCAGTTTGAACACTGGATGGAGCAGGCCTACTTGATGGTGGAGGAGAGTGATTGCCCACCAAAAGAGAAACGCAGGAGGATAATGGAGAGCTTAAAGGGACAGGCACTGGAAGTGGTGAAAGCTGTGCGACTATCTGACCCAGATGTCACCCCAGAGAAATGCTTGGAAGCGCTAGAGAGTGCATTTGGACTGGCTGAATCAGGAGACGACTTATATTTCTCTTTCCGTCTGCAGCGACAACACCCGGGAGAGAAACTGTCAGAGTTCTTAAGAAGGTTGGAGCGCTGTCTGTCTAAAGTCGTGCAACGAGGTGGTCTTCCCGCAAGCAGTATGGACAGAGCGAGACTTGAGCAACTGCTTAAAGGGGCAGTAGACGCCGACTTGATGTTAATCCAGCTGCGGCTGAGGGAGAAAAAAGACAACCCTCCTACATTCCTGCAACTGCTGCGCGACATACGCACAGAAGAGGAATACGAAGCCTCTAAAGCTAAGCTAAACCAGTCTGTGCGCTCAGTCTACGCCAAACCACAAGCTGAAAGCAAGTCAGAAATACAAACACTAAGAGCTGAAATTAAAGAAATTAAGTCAATGTTTGCCACACTAGCGACAAAACACAAACCAGTCACTGAAGAAAGGGTTGAGTCGCCTGTTGTTCCAGTGAAAGACACAGAAACTAGTCAAGATCCTGAAGTAATTGCCCTCAGGAAACAAGTGAAGCACTTAACACAGAAAATGAACTCCAAAACATTCACTGCAGCTGCGGCCTCATCAGCAGTGATGACTGTTGGCAGCACCAGTCCCGTACCCACTACCCGTCCTGCACCCAACACCTCAACCAGAAGATCAACTGACACAGCTGACTACATCTGTTATCGGTGTGGAGAGAACGGGCACATCGCCTCAAAGTGCACTAATGCTGAGAATCCAAGCAAAGTGATCCAAAAGCTCATTGGAGCCCTGAAGAAGGCTAAAACTACTGGTTACCAGACCCCCAGTGCCGGGGCTGAAGTCCGGAAGAGTGCACTGGATTTCCACAAGACAACAGACCTACCAGAAGGCTTGATAGGGCCCCCGTCCATGGAGCCACTAAAAGTCAATGGCCACCTATGTGAGGCACTGTTGGACAGCGGCTCACGAGTCAGTATAATCTTCGAGTCCTGGTACAAACAGTATCTGTCCGATGTCCCGATACACCCCGTGAGCAAGTTGGATATTTGGGGCCTAAGTGACTCGAGCTACCCCTACCTTGGTTACGTAGTGGTTGAGATTGAGTTCCCTAAGAAAGTGGTTGGAGCTCCAACCATCATGTCAGTCCTGGCATTGATTTGCCCTGATCCCGCAGGTCCCGACAAGACACCTGTGATCCTGGGGACTAATGCTAAGGCCAGCCTTCCCAAGCGACTAGCCCAGTTGTGTGACGACATGCCAGGGTCGCACGTGGCTCGAACTATGGCCGTTCAAAACACCTGCAATGAGTCCTCAAAACCGCTACAGGAAGAAGGCACCAATGAAGTCGGACATGTAAAGTGGCAGGGCCCTGGTCCCTTGATAATACCTGCTGGGTGCAGTCACCAAGCCATTTGCAAAGTGGAAGCCACTGAGCCACTACCAGATGAAATCCTCATGGTCGAAGCTTCCTCCCAAAACCCCCTTCCTGCTGGTGTGCTTTTGCAGCCCATGGTCATTCCAAGCCATGCGGTAGCTGTAAACAGGTTCACTGTACTTCTCCAAAATGAAACCCTCAAAGATGCCACCATACCTGTGGGGTCCATTGTCGGCTGCCTGTATCCCACAGATGTTGTTCGCAAACTGTCAAAGCAGCAGCCAGCCTCTAAAGAGTTTGATCTCAGTCTGTTAGACTTCGGGGACTCACCTGCTCCTGAAGAGTGGAAAGACAGACTGCGACAGAAACTGTCTGAGAGAGCCGATGTATTCTCCCTCGATGAACTAGATGTGGGGCTAGCAAAAGGCGTAGAGCACACCATTCGCCTGGCAGATGAGCGACCATTTCGTGAGCGCTCTAGGCGCCTTGCACCTGCAGATATTGACGATGTACGGAATCACATTCAAAAGCTGCTGGCTGCCGGCGTCATTAAAGAATCCAGAAGTCCATACGCTTCCCCAATAGTGGTGGTGAGAAAAAAAGACGGAACCATAAGGATGTGCATCGACTACCGCACCCTCAATAGTCGCACAATACCTGATCAGTACACCACTCCAAGGATAGACGAGGCTCTGGACTGCTTAACAGGAAGCAAGTGGTTCTCTGTCTTGGACTTAAGGAGCGGCTACTACCAGATCGCCATGAAGGAGGAGGACAAGGAAAAAACGGCTTTCATCTGTCCTCTGGGTTTTTATGAGTTTGAGAGAATGCCGCAGGGGATCACCGGGGCTCCTGCAACGTTCCAAAGATTGATGGAAAGGGCAGTCGGAGACATGAACCTCCTCCAAGTCCTCGTATACCTGGATGATCTGATCGTTTTTGGAAAGACACTAGAAGAACACGAAGCAAGACTCCTCAAAGTCCTGGACCGGCTCAGGGAAGTTGGGCTCAAGATTTCCCTCGACAAATGCCGTTTCTGTCAGACCAAAGTCAAATATGTTGGTCATATTGTGTCAGCGGATGGTGTTGCCACGGACCCCAGCAAGGTTGAGGCCGTTACCACCTGGCCTAGACCCACCGACCTAAAGACACTACGATCTTTCCTGGGATTTTGTGGGTATTACCGCCGGTTCATCCACAACTACTCAGCCGTGGTCCGTCCCCTGACTGAACTGACAAAAGGGTATGCTCCCTCCCAGAAGGGAAGGAAGCCAACGAAGGGCACAACTGATCAAGTCTACCTGGATGAGCGCGAACCATTCGGAGAGAGGTGGGATCAAGCATGTACTGACGCATTTGAAAGCATCAAGCATCGTCTCACTAATGCTCCAGTTCTGGCCTTCGCTGATCCAAGCAAGCCATATGTGTTGCACGTAGACGCCAGTCTGGCGGGACTTGGCGCAGTTCTTTATCAAGAACACCCAGAAGGACTCAGGCCAGTGGCTTTCGCCAGCCGAAAACTGTCGTCTTCGGAAAGGAACTACCCTATACATCAGCTCGAGTTCCTGTCTCTCAAGTGGGCCATTGTGGAGAAGTTCCACGACTACCTGTATGGAGCTCGCTTCACGGTCCGAACAGACAACAACCCGTTGACCTACGTGCTCACCACGGCTAAGCTGAATGCTCATGGACATCGGTGGCTATCAGATCTCTCAGTGTATAACTTCGATATCATATACAGACCAGGAAAGAACAACGTGGATGCAGATCTGCTGTCAAGGCTGGAACCCGGAGAAGGCTGGGAAAATATATCCCAAACTGGTGTCAAGTCTATATGCCAGCAGGTCGGTGTCCTTGGATCCCCCAAAGCCTCTCCAAGATATGTAGAGCAGCTTGGAGCATCACCTGAGTGTGTGCCAGATGTGTATGCATTCCCTGCACGGGTACAACTGAACACACTGGGACAGTTGTCCAGACAAGACCTAATCCTGGCTCAAAGTCAAGATCCTGTGATTGGACCAACCATCCATGCCGTGAAGCAAGGGAAGTGGCCAGACGATGTGGAGACTAATCCTGAGATCTCAGCTATGAAAAGGCAGATGGGAAAGTTTGTCATAGACGATGACTTACTACACCGTTTAAGCCAAAGCCAGACTGGAGAACAAAGTCGTCAGCTTGTCCTACCATCTGAGTTCAGACCAGTTGTGCTAAAGTCCCTTCATGATGACCTCGGTCACTTGGGAGCCGAGAGGACTACTGACATGATAAGAAATCGGTTCTACTGGCCAAAGATTGCTGCCAGTGTCGAAGAGTATGTCAGAAACTGTGGAGAGTGCATCCTGAGGAAAGCTCCTGCACACAAAGCTGCTCCCCTACATCAAATAGTCAGCGATGGGCCTCTAGACCTCGTGTGTATCGACTTCCTCTCCATGGAGCCAGACTCGAAAGGAATCAGTAATGTGTTGGTCATAACAGACCATTTCACAAGGTACGCCCAGGCCTTCCCTACAAAGAATCAAAAGGCCCTTACAGTCGCCAAGGTCCTCGTTGAAAAGTACTTTGTCCATTATGGATTGCCTTCTCGCATCCATTCAGACCAGGGCAGAGACTTTGAGTCTCGATTGATCAAAGAACTCCTGAAGCTAATGGGCATAAGGAAGTCCCGAACGACCCCTTATCACCCTCAAGGTGATCCCCAGCCAGAACGCTTCAATCGGACATTGTTGTCCATGCTGGGCACATTGAACCAGGAGAAGAAAAGACAGTGGAGTCAACATGTTGTGCACCTGGTGCATGCGTACAACAGCACCACAAGTGACGCCACGGGATACTCCCCGTACTTTCTTATGTTCGGGCGAGAAGCCAGACTTCCCGTTGATATGTGTTTTGGCATCCAGTCCGAAGACAAAGTTGAGCGTCAACACTCGTCCTATGTCACCAAGCTAAAGCAAGACTTGCAGAAGGCCTATCAGCTGGCTGAAGAAGCCTCAAACAAGTTACACATGCGCAACAAAAAAACCTATGACAAGAGAGTCAGATGTCGAAATCTAGAGCCTGGTGATCGGGTGTTGCTCAAGAATCTGGCCTTCACTGGGAAACACAAGCTCCAGAACCGCTGGTGTGATACTCCCTATTTAGTGACAGAGAAAATGCCAAACCTACCCGTTTACAAGTTGAAGCCTGAGGACGGGAGGGGCAAGTCGAAAACCCTGCACCGAGACCATCTATTGCCTATTGGAGAGCTGGTGCGGATGCCTGAGTTGCACAAAGATGAAGATTTGCCCTCCAGGCCTAAAACTCGTGCACAAGTTCGGAGCAAGAGTAACGTTTCTGATCACCCAGCGCAACCCGAATGTGAATCTGATGAGTCTGAGTTGGAGTACCCCCAGCGTAGGTCCTACCGCACTTACCTGGAAGAGATCTGGTCCAGAAAGGTGAGGCCGCCTTCAACGAGGCACAGCCAAAGTGACGTCCGGATGGAAGAAAGTGACAGTCCTTCTGAGTCAGGGAGTTCCAGTTCCTCTGAGCCAGAGCCCCCTCCTCTTAGAGAACAGACACATCATTCGGCACCAGACACTGAATCAGATCCTGAACCCGTTTCCAGTGATCCAAGTGATAGAAGGCGGTCTAGTAGTGCTAAAACAGGAGTCCTTCCTAGACAGACTAGACCTAAAAGAACACCAAAGCCAGTTATGAGACTTACTTATGATAAACCTGGTAGAGTCAGTGAGGAACCCCTTACCATTGTGCATAGGGGAGTTGTGATTAAGATTGGGAAGAACTAAAGTAAGCTTCCATACATGCCAGTATGTTCCTTCAAGTTTTTTGAAGTTAATTGAGTCTGATGGGGACATCAGACGTTTAGAAGGGGGAGTATGTAGCCCCGTAACCCTGTTTATTGTTTTGGAATTGTTGAGAGAAGTTTTATTTTGTGATGGGTACTGTTACATTGCATCCTGAAGAGAAATTAAGTTTGAATACAGTGTATTGTTCACCTGAGTGTATTTTTATTTTTTTGCCATTTACCTTTAAAAGTGTTTGTTTACAGAAAGCATTGTATTTCTCTGTGTGTTTGATTTTATTATTTATGGGATTTATTTGTAAGTTGATACCTACCGTTACGGGAGAGCGAATGAGCAGTGAGAGAGTGGGTCATGTGATCGAGAGAGAGAGCGCATGCAGTTCCGGGTATGCACAGACGGACGAGCGAGTGAGAGTTGAATGAAAGAGAGAACCTTGAAAACGGATCGTAACAGACAATCCGGGACATCTTATAGTTATCAGGGGCCCAACACCCCTGGAGTGACTGTGGGAGAAGCCTGTGGAACGGCTGCGGCAGTCAACACGCCTGGGCAGTGTCGTTCTGCAGTGAAGACTAGCTGTTAGCTTGCAAAGCTAGCGGCGCCTGCAGTGCAGTGGGTTGCTAACCCAGCCAGCCGCTGCGAGAGTGGAAGAACGTGGACTTTTGATCGGAGTGGATTATCAGGACCATTTTTCTTCCTTTCTGAGACTGTGGATTATTCTTGGACAACTTTGTGCTCGTTCGGTGGATCTGTGTGGAGCTTGGAACTTTATAGAAGATCGTCTGAGACTGTGAGTAAGCTTTTCCCTTTGCCACGAATGCCATCTAGTGGACAACAACGGAACAGGCCTGCAACGTAGGGTGGGGTTTGTTTTCTGTTTTCATTTAGATGCCGGCTTAGTTTATTAATGTAAGGTTTTTGGATATTTGATTAAGGTACTGAATTCATCATTTCATATTTGATCATTTAAGAGTGAGAAAAGACTGAAGGTTTACATTTCTAAGTTTAAATAGTTCATAATTTGAAGGTGTCGAATTCATGATTGTATCTATTTGATTGGTTTTATTTCATTGAGTGTACATATTTTGTGATTTGAAGGTTACATGATTGATTGCTTGAAATAGTGTTGTTAAAAGTCACACGTGACTGGGTTTGCCTCTTTACAAAACAATTTATTTGTGTTACATTTATTTCATTGTTGGAAAAAACCGTTGTGGTGTTATTCTCGTAATTTTCCTTAAACCTGATTTCAAAAACCAATTTCCTTTCCCCTAATTCATTTTTCTAACTAAAGAATCTCTAAAACGCATGTGATATTGTCTGCCTCAGTTATTTAAAAAAAACCAAGTTGTTTACATACAAGTTCATAGTTGGGGTGATTTATCAAAAACATTAGGAATCCCATAAAGAACTCGTAGCCATCCTGTTATATAGGATAATAAGGGTTACATGAAAAAGCCTGGCCTGGACCCATCTAATTTCAATAACTTTTATCCTATTTCCAACTTACCCTTCCTCTCTAAAATCCTCGAAAAATCTGTAGCCTCTCAACTCCACAATCATCTCATCACTAATAACATCTATGAGCAGTTTCAATCTGGCTTCCGTCCCTTACACAGTACTGAAACAGCACTCCTCAAAATTACCAAAGACCTCCTCTTAGCTTCAGACTCTGGTTTAATTTCCAATCTCATCCTCCTTGATCTCACAGCATCATTCGACACCATTTCTCATAGCACTCTGCTTCTCAGACTCTCATCTATTGGCATCACTCTCACAACCCTGGCTTGGTTCACCTCCTATCTTTCTGATTGCACACAATTCATTCAACTCAAATCTCATAAGTCCAACACCTTCTCTGTCTCTGCTGGCGTGCCCCAGGGTTCTATCTTGGGTCCCCTTCTCTTCATCATTTACATTCTCCCGCTTGGTCACATCTTCCGTAAACACAATATAAATTTCCAATGCTACGCGGATGACACCCAGCTCTACCTCTCTACCAAGCCATCTTCAGCACTTCCTCCAGCCTCCCTTTCCCTCTGCCTACAAGAAATTAATTCCTGGTTCAGTCTCAATTTCTTGAAACTAAATAGTTCTAAAACTGAAGTCCTCCTTGTAGGCACCCCCTCCACTCTTTCCAAATCTAACAGTTTTTCCCATTTCCATCCACAACTCGACTGTCCCTCACTCCCCTCAGGTCAAGAGCCTGGGTGTCATCCTTTATAGTACACTCTCTTTCCACTCCCTCAACAATAACATTACTCGGTCTGCATACTTTCACCTGCGCAACATCTCTCGTCTCCGACCCTTCCTCACTCCTCAAACCACTGTCATCCTTGTCCACAGCCTTGTCACCTCCCGAATTGATTACTGCAGTGCACCTCTCCTTGGTCTCCCCAACAAATCCCTCCAGAAACTGCAGTTCCTTCAAAACTCTGCAGCTTGCCTCATTACACGGACTCCCAACATTCACCATATCACCCCCGTCTTACAACAACTCCACTGGCTCCCAATAAAACAGAGAATTAACTATAAGACACTTCTCATTACATTCAAAGCACTCCGTAACCTGGCCCCACCTTACATATCTGACCTTCTCCACATCACCAATCCTGTCCGTTCACTCCGCTATTCCTCCAGCCTTCAGCTTTCTGTTCCCCCTGCCCGCCTCGTCTCCATGGGGTACAGAGCATTCAGTCGCTCTGCTCCCCAGCTCTGGAACTCACTCCCTCCCGACCTACGCACCATTGACTCCCTGCCACTCTTCAAAGCCAGACTCAAAACTCACCTGTTCAGACAGTCCTACATCACCAACGGCTCATACTCACATCCACCATAACAATGTTGTTGCTTTCTGTTATTTCTGTTAGGCTGTTATTAATGTTCTTAATTTTTGTCAGTCTTTTAATGTTTAGTGTCCTTGGGTGTTTTGAAAGCTGCTTTTTAAATAGAATAAATTATTATTATTATTATTATTGTTGTTATTATTATTATTAATTATAACTGAAGGAGATGTATGTTCAGAATAAAGTCCAAAATCAAAGTTTAAAAGCGCATCTATCCTGATTTTTTTTTCCGTCTTTTCCCGTGGATAGCTTTCCACAAACCTTGCACACTGTTTATTTTCTCAGTGAGGACTGATGTGAGTCCAGACAATGTGCGGCTTTGCGACAGAGAGGAAGCAAACAGAAGAATATTATGTATTAAACTCACACAGAGTTGTCACACAGGTTGGTCTTAGGACTCTTGCAGAAGCGGCATTCACGACACTGTGAAATAAATATTGGGATCACCTTGTCACCTGAAAGACACAAATTGAAGATATTGTCATGGTGGACATTTCATGTCTCTTCTGTTTCCTGTTTTATTGAGAAGTCTCACGATGTTTCTCAGGGTTTTAGGCTCTTTGACTTCCTGTTCTAGTGTCCGTTTCTTGCCCTGCCCTAAACTGAATCTGAATACTGAAAAGAAAGGTGTTCATGGGCTTGTGAAGATTTAGACTAATAGGCTGCCACAATCCAGTTCACATTTATCAAATGTACACAGTTTACACTATAACCTTTTACATTTTTACTAATTCTGTACAATTCAGAATCAGTGGCATATTTGAAGTTTACAGGTTTTAGTTTGAAATAAATTGTAATTACAGTTTTAGTTTTTTCCCCCTGAATTTAAAAGCAATGAACAATTTTGAGTATAAAAGGGGAGATCATTTAGTGTCTTGCTGCAATAAATGAATGATTTCAAACTGACCTTGTTTAAATTCAGTGACTCCGGGCCCAACACTCTCCACGATGCCTGCTGCCTCGTGGCCAAGGACCAACGGGAAGTTGAAATCTTTCTTGCCTTCCCGAAGCAAGTAGAGGTCGGATCGGCACAGTGAGGAGGCCACAATCTGTGCCAAAAGAAGGCAACAAAATGAAAACAGGAAGTTCACTGACCTTTTCTTTTGTCATAAATATGGATTACTGTGGTGATTTTGGTTGTTCTTCATGTTAGTTTTTTTGTTTCTCACCTTAATTCGAACTTCATTGGCCTGAGGCGGGGCCACCTCAATCTCTTCAATCACCAAAGGCTTGTTGGGCTCCCAAGCCACTGCTGCTTTACATCTGATGACCTACAAAATGCAGCAAAAATATTATAAGTAAAATATACTCATAACGATCAAGTTACTAAGATCCCTCAGTAAGAATATTCTAATACATGCATTAAAACCTGTTTACACAGGATGATCTGCAGGAAATGACATTCACTCCATGGTTTTTGTATTCAAAATGGAGTGGCTGGAAAGAGTGATGAGCGATCACAAGCACAAAATTCAATGTGATTCCATGGAGATGGACATGTTGGTGGACAAAAGTATCCATGATAGAGGACTGCAGAAGAAAATAAAGATGAATTTGGCCCCAAAAAACTCAACACTGTTGCTTCCAAAATGTTTGCTTGGCCTAACAGAGTGACAGATTAATGAACTGAGCAAATAAAAGCTGTGGGGGGCCAGCGGCGGAAATGCCTGTTACTGCCAGAACAGCAGCATCTGTGGTGAAAGAAGATTCGATTTGTCCACTTTTTTTTTTAAATGTGTAAAAAAAACAAAACAACAAAACATGTGTCAACATAAAACTATTGTGTGACCTTTATTGGAGCTGTTTTTACATGTTTGCCTGCAATATCTCGTTTGTGCTTGTTTTTATAGACAGAACCCTTTAGTTCATTGGTCCATTCAGGTTAGTTGGCAAATTGTTCAATAAATATTAGTTTGTTTCACCGAAGAACTTGGTGTTCTTTGAATCAATAAGTCTGGAAGTTTTTGGGCTGCAGGGTCATGCGAACAGGTGCTGCATGAAGCTGTGATGAATCACCGCTGAGAATCACGAAGCACATTTATGGAGCAGTTTAAAAAAGTGAAAAAAAAAAAAAAAAACTTTAACAGGAGCAATTCCATCACATGTTCTTTTGGAACATATCATTTATTTTACCTTGGAGACAATGCATCCATAAACCTTCCATTCCTGTCTTTAAAACCACATCAAGTACAAAACATTTTAGTTTGTTGCTTTTTTTCCACACTAGGTTTAGGTGTATTTTAATACTCTAATAAAGCAAATTAGTTCTTTCTGTGTGTGATGAGTGCATCATCGAAGAATGTCACATCCATACAGCAGCACTGTGTCTGCATTACTAGGATGCCTTAATAATATCAAATGAAAATATGCAAATAGAGTTTCCAAAAAAGATTAATTTCAAGTGTTCTTACCTTCCCTGCAGTATCCATTTTATTTGCAAATATCAACCTCCCAAAGTTTGACTGGACTCACAGCACAGAGGGTGAATAAGTTCATAAGTCAGACTGTCTCAACTCACGTTTTATTATCCGAGATTAAAAAAAAAAACTAGATGGGCGAGGTTTTGGGATTTGAATCTGAAGCAGTCATTGGTTGTTGCTGTTACTGATTAAATTGGGCAAGTTTTCCATGAATTAATCACAGTGGGAGTTGAATAAGGCAACCTGAAAACTATCATGAGATTTTATGAGCAATAGAGCTCTAATCAGTCTGAGTGGTTTAATCTTTCTTCAGAGTAAAAATCCAATTAAGGATGACCCCTTTGTCACAGAAGCGTCTTTGAGTGTCCAGAAAAGCGCTGTATAAAACCAATGCATTATTATTATTATTAGATATGTTTTGTCTCATCTGCGTTTGTGGTGTTTCTGTGTTTCTCGTTTGAGGCTCCTCTCCTCATGGCGATTGCTGCTCCCCACCTTGATGTCGTTCACCTGTGCCTGATTGTGTGATTCCAGTCGCCTGGTGCTCTGGGCTTTTAAGGGCCTGTCTGCCTGTGTTCCGTTTGTCAGTTCGTCTTTGTCTTCTAAGCCACCAGGATGGAGGAGCCCAGTGTTGAAGTCAGCCTGGATTACCTTAACATGAGGCGTGTACTTGATGTGCTTCCGTTCAAAGAAAGAAAAGTGAGAAAAGAAGCTCGTCTCAGCCCAGTAATAATCAACATTCAAATTGCAGTGTGTGGAGGGAGCCACATGAGACAATCCTTATTTTCCTGGGAGAGCAGTGTACGCGTGTATGAACTTTACATTTGAAATCAAGGATGTTTTGATTATGCATCAAAAACTCCTTCAGAAACATATTGAAGCACTGCAAGGAGATAAGTGACCAAAACAGAATGAAGACAAGGTGACTCACCAAGTAAAACAGGCGGCTGCCTTTTAATCTGTCAACCTTCCTGTTTGTACAAGTTTGTTTTTCTTCACAGATTAACCAATACAATACTGACCTAGAACACATGAACCCAGACTGACTGCTCACAAAGTTTTTTTGTTTTTTTTCACAAATTAAAGAAAAATAAAATCTTAATCCTTTTCTACACATATTTTTGACTCACAGCACAAGTGAATGTATCGTCAGTGGAGAATGCACCACTTGGCAAATAACAGCAAGTGTCTCAGAAAGTGGATTTGAAACACTTTTTTCCGTAATCACGAGCGTGCTTCTCTTTTTGTTTTTGTTTTCTCTGTGAACACTTTTGACAAGGCCAATTGTGGCCCAGGTGGTAGAGCAGGCTGTCCTCAAATCTCAAGGGTTCAGTCCCAATCTCTGCCTGTCCACGTGCTGATATGTACTCAGGGAAAGACACAAAACTTTAAATTGCATCACTGTTTGAAAATAAAGTGAGCACAACACTTATGTCACCGTGAGTGTGAGTTTTTATGTGAGTGGGTGAATGTGATAGATTTTGTGAAGTGCAATCAGACTGCAAACAGCATGAAAATCTACCAAGGAAAAGACGCATTTATTGTTCACGCTTTGTTCAGACATAATGTTAGTAGCATGCACTGTCTACTGTAATGCAGTTTGGTTAAATTACTGTGTCATCATGGAAGGCAGCACAGCTCTATTGTTGTGGAGAAACACTCAGGACTGTCCGGATGCTGCAGAACAAATAGAACAAAGGAAAGAGTCAGAAGATCAGCTTCTGTTGTAAACAGTAAAAAAAAAGAAAAACGAGCTGTGCACAATAGAGAATCTGTCTGTGCAGAAGAAGAAAAAAACCTCCTCAACATTATGAAGCTCTGATCAGGAGCTACTGAGACGGAATATTTTTGCAGCCAGAATAAGTTTATCATCATATGTATCACAAGATTCAAAATAATGAGCATACCCGATTCCCTGCTCCATCAGTTCGATGGCGTCGTTGACTTGGTTCAAAGTCATTTTGTGAGTAATGAACTCCTCCAGGTTTAACTTCTTGGCCATGTAGGCTTTCACCATCTCAGGCACGCCGTCTTTACTCTTAAAGCCTGAGCAACAAAATACACATGAGCTATAAATGGAGAAATGTATGTAGGGGATGGAAAAAACACTGCAAAACCTAATCCATGTGACTTAAATAGTCACACTGTCATTCATCTTTTGCTCACCTCCAAGCTTTGAGCCCTTCCATGTTCTTCCAGATAAGAGCTGAATGGGGCGGGCAGCAAAGTCATGCATGTCTGTGTAGCCAACGATCACACTGACGCCCCAGCCTTTCACACAAGACTCCAACGCGCTGCGCTGCATGGAGAGGAAACACCATGTCAGTGTGCCGTCATGTTGTTGTAGATATGGTGTTATACCACGGTAACATAAATGAATTACATATGTCAGCACCTCTTGTGTTAATAAACAACAAATAAAAAATTATTTAAGCATAAGAAAGCCTGTATAATTAAAAACAAAGAACAGGAGGAAAAAAAAATCTTCATACCATGACCTCTACGTTCCCAACACACTCAATGGAGTAGTCCACTCCCCCGTTGGTCATGTCACTCAGCACCTGGCTGATGGGTTTATCGTGATCATTGGGGTTCACAAAGTCAGTAGCACCAAGCACTCTGGCCTTGTGGAACTTGTCTGGATTGGTGTCAACAGCAATGATTGTCTTGGCTCCTGCAGCTTTGCATCCCATGACTGCAGCCAAACCCACAGCTCCCAGGCCGAACACGGCGCACGAGGAGCCCGGCTCCACCTGCAGGAAAGGAGACATGCGATCCCCTTTGGTTCAGAAAGTTAAATCCCGGATTGATTTGTGAAGTCTTTGTCAAACGCTATATTTTTTCTTTGCATTGTCCAGATGAAAAGAGTGTTCCCACCCTGGCATTGTTGAGCGCTGCTCCGTACCCGCTGCAGACTCCACATCCAATGAGGCAGACTTTGTCCAGAGGAGCCTCGGGGTCGATCTTGGCCACGGCGATCTGGTTCACCACAGTGTACTCAGAGAAAGTACTTGTGTTTGCAAACTGCAGCAGCTTCTTACCCCTGCAGGTTAACCTGGAAACTGGCTCTGGCATCCCGTCCACATGAGCCAGGGGCCTGAGAGACAAAGATTAACTCTGTTTAAAGAGCTTGGAGTAAAACTTTGAGTGCTTGTCTTGTCATGTTAGAGCGTCGTGGGGACTTTGACAAATGTTCAGTCGGGAACATCGTTTCCCTCTCACGGCAATATGCACGACGTGCTGAATGTAACTCACGCAGATCTTTCACACAGGTTCGTCTTAGGACTCTTGCAGAAGCGACACTCCCGACACTGGGGAAGAAACACAGGGATCACTTTGTCTCCTGAAAGACACAAACAAATGGACAATGTAGATAGCGCTCAACCTATGCAATTCAACTCATAATTATTTTCTCAAATGAGGCTTAAGTAGGTGAGAAGTTGGGAATATAAAAATCTGAAGAGTTCACAGAGCACGGAAATTAGTCCATATTGTTCGGTGTGAAACTTGTTATGATTATTTGCACTTATGAAAAATTAACATGAATTACTGTCTCCTCCTCTTAAAAAAGAAGATTTTCAGTCCTACTCGGGAACATCAGCTGGGCGGTTATGTTCCAGTCTTTCCACTGGTTATGCATGTGCCCAAAACTAACAGCGAGCCACTGCAGAACAAAAACCAAAAGAGGTGGACCAATTTAAGCTCACCTGGTTTGAATTCAGTGACTCCAGGTCCGACGCTTTCCACTATGCCAGCCGCCTCATGGCCGAGTACCATTGGAAAGGTGTACTTAGTTGTACTCTCTGAGAGAAAGTACAAGTCTGTACGGCACAAAGCAGTTGTCACAATCTGCACCAAAGAAGCAAAAAAACAAACAAAAAAAAAAGGTTTCATCAATTCATCATAGAGAAAAGAAGGATGGAGAAGGACTGGAGACCAACGAATCATATTTATGTCCTTTGCAAGCACACTTCAGATAGTTTGTTTATAGCTTTGACCTGTTTGTTATTCTCACCTTGATTCGAACCTCATTGGACTGAGGTGGAGCGACTTCTATCTCCTCAATCACCAAAGGCTTGTTGGGCTCCCAGGCCACTGCTGCTTTACATCTGATGACCTACAGAAAGAAACAGGAACATTACAGAGAGTCGGAAGACTCTCATGTGGAAACCAGTATTATTTACTTCTGTACAATTTAATTGGATCTTATTGAGATTTATATTTTTAATCACATTTTACTTCACAGGTATATACATTGTAAATCACTTTGTGAACGTTCAGCTGTTCCCTGGAAATCTATCTGATGGCTGAAATATATTGATCACAATGCAACTCCCCCACAACACTGAAGCCTCCATACAGTTTACAACACTGAGTTACACGGTTACGGGGGAGTTGTTTTATTGTTTTTGTCAAAACGAGGGATGTGGTTATGCAGTAATTGTTGTGAAAACCCCTCTAAGTCGCCATAATTTGATTACATGTGAATGCATGGAGCTTGTGGAGTGTGTGATTGATTTTAATTTTGCTTGGTTTGTGCATAGCCTCTTTGATGACATGCTGCTTTTAAAAGCTTTCGCATGATCAGAAACTATAGACATCTGTACATATTGCTTCATAGTATTTGTTTAACTGACTGTTCTCTTCTCCTTCATGCCCAACCTTGAACGTATATCTGCTTATATAACGTAGAGCCAGTGTTTTCCCACCACCCTTGGCAAAGAGAAATCGTTTTGATCCATTCTTGATCCTTTTGCAGTTGTTGAGTCAATGACACATTTAAGCTCTTTTCTGTTTTTAACAGAAATTTCTTTCACAGTTCCAACAGGTGATACTTATGAGTCAAGCATGTTATCACACACGCCCCATACATTCACTATCCACACAAGCAGATAATCTCTACAATACACGCCTTAAGCTAATATGTATTGTGTCATTTTATACAGGCTTGGTTAAATACACTCATCCAAACATGCATGTACATGCAGATTGCATTAGGTTTTGACAACAGTATTCTAACACATGTTAAAATAAGCCGCAGTGCATTTACTGAGTTTTTCTTACCTTTCCAGCTGTGGACATTATTGTCACAAAGATCAGGATCCCCAAGTTTTTCTTGACTGGACTGTAACCGGAAGACCGAGTGAGAGTAAACGAGAACAGGGTCCTCATATACGTGTATTCTGGTAAACATTCGGGCAGTAAAGGACTTTGGATACAAGTTTGAGGTCAACACTGGCTGTTCCCCACATCAGAACAACCACTGGAGTTGGGAGTTAAATGCATCATAAAGGTTTCCCCCAGGGTCCCCACAGCACATGGCTCAGATCGCTCTGTTAAATGGGTGTTGTGATTTGATAGTTTGTATTAAGACGTGCACTGTAGACTCACAGTACAAAAATGAAGCCTCTGTGGAATTTCACTGGTGTTCCTACATACATTCCTTGACCTGTCTTTGCTTTGCGACCGGATGCATTAAACTGCAGAAAGAGGCCAGAGCTGAAAGACACCATGATGGTACTTGAGGCCGAGCACGGAGAGCAACATTATGAACTGCAAAAAGTGTTGAAAGTATCTGTGGCGTCTTGCATTGTGTACTTGTGTGTTTCTATTTTCTGCACTTCTTGCACAGCATAATCAGTTTTAAAATCTCAGACACAGGACCGAATTTCAAAACCTGTAGTATTTCACTATATATATATAACAAAAGGTGCTGGCAAAGAGGATAAAAAAATACACACAAAAAAATGCTCACAGGATCAAAAATGATCATAAACTTGGAAAACATGGAAACCTGCTCCCTTCCCTGATCTTTTGTGCAATTTTATGTCACCTGAATGTAAGTGATTTGAGTATATAGACGTGGGTGTGTGTGTGTGTATATGTATATAAATGGGGGTGGGAGAGACACAGTTTTTAATTGCTGTAAAGGGCTTCATGTTGCTTTTAACTGTCTGAAAGGCATTAAAGGCTCATTTTGATTTATGTGATGACAGAACAGGGCAGAACAAGACAGAGCGAGACGTGAGGGACGGGAGAACAGGTGAAACCAGTCAGGGACAGAGGAGACAATCACAGTGAGAAGGGAGGGAATAGGGTCTGAAATGAGAGGAGAAACCTAAAGCAACACATGAGTCATGAAACACTAAACATTAACACACCTAACAAGACATAATACCCAGAATGGAAATGTCTCAAGTTTTCAGACACGTCTTCTCGATGTCAGACACTGAACTGCTGCTGCAAATTGTGTTTGAGGTGTGCAAAGCCACAAAATAAGGTGATAATAACCTTGTTGTGTATCGAGTGTTATTATAAGTGATTATATGGTCTCACATTATTTCATTTAGAGGGCTTGTTGTTTGACTGTAATATCCTTTTTTATTGCAGATTCTTGAAGAAGCAGACAGAAGAACCTCGGAGGGATAAATCCAGGAGTCCGTGACTCCGAGGCAATTACAACACAACCTGCAAAGTGAAGCAAACAGGCTGCCCACTGTAAATCATTGCTGGGAATGTGTAGCTAGCAGTTAAAACTTCCACAGAGCTCGACAAAACTTGCTAATAAATAAACACACAGACAAAAATCTCACAAACCCAAGTGAATTCTTTATTGTGCTTCACAAACGCTTCATTTTTTTTTTCTTCCTCACAATCAACATCTGCTCATGTTTAAATTAATTACTATCTGCATCTGGAATGCTGTTTTCTTTGGCTTTGTTTTCACAAAAGCTGCACGGCGATTTTACTGTGGTGAAACACTCATGACTGCTCGGATGCTGTGGAACACAAAAAAAAGAAAGAAAGAAAGAAGTGAGCAGATCTGCGTGGGTTCAGGCTGCTGTTTGGTGAAAAGAGATGTAGAAAGCGTGTGAGAATAAATCTACCATTTGCCGTGCCTCATCAGTTCAATCACATCGTTGATTTGGTCCAAAGTCACGTTGTGAGTGATGAGTTCATCCAGGTTTAACTTCTTGTCCATGTAGGCTTTCACCATCTCAGCCACGCCGTCTTTACTCTTAAAGCCTGAGCAGCAAAAAGCACACTCACTTTAAAGAAGCTAAATGACTTGACGCCAACACTCTTTAGTTGATCTGTAATTCATTAAAGAGGGATGAATGTTTCTATTTAACTCACCTCCAAAGACTGTGCCCTTCCACGTACGACCGGCAATGAGATGACCCGGCGGGATTGCTACGTCGTACATGTCCGTCCATCCCACGATCACACTGACGCCCCAGCTGGCGATGCACGACTCCAAGGCACTGCGCTAGATGGGAAAATGACACGAAACAGGTTCATATCCACGCTCAAAATCCCCAAAAGGTTACTAAGGGGCTTCGAATGAGTAGGTAAGTTGCAAATAATTGATAAATTATTGACAGATATATACTGAACAGCTTTCCTTACCATGACCTCTACATTCCCAACACACTCAAAAGAGAAGTCCACTCCTCCATTGGTCATTTCAGCCAACACTTCGCTGATTGGCTTATCGTGATCCTTGGGGTTCACACACTCAGTCGCACCAAGTACTTTGGCCTTGCCAAACTTGTCGGGATTCACATCTACAGCAATGATCCTTTTGGCTCCTGCAGCTTTGCATCCCATGACTGTAGCCAAACCCACAGCTCCCAGGCCGAATACGGCACACGAGGAGCCCGGTTCCACCTACAGGAAAAGATAAATTAAGCAATTTTGATTGCAACTTTCATCAATCAAAGGATATATATAATTGACAAACACATACAGACCTTAGCATTGTTCACTGCTGCTCCATACCCCGTGCAAACCCCACATCCAATGAGACAGACTTTGTCCAGAGGAGCATCGGGGTCGATCTTCGCCACAGCAATCTCGTCAACCACGGTGTATTCAGAGAATGTGCTGGTTCCCATGAACTGATTCACTCTTTTGCCCTTACAGGTCATCCTGGACACCACGGAAGACATAATTTCCTGACGAATCCTGGTCCTAAAAAAGACATTTATTTTTATGTTAAAACAAAGGTCCCACTAAAAATCCTTGACTAAAATCATGTCAACTTCACAGTTGATTGCATTTTGAAATTAGATGTATGACTGTTTAAGAGGAGTGAAGAATGGTGAAAACATGAAGCAAATGGAAGGAGATCAATGCCCACCATGCTACTTCACACTGATTGGTCCTTGGACTCTGACAGAATCGGCATTTCCTGCACTGGGAGAGGGTCACAGGAATCACCTTGTCTCCTGTTAGACAAAGCATCGGACACAAGCTTTGAAAATTTAAAATAAATCCTACTTGCTGGTTCCTGTATTTTCAGGAATCTGGGACGATGTTTACGTCTTGATGCTAAGCTAAATATTAACATGAATCTTTCTCCTTCCAGATATGAATAAAGCAAATACTAGTGTGTTTCTACACTGAAAAACTTCACAACTGACCTGGCTGAAATTCAGTGACTCCCGGCCCGACGCTCTCCACGATGCCTGCTCCCTCATGGCCGAGGACCGTTGGGAAACCCCCTATAGCCATGCTCTCCAAAAGATGGTACAGGTCTGTGTGGCACACAGCTGTTGCCACAATCTAAACCAAAGATAACAACCGCAGCCACTAATGAGTGTTTGTTCACCGTTTTCATCCAACTTGTAGAATCAATTATTTGACTTTTCAGGTTGCTGTAGAAAAGACTTTGACGGTAGAGCTCTGGAAAGAGTCATTGGCGGCTCTCACCTTGATGCGGACCTCATTGGCCTGAGGTGGGGCTACCTCAATCTCCTCAATCACCACGGGCTTGTTGGGCTCCCAGGCCACTGCTGCTTTACACTTGATCACCTAAAACAAGCAGTAGTAAAATATCTAAAAGAACCGATAGAAATGCTTTGTGGCGGTGGATATAGCAGTAATACATTTCTGCTTGTTACCGTTCTATCATAGGAATTCAAACTTCTCTTGATCACAGTATTGTGTATATGCAAGCTCCACAATCTTCACTGATCACATGAAGTCAACGAAACCCAAAGCGAAAGCCTCCCTTAAGGCTATGGCATTACCATCATGCAGTGGGACTGTTTTGATATTCTCTTTTTGATCTCATTGAATGTATCAAAGAAACACAAATATGGGATGATTGCCAAGATATTTTAGAGATAAATATGTTGGTCTGTGGTAAAGCTCCTGGATTGCTGAGGAAAACAAGCCAAATCCATCCAATAGCACAAAGGATGTAGTTATTTTTAAGTGACTAGCAATGAGTTAGAATAAAATCAAACTGAAAAACTGTTCAAGAGAGCTGAAAACTACTAAATTGGCAACATTTGTTTGTGCATCATGTTGAGAAAGTGTCAGAAAATAGCAACAAACAGCAGCGAGAAACACTTGATCAATGGTCATCAAGGTTACTGAAGACCGTGCAAATTAATTTCAGTGAGGACTGATGATAACTGACTCCAAGGTGCATTTTTCACTATGCATAAAATATGTTGTTGTGCTTGCATTTCTTTATTATGCATGGACATCCTAATGAATATGTGAAGTATAAATAAAACATTAACTGTAGACTGGAATGCATCATGATTCAATTCAATGACGCAGATAGAAGAAGATCAAATAAAATAACATACTAGAATGAGAAGACTCCCCTACGACCCTGACTCCTCATCCTCATTCTGCCTCTCTGGTGTTGACAGAAGATAGATAGGAGCCTGGGAGTCACCAGAGGCAAAACAGTGAAACGCACAAATTAAATGCTCCCTAATAACAAAACACATGAATGACAAACACTTAATTGCTGCCTCAGCTTTTTATTGTGGGGGCATTATTCGAAAAAAAAATTGTTATTGATTATTTTCACCTAATTTTTTATCCTCTGTTTTACTGGCCTATATTGGATTTCCTGTTCTGATGTTGTTGCCAGTGTCCGCAGCTGAACCGAGCCGACAGGACGCTCCAAAAGCTGCAAGCCAAGTTAAACAGAACATGAGATATTTATCTGAGGCAAAGGGTGATAGCTGGAGTTACGTAAAGTAGGAGATTGCATAACGTATGGAGAGTTCCCGTTCCTCCTCTTGGTCCACTCAACAGACAAAAACTAACAAATCAAACTGTATGCAATGCAGTGGCGAAGCGTGACACAGATGTACAGCGTTAGTTCAGGCGGTCATACCTTCCCGGCTGTTGCCATTTTTAGCTTTGGAGATCAGGTTTCAGAGGACCGACAGGAGCTACTCGACACTGAAGCTGCAGCGCAGTGAAGACACTAAGGTGCTTCGCAGATTTGCAAAATGGAGCCGTCCTCAGTTATCGTGTTCTCACATGACTTCTTATCAACAAATGGACGACTAGTATGCAAGAGGTTATAAAAACGGAGGGGGGGCTTCCAGCTCTAACAGAAGACAGAATCTGTCAGAAACAACGAGGAACCGAAAGCAGACAGAGACACGGAGGGTGTTTTCAAAGAGTTTATTAAACGTGGAGTCGAGGCTGAGGAGTCCAAAAGGCAAGACGGAAAACACAAACAGTAAGTCCGGAAACAGAAGATCACAGAACACAAGGAAGCACTCAACGTCTGCATGCAAGCATGGCACGACCATCTGGCGCTGAGCACACTGAAAGGGGAGGATTTTATATTCAGAGGGAGGGGAGCAATGAGAGGCGATAGGGTAATTGGAAGTGTGGATCCTTCACAGAGGCAAACACAGGCGATACACAGACACAAGGTGGGGCTAAAATACACAGACTTCACTGATCGGTGGAGTGTAGACCACTGTTTATATCTTGTATCATGACGCCTGTTTCTGGGTTGGAGAAAGTAGGAAACAAGTGAAAATGTTCACACAAACAATTACAAACAGGAAGTTTCTCTGAAATAGCAGCAGATGCAGTGTGTTCAAAGTCTGCGGTCGTCAGTGTCTGCCAGAAGTGGTCTGAAAGCGATTCATTGGAGATGAAGATGCCTTTTTTGTGCACATGGAGGGAGAGCAGGTGTCTGTTGATCTGATCCAATAGATCTCGTGACTCAAATCGTTGCAGAAGTTGATGGTGTTTTTGATACTGGACCTCAGTTTGTCGTCTCTGGAGCTGCATGTATCCTGTTTAGGGTGGCTGGGTGCTGGAGCCAATCCCGGCTAAGTACTGCAAAAGGCAGGGACATTTAAGGTTTAAAAATTAACCTCGCCCCACTCCACTACTCTCTCATCCAAAAATAAACAAACAAAAAAAGGCTCTCCCTGTGTTCTTATTTCTCTCAAAAAACTCTTGTTTCATGGGATTTAACACTTGTTTTTACCACAGCCAAACGTCAGGTCATATGGAATCCATACCTGGATTTGGTAGACATGTTTTGGCAGTGAGAGGGACGCCTACACGTGACTGGATGGTCATTCATTTCCATATTAAATCTTAACTCACCATGAGTTATTTCATGTGCAATGAGGAAAACTCATTGGCCTCGTTTACGTTGGCTCAAAAATCCTCCGTACAATCAGATTGTAAGGTGAATGGATTGTAAATGTGTCATGTAAACACCTGAACTTATCCGCTTTACTTGCAAGGGTTACCTGCAAGGAGAGAAACAGCTCATCCACATGGTAGCTTCCTTTCCTTTGCCAAGGGCAGTTCTCTCACAGCGATTTATTGAACAAAGGGTGGGAATGACATATGTTTCCTTGGTAAAGATTGGTTTCAACATCCTGTTTTGGAAGCATAAAGCAACAGTTGCAGCAGGAAAAGGATAACACGTACTCAGTCAGCATATGACGCACCCAGTAAGCACAGATATTACACACCCAGTATGCATAGATATGTTGCACCCAGTAAGCATAGATATGACGCACCCAGTAAGCATAAGTAAGATGAACCCAGTAAACCTAGGTAAAGCGCACCCAGTAAGCATAGAAAAGACGCACGCAGTCTGACTGCAGGCAGTTTACTCAAAGTTCCTCTCACTGAGTCAGCTTTCAATTTCCTGAGCAGTGTTCAATACAACATTAACAATGAAAGCATTCAGCAATGATGATCAAACATAATATTTCCAACACAGCGGAGTGGATTAAATGGAGGATTGTTCATTCTGTGCATGCGTGGTGACATGCGCAGTGAACAGGAAGCAGGAAAGTCAAAAACAAGCACAAGAACTCGACGGTGGTTGAGAAATGCTATTTTAATAAAAATCCTGAAAGAACAACATTGCAGAGGCGAGATCACCGCAAATCATGCAGCAGTAAGTTGTTCTAAGTGCTCTGGGGCAGGCGACCAACTCCCATGTTAACGAGTGACGGATTTCTGTAAACACATGTTGGTAACAGCAGATGTTGAAATAAGACTCACAAAAGGCATTAAATATAGATTTACTGTAGCTGTAGATAGCCGACGTTCGCTACAGCGACAACAAGTTTCAGTCGGGTTTCCAACATCTGTTGGTCACAAGTAAACAGGGAAACCAGTTAATTCGAAACATCGGCAGGTGGAGCAGAGCCCCGGTCAGTGCACACACCGGGACGTGTGAGCAGCGTATGATACGCTTAAGTTGGAACATTATTTGAGCAGATAAAAACACATTGCTCTGCGCTGAGGACTGCTGGCTGCAAAGCTAAAGATCAGGACCTGAAAATTCCGTGAGCAGCTTTGTGCGCATGTTACAAATATGTCGTCCATTTGGGAGGACTCCGTACAATCCGCTTCACCCGGGGCCCTTGTAAACGAGTACTGAACGTGAATCGCTTTGTATGCTGTCCATGTATACACATGCGTTTAATAGTATTGTTTTCAATCGGATTGAAAAAAACACCCATGTAAACTGGGCCATTGAAAGATCATACATCATAGTACAGGTCACACTAACTTACAGTCAATATCGGGTCAGATCAGATCTCAGCTATGTGGCGTGAGGAGATACCAAGGACAATAAAGAGGCTACAGGTGCGACCATATCCGTTCAGTGTAATCAGTGTACTTTCACTGGACCCTGGGAGGTTGGGTGTGAGAAACTGTTTTATTGGTGGACTTTGGTTGGACTTGTTGCAGTTTCCTACCAGGAATGATAGCAAACACTAAGACACTCTCCATTTTCATCACATGCAACAATGGAAGCTTATAAGAATACTTCATGCACAGTTTAGCGTACACTCGGTAGATGTCTATTAAATCAGCTTTTTTCCAATAACAACTTGTGACCATAAGACTGTGAATAAATCTGACTTTGCAGTTTCATATTCAGAGAGATTCAAGGTCTGAATATTTGTAAACATCTGGGAATAAGTAAAGAACATTGGACTGAGCTGTCCAAGCCAATTATAAAAGCCAGTTTTCATCTTAACTGGTGTGTTTAGAAGTGCGATGAATAAAATCCTTCCTGAAAGTCTTTCGCTACGAACACATCTCATTTCTCACTTCAACAGAGGGCAGCAGTGACACATGCGGCCGCCACAGTCCAAGCCCACTGGGACACGAACACTGCACATTAACATATCAAACATCTTCAAAATGGATCTGAAATCAAGGCTTGCATTTTTTTTTCCCGTATTTGCATGAGATCAAAACCAGCAGTGATCTGCTCAAAGGGCAGAATGTGAGTCACAAATTCATCCACTTTGAATTTTTTGTTCATGGAGAATACTCCCCCGTCAGCGTGAGAACAATGCTGAAACTCTGGCATGCTGGGAAAAATGTAAATAAGTTCAATTAGATAGAGAGGGTGTCACTGCATTCACTGCTCAATGCATGTAGCTGCTTTACATATGAAGCATCACATACAAGAAATGAGTTCACAGCAGAAATTGCATCATTAAATTTTCTTACCAAGTTTATACAAGTTTGTTAAGTTGAATATGACTCAAAAACATCCTGAGCTGTCTTCTTGTCTTCGGCCAAGACTGTAAAAATCCACACAGATGGGGAGAAACTCTTCAGCTTTTATGTGTGCTTGGCCCACCATCACACAATTTATCCTCTTTGTTTTCTTTTTATATGCTCATATCTTGGAGATAATCTGAAGCGACTGTTGTCAACTTTCCCCTGTCCGTCACTGTGAGGCTTAACGACAGGTCTGATCCCAAAATCTTTAAACTTTACTACCTGCATAACACCTTCACACACACACACAGAAATAAAAGTTTGATCTGCAGCGAAGGATGAAGGATGGACACTGTGTCTGTTTACATGCAAAAATCTCCAATGTGATCACCAACTTACACGAAAGTTCAGAAGGTTTCTGTCAAAGTGACGGCAGAATAGAGAAAAACAGGCAGATTGGTGGGATCTCAGTGTGATGTTTCCAACAACGCAATCAATCCACATTCTAACCATCACTTCGTGTCATTTGTTTTGGATAAAAAAAAAAAAAGAGTAATTACTATCTTATAGAATTTGCCTGGGTGAGTTTATGCAGATTGGGTAAAGACATCTGGAAAAAGCAGCTGTTTGAGGCGGTTCAGGAGATTGATCATTGTCGAGGTGCCTTTCTTTTGGAGGATCTCTGTCCAGCTGGAAGTGGACGCTGCCAAATAGAAATACCAGAAAGATTATGTGTCTCTTCTGGCCTGGAAATGTTTCAGGAGGAGCTGACATACTTTGCCAGAGGAATCTGTGTTACGGAGTGCAGGGTTTAACCTTCCACCACTTCTCTACTACCGTAGGGTGGGGGAACACACACAGATGGAACGCTGGATCACACACACGCTGATACATAATGTTTTGAACAGTCTGTCCATTTAAAGGTTTGTGCTTTTTGTGTTTTTATGATACTCAGAACTGTAAGAGAAACAAATTCTACTGCATCACTAAATAAACCAACCCCACATAAGAAACAGAAGTGTTTATCCTTGGTTTTATGATTGTTTTAATTACACTTGCATGTACAGTGCATTCCAACTCACTATAAAATATTTTCACCCCTTGTTTTTACACAGTCTGGTTAGTTTCAAACAGTGTGAAGTCAAAGGAGGACTTCAGTCTTTCACAATTACAGATCAGGGTTTAGTGGGAGTTGATAACACAAATCTGTTTCATATTAGAATGCGTATGAGTGTTTTAATTTGATTATTCTGTTCTACGTGAGGATCATGAGGGGTAAAATATGGTTTTATGTTATAAATACATCATCAAAATCTGTAGAAAACTGAGAATCCATCCGTGAGTGTAAACAATAAAATTTCTTCCCCTGCCACACTAAACATGAAGATGTGTTGTGATTTCATATCAGTCGTGCAAATCTTTCCAATCTCAGTGAAGCAGCAAAATTAGAAAAACACACACAAAGAAATTGATTCATCTGTAAACACCGTTTATTTTCCTCGGTTTGCTTGTTGTTTTTAAGAACAATGTACATTGTTACACACAGTTTGATTACATTGTGCTGATTTTTGAAGGCTAGTAGGCTAAATGCCTTTAATGATCATGTATAATTAATTCTTCTTGTTGAGACGTCAGCTCCAGATAGAACCTTCAGGGCCTTACTGCGGAGACACGCTGACAATAGTCCGGATGCTGCGGAACAGAAACACAAGTTAGTGTGGTAAAAAAAACAAACATTTGATTAGTCATGAGTAAAAGAGAAGGGATAGGAGTTTACCATTTCCCATGCTTCATGAGTTCAATGGCATCGTTGACCTTGTCCAGATTCATCTTGTGGGTGACGAACTCGTCCAGCTTCACCTTCTTCACCAAGTAATCTTTGACCAGCTGCGGTACGCCATCCTTGGATTTAAACCCTGGAAACCACAGAACATCACGTTACCCAGTGAGGAAACAAAAAACATCTTTGCAATGCTCTGAGCTTATAGGAACTTTGTTGTTTGGGAAAACATAAAATAAAATGTTACTTTAATCAGTATATCATATTATTAACGATAATGTATGTACATTTCTTGCGCAGTCTGTTCTCCATTGGCTTGACCTTAATTTTTATAAATTTGTTGGGATAATTTTATGGAGGTCATAGTCATGTTTGTCTCACCTCCAAACAGAGAGCCCTTCCAGGTTCGCCCACCGATGAGCTGGATGGGTTTCGCTGAAAAGTCGTTCATGTTTGTCCATCCGACGATCACACTCACACCCCAACCCTGCACGCAACACTCCAAGGCACTGCGCTGCAGGAAGGAATAACACACTGTCAGTGGACTCATAAACGATCCACAGCAGACGGTTTTCAGTGAGTCTTACCATGACCTCCACATTCCCGGTACACTCGATGGAGAAGTCCACTCCTCCGTTGGTCAGCTCAATCAGCACTTGGCTGATGGGTTTATCGTGATCTCTGGGGTTCACGAAGTCAGTGGCGCCAAACACTTTGGCCTTCTCGAACTTGTCGGGATTGATGTCGATGGCAAAAATCTTTTTGGCACCTGCGTTCTTGCAGCCCATGACCGCAGCCAAGCCCACGGCTCCCAGGCCGAACACGGCGCAGGTGGAGCCCGGTTCAACCTGCAGTCAGACAGAGGCGGAGTTGGACGTCTTTCTGCCCCACGCTGTGACAAACACCATTCTTCCCACACCCTATCACCAACTACCAAACACACACACACACCGCGGCAGTATTGACAGCTGCTCCATATCCAGTGCTGATCCCACAGCCCAGGAGACACACTCTATCCAGCGGGGCAGCAGGGTCGATCTTGGCCACGGCGTTCTGGTTCATCACAGTGTACTCGGAGAACGTGCTGGTTCCCATGAACTGATACACCTTCTTTCCTTTACAGGTGAACCTGGTGTCTTCAAGCGACATCACATCGGGGCGAAGAGCAGCCCTGAACAGAAAACGAGTCGAAGCTTTTCAGTAAGGATGGCACATACGTACCACAAGATTGTAGCATTCAACGGTTGCACAGCAAAGACACAAAAAAGGCTCACCATCCTTCAGTGCAGTTATTGGATTTGGGATTCTTGCAGAAGCGGCATTCTCCGCACTGAGCGATGAACAAGGGGATGACTTTGTCTCCTGAACGACAAACAAATGTTTGTATATCAAACAACTTTCAGACCAGTTTATGAAGAGCACAAAAAGTAAATAAAAGTGACCATGTCGGTGAACTTTTACTGACCTGGCTGAAATTCAGTGACTCCAGGACCAACACTCTCGATGATGCCGGCTCCCTCGTGGCCAAGCACTGTTGGGAAGCCATCCTTATGCATGCCCTCGAACAGGTGGTACAGGTCAGTATGGCAGACGCCCGTCGCCACAATCTGCATGAAAACAGCGACATCGGTTTCTTCATAATGCTGAAGCAGTGGGTCGGTTTTTCTGGATCAGCAGTTACACCGTCATCTTCCAGGACAGCGCGAAATCCGGCGAGCGGTTTCTCACCTTAATGCGGACCTCGTTGGCCTGAGGCGGAGCCACCTCGATCTCTTCCATCAACAGAGGCTTGTTGGGCTCCCAGGCCACGGCCGCCCTGCACTTGATGACCTACGGTGACAACATCTTTTCCTTAACTGTTTTGACATTTGTTTATTTTTACCTCCATGATTGCTAGTTTCAAACAGTATATTTGAATCGTAAATGTACCTGTACACACCTGTGATTTGAAGGCTGCTGGTTTTGCTTAAGGTGTGACCATTAGCTTTTCTGCTTAATTGGTATCTTTTGTGCCAAAAAATCAGATCTTTATTCTCACTGACCAACTAAACTGGTGTATTTTCTTTACATATAGAGAATTATCTGGTTAACACAAGAGTTTTGTTAAACGCTAGTACAGATACAGTGTTTGTCGCTCATTTACTGATGTGATAATCAAGAAAAAATGAAAAAATGATTCTTCCGTCTTAATTTCGGCTTCATCAAAACTGTTTTCAACAACGTGTCGGCGATGTCCATCCAGAGCAAACAAACCAAAACAATAAAGACACTGAAAAAAGCAAAGCAAAGCATCTGAGTTTGTGTGTTGAATTTGAGGTCTAAGGACGGCCGCAAATAACAACAAAAGAGGATCAGATGTTTTATTTTTCATTCATACTCTGTATTCCAGCAGTATATCCTCTTTTGACCTTCTCCATGGTTGTTTTTGCCAAAATACTCTTACACAATCCTCTCCTGGAAGTTTTTATTGGTGTGTCGAGTCAGATCAGTCGTTGCAGCTTCTCCACAAAGTCACCCCCATGTTTTTGCGACGGAGGAAGAAGTAACTTTAAACTCTAACTAGTGTGAAATTAAGATGCAGGCACACAAAGACTTCAGATTAAAAATAAAATACTGAAACTCTTTTGACATCATTGAGATGTTTAAACTTTCAGATCACTTCAACAAAGACAAATGAGAAAAATCTTTGAAATCCTTGCACTGTATATTTCATGATAACATCATCACTGATGCATAAATCAGATATATTAATGCAATCTTTGTAACCTTGATTTTGTCATCCTAATAAGCTGCATTATTTTCTGAAGTCACAACAGTGAACCATCACTGCTGTGCATGTGTGTCTTGGACAGCTTCCAACAGTGATCCGTGTACCTACCTTACCAGCTGTGGCCATGTCTGCTGCAAAGTTGAAGCAAAAAAAAAAAGGAGAGGAGATAAGAGGAAAAACAATATCTGCAGGAACAGAAAATGAGGGAGAAAAGACGTGGATTGAGCTTTAAATACTGCAGTGGGAAAGGCGGTTCTGCAAACACACGAGGGGCAGGGACTCTAGATACGTTTGATAGTTACTTTTATTGCTGAAACCACAAAAATGTTCACCTTCAGAGAAAAAAACATACTAACCAGTGATCATAAGGGTGTTGATTAATTAGCACATTTTGAAAATGAAAAAAGGAGTAAAAGCATATTGTTGAGGCTATTTGATGAATCTGAATGTATTTGTGATGTATGTCTATGACTGTGTGTTTATTGGGAGGACAATGAAAGTTTTATTGAAAAAAGCAGGATTGGTCAAGAAGCCGGATGTCAGGATGAGAGTCGAGGCGGCACCTTGTCGATGATATTAATGTCACAGTTACATCATATGGAGACATCAATTACAGTTATATAACTGAATTAACTCGAACAGTGTGTGTGTGTGTGTGTGTGTGTGTGTGTGTGTGTGTGTGTGTGTGTGTGAGTATATGTGTGTGTGCCCAAGGTTTGTTGTGGGTGGGATCTTAGCAACACCCTCAGCACACGGTTGGTCAGGTTGGGCCAAGCCCAGTCTGCTCAGACACCAGGAGGAAGGCGGTGGAGGAGGAGGAGAAGGGACACGGACACAAGCCACCAGCCAAGAGGGGGCAGCACCACCCTGACAGCAAGAGTGGATCCTTCCCCTGGGGCCAACAAAAGGAGAAGGTTACGACCTTCATAAGAAATAAGTGGAGAGAATTCCATGATCAAAAAAAGTGTAGTTTTTCCAGAATTTTTCCAAATTTTTATGATTTAAATGTTGATGGCTTTGGGGTATAAACTGTGTCAGTTCAGTCTCATCTTACAGAAAAAAAATAATGATAATGTAAAGTCTGTCCACTGTAGTGGATCTGATAGTTTATTGAACCTTATCAGAAAGTGTTTTTGAGCTGTTTGGACTGAAAAATAGTTGGGTCTTTTTAGTGAGGTAAATGAACCCCTGAAAGTAAATTTACCCAGGTGAAAATCTACCTCAGGTCAACTCAACCTGGCTGTGCTGAATATTGATCATAAATTGGGAAAAGCTTTGAATCTTGGCCAATTAGTCCACCGATTTACCAAAAATCATGCTGGAATGAACAACTGGAAGACAGAGTTGGTGCTCTGTGTAATGTCTATTATTCTTTGCTTATTTTTTGGCAGTTTGTGTGTATTTTTATAAGCAACTAGTCCCAGCCTTTACCTCTCGTCAAAAGCTGGTTTAGAACCGTCACTCTCTACTTGAGTTCAGGCCTCAGCAGATGGCGTATTGCACACACAGTATCAGTTTATAATGCTCCGGCTTACGGCTGTAAGCTCTCAGGACAGTTTTGATTAACATCGGGACATCATTAACATACAGATAGATGAATCAATGGATAGTTTTTCATTATGATACATTCCAAAATAAAAATAAAAAAACACACACACAGTTAGACATGGATATGACTGTTGCAACACTTTATTGTTCCTTGGTCTTTTTTTATACCTGAACACAGATAGTGTCACAATCATTACTTGCACTAAATCTGCAGCGATACTCAGTGAATGATTAAAGGAGTCCTGGAATGTCACGCCGAGACGCACGGAGCGATTTCGCCATCGCTCACAGTAACTTGATGACCTCACTCTGGACAGACTGCCATAAGTGTTCGGATGCTGCAAAACAGAAATCAAAACACACATTAGAATGTTTCTGTTTCTTCATTTTAGCATTTATAAGTCATGTATTATGAAAAGTGAGGAAGCGTACCATTGGCCTTTCTTCATGAGTTCAATTGCGTCGTTGACCTCATTCAGAGTCATTTTGTGGCTGATGAACTCCTCCAGATTCAACCGTTTAGCCAGCAAGGCTTTCCCCAGGTCAGCGACGCCATCCTTGGGCCTGTATCCTGAGGCCCAGATAATTCACACGTTGTTTTAGCAGCGCCACTTACAGCATGAGCTGCTCAACACACTTCATGGAGGGTCTCACCTCCCCACAAGGAACCCTTCCATGTTCGTCCAGAGATGAGTTGAGCAGGTCGGGAAGCGAAGTCATGCAGGTCCGTGTAGCCGACGACCACGCTGACACCCCAGCCTTTCACACAAGCCTCAAACGCACTGCGCTGCATGCAGAGACGTCACATTTTCAAACATCAATTGCTACATCAAGCAGACCAATCTTGAAACAGTTTTCCTGATTTCTTTACCATGACTTCCACGTTCCCCGTGCACTCTATTGAGAAGTCCACCCCTCCATTGGTCAGGTCGGCCAGCACTTGGCTGACGGGCTTGTCGTAATCCTTCGGGTTTATAGTGTCAGTGGCGCCAAGTGCTTTCGCTCTGTCAAACTTGTCAGGATTGATGTCGACTGCAAAAATCTTCTTGGCCCCTGCATTCCTGCAGCCCATGACGGCGGCAAGACCCACCGCTCCCAGGCCGAAGACGGCGCAGGTGGATCCCGGTGTCACCTTCAGGAAAGGAAACAATGATCAGTAAGGCACTGCAAGCATAACAGACAGTCTACGGGTTTCATTTCAAATACAACAGCACATGTTGAACTCTTTCCAGGTTTACCTGAGCAGAGTTGATGGCAGCTCCATATCCGGTGCTGACCGCACAGCCGAAGAGAAAGACCTTGTCCAGTGGCGCCGCAGCGTCGATCTTCGCCAGATCATTCTTGTGTACCACGGTGTACTCAGAGAAGGTGCTGGTTCCCATGAACTGATACACCTTCTTTCCCCGACAGGTGAACCTGGTCACCGCTGAGTTCATGATGTCGGGGCGTTGGGACCACCTGCACAGAAAATGGATTCCTTAGAAACAGAATAAACGAATGCTTGGGAGTCAAACTGAACAATAAGTGTTTCAAGTGTTTTCCTCACCATCCTTCATCGCAGTGGTTTGATCTGCCGCTCTTGCAGAAGCGACACTCGCCGCATTGGGAGATGGGCAGGGGAATGACTTTGTCCCCTGAATTTCAAAAGCAGGACAAATCGATTTTAAACCACGGTACAAGGAGACAAAAAACTAAAATGTGACTCTCAAACCGGACTGAGAGAAACAGCTTTAAATGCATCGATGGCCCTTGTGAGCGTCTACAGACCTGGCTGGAATTCGGTGACCCCGGGACCGACGCTTTCTACGATCCCCGCTCCTTCATGGCCGAGGACAGTCGGGAGGGCGTCTGGATGCTTGTTGTCATACAGCTGGTACAGGTCCGTGTGGCACAGCCCGGTCGTCACAATCTGCATTGGAGGAAAACAGAGATGCTCACTGTGGACAATGGAGGTATCTTCATATCGGTGTTTTGCATTCACTGTTTATTGGAAGAGTTTGGATGACAGTCACTGACCTTGACGCGGATTTCGTTGGCCTCAGGTGGGGCCACCTCGATTTCTTCTATCACCAAGGGTTTGTTGGACTCCCAGGCTACTGCTGCCTTGCACTTGATCACCTGAAGAGAAAACAACGATGAGAGATAAACAGTGACTCTCTGTCTTCCTTATCGCCATCGCGGATGATAAGATAACCCTTGATAACACGATGGTGCAGTAGTAATGACGACTATTTGAACGTGTAGCAGTGTTTACTGCTCTGATCTGACGCCCGGTTCACGGATGGTCTCACAGTTCACTTCACCTTGCACCTGGATGTTTAAACGGCAAATTATCTGTTACTTCCGTGCCCCCACGGGTGGAGTTGTGTTTGAATGATAAGAACAAAGGTGGCGTTGCCGACATGAGGCAATGGAAAGCAAACTCGATGAAAGACTAACTGAAAACAGCTGTTATGTCAGTGAGAGTTTTTTTTCATGTTATTTCAAGGCTGCTCGGTGAATAATCTCTGCACGGACGGCGGGAGGCCTCGAGTAACCTCGTCTTGTCAGCTATAAAGTTTTCACCAAAGAGTCACGATGAGTTCAAGTGAGGTTTGATTCTTATAGTTGTTTCTATTAGTAGATCTGTTCACTCTGGACGGGTGAAGTGGCACTCAGTCACAGATTATATGTTTACAGAGAAGCTTTCAATATCCTGAGCTGCAGCAGCCACATTGTTTTTATGACTTTATTATTATTTTTTAACCACCTGATGAAAGAGCAATCTATTAAGATGTGAGGAAATGCGCTGCTCAAAGGTCATGAAGAGACAGTTTAGAAAGTGTTTCTGAATATTGTGCTCAAACCTGCCAATACTATCTAATGTAATATAAAGTAGAATTAAACAAGGTGCTAATTTATTAGTTTGTCTCTTTGCTGCTCTGAAAGACAAAAAAAGCAGAAGTTTTCTCTCTCTCTCTCTCCCTCTCTCTCTCTCTCTCTCTCTCTCTCTCTCTCTCTCTCTCTCATCCCGACCACATTTTTCCCAATGGTATACTTTCGTTTCATAACCTTGTTGGAACTCACCAGTGGTTTCACGGTATTTTTCTTTGCCAATACTCAAAGTTCGCTTTCAGTTCAACTTCTATTTTCATGCTGAGCCAAATCAGTTCATGTGACAGAACTTCAAAGTACTTGTTTTTGATTCAGTAAATAAAAAATAAAAAAAAATAAATAAAAAACAATAAGGTGGATTGAGAAGAATTAGCGTACAGATATGCAATCACTAGTAGTAATTATTATTGATTTCTCATTCTAAACCAGGATGTTAAGCCGAAACCACTGCAGGTGTGAGCTGGACATCCTTTTTTTTTTTTTCTTCCTGCACCTACCTTACCAGCTGTAGCCATGTCTGCTGCAGAAACGAACCAGGAAGAGAGCAGAGCTAAGAAGAAGGAGGAGTGATGAATGAGAAAATGATGAGGAGAATATCTGGGCTGCGTGTTTAAATACTGCTGCTGGAGAAGCTGTTATGCAAACACTGGTGGGGCAGGGACCTTGGATGTCTTCTATTGCTCTGTTTTATTGGTTATCAAAATTGCTGCAGTCATCTCTTTGAGTCGGGTCAGGGAAATGTTCAGGTTACAGATATTGACATAAGATAAATAATGAGGACATATCTTTCAGAGAGAACTGTGGGAATGTGGATAAAAAAGAAAAAGGGAAAGGAATGAACATTCAACAGGAGCACAAGTTGATGAATAAAACTGGATGAACTAATAAGAAATGATTATTTTTTTCATTTCATGCATTTTTTTTTTTAATTCATAGACATCAGTAGTTTAATCCACGATATAAGTGGTTTCCAAATTCTAAAGCCCTGCAGACCCCTCTCCAGTGTGTGATCAGTCTGACAGGGGGACAGGATGAATAGATGAAGGATACTGTAATAAAATGTAACACGTGATAAAAACGGCGAGGGCTACGTTTGGGTAACTCCACGGCCACAGGGGCCAAGTCCTCAGCTGTGACTTTCAGGGGGCAGAGACGCCTGAAGCTCACTGCAGGGCCGCAAAGGAGTTTTGATAAAATAACTTATCATGATTTTTGGGAATGTGGCTTTGTTTGAGAATGTGAAACAACAGAAGCCTGAAGGTGAGTTTAATCTTCTTCACAGACTTTTCCGATTCAGATTTATATGGCTGCAACAAAACGTAAAGTTCAAAAAAATCTAATAATCTCACATGCTGTTGAAACAATACTAACTTCCCTTTTTTATCGAACTGATTTTCAGCCAAACTGGAGCTGTTTTCCATTGTGAGGTTTCAACTACTGAGAATCTTTTGTTTAACTTGCACAGAGTATTAAGAAGATTGATGTATTTAAAAGTATTGCAGGAGGGAAATGTTTAAAATACCACTTTAGAGAAAATGACAAATGAACTGGGACTTGCACTCTGGGCTGGATAGTGGTGCAGTGGTTGGTTCTCATGCATCACAGCCTGGCAGCATTTTCTTCATGAGGTTAGTACTCTCTCTTTGTGTGTGAGTGGGTTTTCTCCAGGTACCTGGTTTCCTTCCACAATTCAAAAGCATGTATTTGAGCTGCTCGAGACTTAGAATTGCCCGTAGGTATGAACGTCAGTGTGTGTCTGTAATACAGCCTCGGTCCAGAAGACATTGCGGCATCTCGGGTTATTACAGATTATGTTTTTTTCTTTTGACACCATCACATAAGAGAAGGAACTCATTTTGTTTCAGCAAATCTGTATCGCTGGATATTTGACGGTTCACTCACTGCTCCCTTCAACATTAACACTTTGCATCACGGTCTTTCACCTTAATGTCCAGTGTTACCAAAGGTTTCCTGGGACAATTATTCCTCTGCTGCCTGACAACTGATTACCTACAGAGACAGTAAAATGTGTGGAAGACAAACTGTGACTCCACATTTTCCTTATTGACATTCTTGACCTTTGGAAGATGAACCATCACTATGACTGTGCAGTATTTTCAACAGACCTAAAAGAGGAGCTGCACAGTCGAGTATTTTACTGCTCTATAAGCAACACGTGTGGCTTATCATTTAGGTTTAGAGTTCACCTACAGCGTTTAATCGGTGAGAAGTAGGTGGTGTGATCCTCGAGCAGCTATAGGAGGCGAACTCCATGACACAGCAGCTGTGTCAAAGAAGAAGAGTCATGTGCTGCACCTTGGGCACAGATCATCTGCCAGTCATACAGTAGAACAAAACTTGATGTGGTTAACTCTTTAAAGTTCAAAAAGAGTCATTTTTCCAAACATTATGTAAGATCTGTCATTTTCGAGATGCTCGGAAGTCAAATGCGTGTTAGTGTTGTTTCCTAAGTCCTAACTGAACTCCTCATGCAGAGCACATGGTTTTCGGCCCAGATTCTAACAGCCTACATAAAAAAATAAATATGTAGGGCTTCTAAATTTGGGTACTTAGATAGGCTTAGATCAATATTTACTAACAAAACGGTTTTAGACGTACTGCATGTGCAGCTGGCCGATTTTCAAAGTCATGCCTGGATTTGGCAAGAGGTACTGTACTTTTTAATACATAGTAGTACAAGATAATAAGGGCAATAACTCATTCATGGTCTTGATTAAAGCAGTAAAACGGATACTCAACAAAGACTGTTCTGTTGTAAAGAAGTGCTGTTTACTGCAGGTGTTTTATTGACCTCAGATAAACCACGTACGTGCCTGTTGGCATAGCTGCTGCTTGTTCAAATAACATTTGAAAAGAACGCTTAAAATCAGGGAAATGAATGCAGATCATGTTTATTAACATGGTTATATGCATAGCAAATGCGAATGGGTTAATTGACTCCAACTCTGGACCAGTAGGTTTCTTGAATTCAATCTCTCAAAAGCAATCGGTCTAAAGATTTTTTTTTGTGTGTAATTTTACACAAACGTCATTCAAGCGTAAACTATGGGTTAGTTTTGTAACCTTATCGGATGTCATCGTTGGCTTGTGGCACGTTGCCAGTTCCCTCAGTTGCGCAAATCGTTCAATAAGGGTGAAACTTTTTTGCCGAGTCAGACAAGTTCATGTGACGTATCATAAAAGGTACTCTGCTTTTATTGGCGTAAAAAAATTGAAATTAAAATTAAACATGGTTTGAGTGAAATTAACTTGCAGATATACAACAATGTCTCATCAAGAGAGATTATGGAACAATCTCCTTTACAGCACCTTATTCATGTTTTAGGTTCCTACAATGCGTGGGTGGAATGTGGCCTACTTTTTGCGGCGGCAGTGACATTAAACCAACAACTCCACCTTATCTGTGCCTTATCAGTAACGTGTGCAAAAATCAGGAGATGAGGAAAAGATTTGGGCGTCATGTTTACATACAAGCTGCTATCAAATACTCGGAGCTGGAACTTTGGACTTTGCTCAGCTTTTATTCTCGTTTTATCATTGTTTTTATTAGTGCTCAATATTGCTGCAGTCATCTCTTTGAGTCAGGTCAAGGAAACAATTGAGTTTGAAATGTTGTTGGTTTTTTTTTATATATCTAGCATCTTGGGCCAGCAGTGAGATAGATCTAAAGGTGCCAAAAGTCTGACAAACTCTTTATTGATTTATTAATCATTGAAATAAGTAAAAGTAATAACCATTTCTCAGGCCTGGTCTTAATTTAACAACCTGAAAGAAGACAGTGGCCCTATGGGAGAGGAACCTGCAGGTTTCTGTATCGCCACAGTGACCCCATGTGGTCCAGACTGGAGTGAAGATGGATGGATTCAGAGTTAATGCTGTGATAAAAGATCGAGATCAACCGGGGACGTGTTGAGGTGACTGAATGACCAGAGGGGCAAGTAGCCACCAGGCCCGAGGCCCCAGACTCTCCGGGGGGCAGAACACCTCCAGCTCACTGCAGGGCAGGTATTTAAAGGAGGTTTGATAAATCAATCTTTTAAATGATTTTTTTGCAGTAAATTTGGTTTCTATTTGTTTGTTTTGTGTGTGAGTGTGTGAGTGTGTGCATCACAGGCTTCACACACACTTAAATATCTTGGTTTGTTATTCGTGCATTTGAAATAACTCTGCACATTAAGTATGGACAGTACTTTTAGGTTCGCTTGAGCGCGAGAGATGAGTTTTCTCTCCTGGACCTGAGGCTCTGCTGCCCCTGATAATCCACATTACATAACTTTAACAAGGTATCATGATGGTACCCGAATGTAAAAGTGTTTCAGGGGGAAAGCGTCTAAAACTCCACTGGGAACAAAGATAAATTGATCCAGATGTATTGAACTGACCCGTGTGCAGCACTGTACTGCACTGCGAAGCTTGTTGTCATTCTGGCGGCCATTGAACCTTCCTTAATTGCCCTGTGTTAGAAGAAGCATAGATCTCTGACCAGTACAAATAAAAAGCTAACAGAACCACTTGAAATTCAACATTGTGCAGCAAAGGATTTTAGAACTATGGCAAATTTTCTTTATTACTGTTTTTGTGACATCCGCACTACACACTCGTCTGTTGTGACCTTTTCTTTTTCTTTACAAACTTTTGCCGCTGTGCAGATGAATCCCGACTCCCCTCACCAGAACTGCCTGCACTAATCTGCCAAATGGTGTTTGTTACATGATTTAAATCTCGGAGCAACATGCTGCAGCACACTCCACGGTTTCAGCATCGCTGAAAGTAATCTCAACGGTCCTATTGTGGGGAAACATTCACAACCGTTCGGACGCTGTGGAACAGAAACAAAATGCAAATTAGAGATGTTCTAATCCCTTGAGGTCGTGAAGGGGAGGAGTAGGAGTGCAGAAATGTACCACTGGCCGAGCTTCATGAGTTCAATGGCATTGTTGATCTGGTCCAGAGTCATGCTGTGAGTGATGAACTCATCCAGCTTCACCCTCTTGTCCAGATAGGCTGCTACAAGCTCAGGCACACCCTCCTTAAGTTTATACCCTGAGAACCACAAAATGAACAAGACGTACACCTTGAGCGTCACAATACCAGCGCCATGATCTCTCTGCAAACCCTACCTTACGGCACGCTTTATCACTTTAACATATTCGGTATGCCTCCTCTGTTCCAATAGAAATCTCAACTGTATAGCAGAAAAGTAAATTAATTCTCTTTAACCAACCACACAAACCCAGATCTTCTGAGAAGTTATTAATAATGAAAAATGTGTGTGTGTAACCATGTGTGTGAGCATACATCCTAACAACAGAAGTTCGGTTTGATCATAATGAATAACTGCTGAATGAAGAATGAATATTGAAGGCAGAGATCACATATATGATTCAGTAAGACATTAAATAGTAAAGTGAGATACAGAAGGAAGGGTAGGAATAAATAATCTGCTGCTTTGCTGTCATGACGCATGTGTGGTTTGAGCAGATTTATCTACGCTGCAGCCGGAGGGACATGGGTACAATATATAAATATGGAAATTGTTATAGGCTGCATGTCCGAAATAAATGAGCATTATCATTATCAAATAATCTGAAATCAAGTTCTGAATGAGCTGTGCAGTAGAAACCATGTGCACACGCTTCTATTTTTCACATCTGGGCTGTAAATGTGTGTGTTTCAGTTCCTTTTGGCATTTCGTGCTCAGGTTACATGAAACGCCGCTCCAGCGTCTGCTCCCTCGGTTCCTGAGCTTCGCAGAGCTGCCCATGAGGCAGCCGACATCAAATGCAACAAAATACCGTGGTATTCTGCATAAACCACCTGTTACTTTGAATCCATGCATAATGGCACTCACTCACTCGCCTTTTGCTTCATTTGAAGCCATCCTGGCATTTTGTTTGTCTGTTTGATGTGATAGATTCTTGGGAATATCTCGGCCTCACCTCCCAAAAAGTGACCCTTTCCACGTCCGTCCGGCGATGAGCTGAAGTGGTCGGGCGGCGAAGTCGTGCACGTCCGTGCAGCCGACAATCACGCTGACGCCCCAGCCTTTCACACACGACTCCAACGCACTGCGCTACATGAAGGAAACAACACAAAGTCAGAATATTCGTTCAGGGAGCTGCTTCTCACTGAGAAAACAGCATTTCCGGTTTGCCCTACCATGACTTCCACGTTCCCCGTGCATTCTATAGAGAAGTCCACTCCTCAGTCGGTCATGTCAGCCAGAACGTGGCTGATGGCTTCATCGTGATCCTTGGGGTTCACCTCATCAGTGGCACCGAAGACTTTGACTTTTTCAAACCTCGTCGGATTGACATCGATGGCAATGATCCTTTTGGCTCCTGCGTTCCTGCAGCCCATGACCGCAGCCAAACCCACAGCTCCCAGGCCGAACACGGCACAGGTGGAGCCCGGCTCCACCTGCAGGAGAGGAGACTGTGGTCAAACACATTATTATGGGTCGCTTTAGAAGCATTCTATAAAATCTGAATCAGAGGTTTAATACTAGGCGGCTTTGGAACTTTTCTCCAACCTCAAACACTGATATGCCGCATTAGTCTATATTTTAGTCATTCCTGGGTTGACCAACAATTCTTCAGACTTCAAAATGTGTTTGTGCTCTGATTTGAACTGTCAACTGTGAGACCTCGTCTCGACAGGTGTGTATGCCTTTCCAAATCATGTCTGGTCAACTGGATTTACCACAAGTGGACTCTTGATTAAGCTGTAAAAACATCTCAAGGATGACCAGTGGGGACAGGATGCATCTGAGTTCACTTTCAACCTTCATGGGAAATGCTGTGAATACTCATGTGACTTCTTTCTTTTTTAATTTCGATAAATTTGTAACTCATTCAAAAAACATTTTTTCACATTGTTTTTATGGGTGGAATATGGAAGAAAAAGTTTTTTTTTCTTGAATAAGGTTACAACATACCAAAAAGTGGAAAGTGATTCATTGTGAATGCTTTCTGGAAGCACGATAAGTCTCACAGACTTCGAGAACAAATATTGCTGATGCCCTTGAGCATAGGATGGGATTTAAAAAGCTCGATGATTGAAATAAGATTAATATTAACGAGTCTCCACACTGAAGAAATTCATCAGAGCAGACCTCACCTCAATAGCATGATACCTCAAAAAGATATAAAACTCTTCCAGGGACTGTGTGGCAGTCTTTCAGCACATTTAATCAGTCTATTGTTTTTTTGACCCCAAGTCAAAATGGCTGAAGGTGTCGTCTCTCTGTATTCTGTCCTCTTGTGCTTCCAGTTTGTCTTTTCCACCCCAAACTGCCTCTGGCTGCATCTCATTGTTCCACCTCACCCAGTTCACGTCCCCAGTGCCTCGTCTTTTCTCTGATTACCTGATTGTCTTGAGAAACAAGATAAATATCAGGATTCTTCTTAAGATTCTTAGCATAGCAAAGGGGGATCGACCTCCCTCCTCAGGATTAACCGTTTCCACCTGTGCTGCCGGCTGAGGCCAGTCAGACATGAAATTCAAACAAATCTGGATGCATTGACGACACAGCCACATGCAGAGTGGAGTATTGTCAATAATCGCACACCTGAGCAGTGTTGACAGCTGCTCCGTACCCAGTGCAGACCCCGCAGCCCAGGAGAAAGACTTTGTCCAGACTTGGAACTCGGTGACACCAGGACCGACGCTTTCTACGATGCCTGCTGCTTCGTGGCCGAGCACCACTGGGAAGCCATCGTTATTCATGCTCTCAAACAGGAAGTACAGGACTGTGTGGCACACGCCAGTTGCTGCGATCTACATAAAGACAGTCAAATGAAATGTGTCTTTTTATGGCTGCATTGCCAAACTAACAAACCACTGAACTCTTTCTCAGAAGAATTTGGAGAGCCGTGTCTCACCTTGATGCGGACCTCGTTGGCCTGAGGTGGAGCCACCTCAATCTCCTCCATCGCCAGAGGCTTGCTGGGCTCCCAGGCCACCGCTGCTTTACACCTGATGATCTAAAGGGGAATCAACATCAGTATTTTCTGCAACTCTCTTGTCTTTGGTATCTTGGGATACATGGATAAATTTACCTGGCAGGATGAGATCTTTTCCAGTGCTTCTCTGTTTCAGCCAGCAACTTTTGTTTCTCACAGTTTTAAATGAGCTTTCCTTGAAATAACTCATTTTTAACACTATTTTTAAGAATTACAACAACTTTAACAATTCAGATAACCCACTTGAGTAGAAAAAAAAGAGATTTAAAAAACATTTACATGAGCTTGAGTAAAGACATTTTAAACTTGTCTTTGCAGTTCACTGCGCTGAATTCAGTTTTGAATTTAAAGTACAAATGTTACCAAGTGAAGCAGTCATCCAAAAGAAAAAAGTGTGACAAAGGTGCATTTAGCTCTGTCTCTCTTTCCACAATCACATTTTGGGACACTTGTTCACTGTTTAGTTTCCAGCTGAGTGTCACATTAACCAAAACCATGAATGTTTCGCATGACACACATCCTGCATCTGTGCTGCGGTGGCTGATGCACAGTCACATTGACAAGATGTCCAGTTATAAACAGACAAACAGCAACCGTCTTCAACCACAGAAACCATGTCAATAATAGCACCATTTAGAGTAATATCCTGAGTTTAAGGTCACTTCCTGATCCAATATCTCTTCTCTGCCATCACAATGAAACGCTGCAGCTGTACACACACACACACACACGCCTCCATGCTCCATGTTCCACCTACCTTACCGGCTGTGTCCATCTCTGCAACAAGGATGAGGTGAAGTGAGAGGGCAGCAAAGAGTAGGGAGGATTAGGAAAACAGGTTTAAAGTTATGCAAACATTCAAGCGGGGGAGGGGGGGGGGACTTTGAACACTTCAATCCTGAAAATTTACTATTCCAGATGAACAATTTCCTGAATGTGTGCAGATGTAACTGATTCGTGATCAAATGAATATCAGAATGTCGTGCAGAGGGGAAAAAAATCCAAGAGAGGACAGTATGCAAATCACACAATTTCATTTTATTTATTCTTTGAATGATCTACTGATACACTGTATGAGGGCGACATTGAATATATTACCGGTTTTGCTGATGTGTTGCAAAAAGTGTTTTTTTTTCTTCTCTTTTTTGGTTCTACAATCAAATGCTTGGCAATTAGTCAACAGGGACGACACACCCAGCGCTAAGCACGGCAAGTACCGCCGGAGACCAGGTCTGGGTCAGACAGGACTTTCAAAGACGAACAATTCATGTCATCATATTTACCATCTTCAGAATTCTTAGAAAATCATTAGCTTTAAAAGGCACTACTGTACACAGGAAAGAAAAAAAAACAGCCGCTTCACATCTCACTCACACCTCCTGCGAAATAAACCCAAACATCTCATTTTGAAAGGATTAACATCTATAAAAGTTCCAGGCCTCATTCCAGAGAATTTCAAGATATTTTACACCTGCAAAGGGAACTCTAGTGTGCATCTTTTATTTCAGTAACAAAGCAGATTGTTAACGGAACATGCTCTGGTTTTCACACTTGTTTAATAAGTACCACCTATTCTCAACGGCGCAGTACAGATTAGATTTATATTAAAGTCAATCATGAAGACATCAACCCGTAAGGTCGTGGGGGTGTTTTACATCATTAAGTTTTGATATTAAATTATGATTTACAGATTTGCTTTGAGCATTTGACGACTCTCCTTTGTGCAAACATGAGAAAAAATACACCAGGAATAAAAACACATTCTGCGTCTGTACGAGCTAATTGTAGCCGAGCGTTTATCTAATGGACAATCATGTGTGACCCAAGTGTTTTTCAACAGCAAAACCAATTAAATTTACATTTTTAAAATAAGCATTCCCCATTTACAGTAACTGATAAGTACAACAGTGCATTGAGGCCACAATATGGAAAACAAAAATACATATACAAATATCAAATGTATTTTTAATGAGGCAGAAAGTTGAGAGCTTAAGAATGGAGAGAAAAAGACTAATATAATGAAAATGTTGACGAAAACACGAGAAACGGTCAAAATGTTAAGTCAAGACAGACACAAAAGAGAACTGATTTAGAGTGTTGAGTAAACAGAGGTTAATAGTTGATGTTGAGGTCAGAAGGTCAACAAAAAAACGAGGAGATGAGGACAAAGCTGTTAGGATGAGTGATAAAAGTCAACAATCACTGAAAGGCTTTGAATAACAACAGCTCTTCGTTCACATCCCCAGAACAAACTGGAAATGTGTGGAGAAAAGCAACAAAAAGAATTTCAAGAAAAAGTTCTGAAAAATGAGGCAAACTGTTAAAGCAATTAACTGGTATTCTCACTATGTTTTCATCATTTTTTTTCCCCTAATTTGTGGTTTAAAAGTTTCTCAGCGATTCTCTTGAAAGACCACCAGCTGTGATGCAGAGCACCTTTAGTTTAGCAAAAATAAAATAAATTGCTGTGCATGCATCTGTATGGAAAGCGGGTGCTGACACAATCCTCAGTGTTCAGACACATGCAGGTGTTAATTTACCGCTGTGAGTTTTTCCCGTTTTTTTTTTTTTAACAGCTGCCATCGTAACAGAGTGTTGTCGTCCCCAAACCTCAGTGGCATAAAAAAGTGAAGATAAAACTCGGGGTTCAAAAAGCAGCAGCAGCGCGCACACACACACACTTACATCTGAAAGCGTGGAGGCGATCGTCAGACACACACTGATTACAGACACTGATGACTTCTGGGTCGCAGCACAGAGAGAGCACTTTGTTTCACAAGGCATTCGAACAAGGTTATCAGACACGGAGCAAAGACAGAAGCAACCGCCAGATAAAAGAAACCGAGACGGGCGACGGCAGATGAGTTTTCCTGCTGTGGAGCGAACAGAGGGTTTTCACAAAAAGATTAAAATGAAAGAAAAACAAATACCGGGCTGTTTTTGAGCGTGAGATTGAAATAGCTGTGATCACACTTCACTAATATAGGAAAATACAAACTATTGTTAGTAGGGATCTCTGGCCACAAAATTGCAAAGATGCTCAGTGGTTGGATGGATGAGTTGCTCTGTTGGGTCGAGACAGTTTAATCAAACTAGCACTAGTGTCTTGGATAATGAGCCTCGCTGCTCCTCGCATCTTCTGGCACGGTTTCTACGACTGAACCAGAGTTCAGGCAAACAGAGTTTTCGTGGCTTTTATGAACAAAAACATCACTGTGAATAATTCAACTCGAACAGGCAATAAACATTTAACTGATCATCTGCGCGGACCCAGACGAGTGTTTGGCATCGCTGGAAGTATTTGTTTTTCCGCCGTAATTTAAGAGAGAGCATCAGAACCACCTCCGTCTCCGTGGACTAATTATGAGGCGTGAGCCGGCAGGCAGCTCGCTTCGTTTAGCCTCCAGACAAGGAGCTGGAAGAAACGGCGAGCTGGACTCTCCCAGGCTCCTCTGCATTTTGATTTTAAACACACTGCGCTTTAAAAGACACAAAATGGGAAAACTGTGTGTTTCTAAAAGAAAAGGAGTTCGGTATTTTTCTTTTTTCCAAGCTAATTGTCAGCAGGCTCCACATTACAAACCACACTTTGCACTATAAAGGTAGTATTGCTTTTCTCAACTCAGTGTTTCAAGTCATTCCTCCAAAAATATCTCTAAATCACCTGAGAGACATCTTACTATTCGCTGTTAGTGGGACAAGAATAAATTCTGTTTTAAATAAGTACAAACTTTATTATAGTAGCAGAAAATGGGCTAATGACACATTTAGATTTGGATTAGTGAACAAACTGATTTAATTCAATCATTAAAAACTCCATTTATCCAACTTTTATACGACTCGAACCAACTGAGAGTTCACCTTCACCTGAGATCGGCTGCTCTCACGCCGAAGACTCTTCAAATCAAGCGTCGATTTATAATATCTTCATTGTTTTTGTAAACGTTGGACAATTTACCATTACTTGGTCCAGATTTGGTTTTCCTTTATATTCAATTTTCCACAAATATAATTGCGGTTACGTATCTGGAAAGTATAATGGGAATGGCATTAAGGCTTAAAATGTCAAAGACACTTTATATAACAAATAAGAAGCACAAGAGGTGCAAAATAGTCACTGTAAGTTTTACCTTTCCTGCTGAAATAAAAGCTTTACAAGGAGGGTTCAGGGAGTCACAGACTGGAACTTTAAAATAGTTCTGTTCCATAAATGCAACAGTGAAAATCATAAAAATCAGATACAGCAGGCTCATATGGCTGAAGGCCAGTGACTGGGATGGTCCCGTGCAAACAATGCAACACCCAGCACCTTCTTCTATGGCGATCATAGCTGATCTGAAAGGTACTGCACTAAAAAATAAACTTGGTCTTTAATTAGTGGTTATTTATTAAATTCACTTTAAAACCCAGATGTGTGCATAATATGAGAGCTATTTAAGGTCTGATGTTCCCTTTGCACAGGGAGCAAAATGAGCCTCAGCAACAAGCACGATGAACACAAAACATATAAACCCAGAAGACGACAAAAAAAAATGGACAAAATCTTAAAAAAAGCATAAAAAAATACACTAGTAAATGCACGGGGACTATTTCCAGTGTATTCGCCACAAGTTCTGTGTGTTCAGGTAAGGCAAAGTCCAATCAGACGGTCACTGTGAGAGCTTTCTCCTCGGAGATTACACGATGGCGAACTTGTGACAAGGGAGATAAATGAAAATCTCGCCCCTTCTGGAAGACTTACGATCCATCTTGACCTGCTGTTTTCTGAGGTGGGTTTTTTTTTTTTTTTTCTTAATCCGGTTCGCACCACTTCAGAGGAGGAGTGGTTCATCAGTCGTCCACGTCGTCGTACATGTTGTCGTCCAACGGGCGAGCCGACGCCGGCTGTATTCTCTGACGGGAGTACTTGAGCTGAAGAAGGTCTCCTACCTCGCTGATGACACTCAGCGCCTGTGGAGACATTCACATGATGAAAAGACGCTGTCAGCATCGAGGCCAATGCGTCTGGAGGAAATCTAAAGACGCAGTTTGTTACGGCTAAAACATTGCAGCCTTGGAAGATGAAATCACAAACTTAGGTACCAAACGGAGAGGAAAACATTGCGCATTTCTCTTTGCTCGGAGGTTATATGAAGACGTCTTGTTCAGGCAATGAGTTCATACAGACATGTCGCGCCTGCAGTGAACAGCGTTCACTTTGGACAGGATCAGCTTCACAGGGTGGAAAACGTTTTCCAGATATTGTGTGGTCAATGAAATGGAATCAAATCAAAGGTTGTTTCACGCCTGAATGTATAAATCAGAGAGAACTGTAAATGTACCGATTCCTACCAAAAAGTGCAATTAACTAAAGAGACACAAATGACTTTAACAAGACTGGCACTAGCAATACTAAAGAGGGTAAAAGAACATCATCCAATGAAGTGCAACTGAAAACTGAACCAAGTGGCACCACATGCTTTTGTTTTTTATTACCTAAGTCGTGTCTGAATTTCGACTAAAATGCAGGGATGATCAGTTTGGTTGTTCAGAAACTGAAACTGGTATAAGACTCTGAAAATCAGGTTGTTCTTCCTGCTCCAGTGTTTTTCGGGGGCTCCCATTTTTATAAAACTACATTACTACGACATCGTGTGTAAAGCTCCAACTTTATGGAGACTCTGATCATAAGCAGCTTGGAGAGCCAACATAAAGTTCACTATACAGATCTATCAGCACCCTGGCAGTGCTGTGCCCTTTCCCAGATGACATTCAAACAGTTTAGGGAAACCTGGTGTCTGTGATTTGTTCTGACTTAGATACTGATGAAGTCAAGGGATAAATGCAATAAAACCAAAAGGATTCAGGTCTTATGTGTGAATATCTGTGGGTGCATATGTGAAAGAGAAATCTTAAGTGCAAAAGCTCAGCGCTGGATAAGAGGAACACACAAATCCATGTGACACTTCAAAGTCTGAGGGAGGGATAGAGAGAAAAGGGACGGACAGAGACGTCCACATTATGACAGATGAAAGCGCTGCTGGACGGAAATACTCCGACCGCTCGTCTGCAGATTATTTTGTTCTATTTTGTGCAAGAGGAAGAATAGGAATGGAATACAAGGTCCGTGGATATACAGCAGTGAATCCTAAATCACCGTCAAATGAGTCATCCACAAATAGATGGAGGGATCCAGAGTGACCTCTGGATGAGACGGTTTCCTTCAGTGTGAAAATGAGGAAAAGACAGAGGAGAATCTAAGTTTGAGACGATGACTCAAAGTTAAAGAGCGGTCAGGTCTGCAGTGAGCTCATTTCAGCTGAGCAGAAGAGCCCTCTTTGGGAGAAGTGGGAGGCTTTTTGATGTATTGCCAAGAGCAATCAAAGCTGAACCAGGCTACACTTACACAGAGCAACAAAGCGAGTAAAGCAAACGGTTCGAGTCGGGGTCTGAACTCCAAGCGCTCGGAGTACAATGCAAATTAACCTGCGGGGTGACTCCGCTGGCAGGATGCTGCCGTTTGAAAATGGAGCCACTTAAATCGAACTTTTCCCGTTATATTGTTCGTCCCACAGTGACAGACGCATCCTTTGACAGGCGTCCTTGGGAAGCCAGGCGCAGAGCTGGGAGGGAATGAGCGATGAGAATCTGCTCGATGCACACACTGGAGGTCAGGAGACACCCTACCTGTGTCCCACCTATCACACACACTTTCCATCCATTAGACTGCGCTGCCTCCCTCTAATGTCATCATCATCGCCTTTCTTAGTTTCAAACAGCCTGAAGGTCAGGATATTATTTGGAAGAGGGCCTTAAGTTTGAAGGAACAGCGTGTGGGCTTTATTTGGAACTGACAGTAAAGAAAACCAACCATGCAACTTCTCCTAAGAGAGAACTTTCTTTGTCACATGTGACAGATGTTTGGGAAACATGTTATCTGTGAAATAGATCAATGCAAAACCTGAAATGACAAAGGTTTTTAAAGTTTTGGAAACCCAAGTCAAGTGATGTGGAATAAGGTTTACATTTTAAATGCAAACATTTGTGGTACCTGGTTGCGCAGTTTATAGATAATTCAGTAGAATACGGTTTCTGTTTAGGTTACAGATGTAAACCATGTCCCCCCCACAGCAAGATTTATCAGGATGATGCAGAATAATAAATATTTCAAGTATGGTAGAGTAATGAGCCACAATTCTCTAAAACCCTTAATGTTAACCAATATTGTGTATGAATGTTTTAAAACATTTTGTGTGAGGAAGTCTCTCTCACTCACCATCTTCCCTGGTGAGAGTGTGTGAACATGCAGAAACTCACACGTGAGCTGAGCAGTAATGTCAACATCGTTCATCTGTGGCATTTGCAGTATGTGAGGCTGTCTGAGAAGAGCGTAGTTATTCCTAGTCCCAGAGAGGTATTACTGACAAAACCCAATACATATGGCAGGTCTGCTTTCTCTCAGAGCTGCACACACTGATGAAGGTGGTCAATTAAAAAACTGGAAGAGCAAATCCAGGAATATTATATTCAATTTCATTGTCAGTCGCTCCAGCAGATGATTCCAAAATGTTGGCAGTGTTACTCTGAGGGGGCATCACTGAATACTAAGAATCCCCCCAGGCTGAAGGCCTCCATAACCACTCAGATGTGAAACACTGGCGTTTGCTGCCTTCGTTTAATTATGTAATCCTGCTGGCCACTATAGCTGATGAACCACACGTCGGAAAACTCACAGAATCGTAATGTGTGTGCAAGTGCAGTCATTATCCACAGCTTCCTTGAACGACTCTTAGCAAAAACACTGGTGAGTCTTGCGCTGCGAGGCTTGGAACCAACATTTCTTACTAATTAAAGGAGTTGTAACAACGAAGAGAGTGTTTCTCACTTAACAGCAATGGCTGCAGACAGTTCTTTGTCTCGCGTGGGCAAACAACAGTGAGATGAGTCTATGCAAGACTAGTCAACATCAATACATGGGCAGGTGTTGCTCCTGCAGTCTGCAGGAGGAGGAGGTGAGGAAAAAAAGAATGTCCCCCTGCGATTAATGAAGTATTTCTAAGCTAATGTCAACTACATGAATTTACTAAAATTATCAAAAGATAAGAGCAAAGTGGAAAATATGATTTCTGGAAAAAGATCAAACCGTGAAACTGTCGTCTTACCCTGTTGAGCATGTCTCTAGTGTGGGCGGCGGAGATGCAGAAGCGTGCCCGTGACTCGATGATGGGTGTGGCGGGGAAACCCACCACCACCACCCCGATGTTTCTCTTCAGCATCTCTCTGCCGAACGCCCTGAGTGGGGAACGTAAGGAAGAGACACAGAAAAAAATTACTCCATCACAACTTTTGGAAGGGTTGGACATGATGGTGTTATGTTTGAGTTTTTTTTTTTTTCCCAGAGCATTTTCTTTTTGGCATAAGAGATGCAAAAAATTAGATCTGCATACAGATGGACGAGTAATACAGGAGAAACATGCACAATAAAACAGTAAAAATGGGACAAAAAAATGGAAAGAATAGCAAATGTCTTCACGACAAACAGACACTAAAACAGAAAAGCAGCAAAAATGTCAGAGATTTTAATGGAAGCTTCTCTTTGGGAGTGTGGTGCATCCATTTTATTTATTTATTTTTCTTTTTTTCATTTAATTAGAGCAAATAAATAACGCAAAATATCTGCATACAGCCAAATCCAATAATACCAGTAATGAAGGTACAAAAAAAAAATCAACAGAAAACATACAGGTCCAATATTCAATTTCTTTCATTTGTACTCAAAATGAATAAGAAATATTTGGTTTATAAAACCAAAGAGTTTAGCCTGTGCACTACAAAAGATGGTGGAGGTAACATTATGCTGCATCTGGCATTGGAGAGACTGAACAGAGTAAAAGAACGTTTTTTGAAGAATAAAATGACATTTTAACAGAAATGTGTTATCGGGTGTCATAAAACTTCATTTGAGGGGTTTTTAATGTGGTCAGTAGTGTGGCTTGACTAAGATCAACTGCAAGTTACTGGAGTTGAAGACAGGAAAAGAGACTGAAAGTAGCATCAGACATGTGCAAGACAGAGAGAGAGAGAGAGAGAGAGGGGGGGGGGGGAGAATAAAGATGTTTAAAGAAAATGTTTCCTAAATGTTAACATATCCATTGTGAGTTGACATTAGATATTGAAAACAGCCTTGTTAGGACTTTGAGCAGGACTATTTCAACAACCTCAGAGCAGTTAAAGGTTACAACCTCAATTTCTTTCTGCCAGACCCCAGAGGCACCCGGTCCGTGGTCAGGAAGCACTGAATTTATCGATAAATATTAAACGCAGCAGCCAGCTGGAAGGTTGTGGGCTTGTGAGCCGCTCACCCGATTTTGGCCGGCATGTAGAGCATCATGGGAATGACGGGGGAATCATTGTTCCCGTAGATGATGAAGCCCATTTCTCGAAGCCTCTTCCGGAAGTAGACTGTGTTCTCTGCCAGCTGCCGCACGCGATCGCAGCCTGGGAACGACGATGAAGAGAAACTCAGAAAGAGGAGTGCTGACAGCGCACGCCACGCAAGCCAACCACACGGCAAGCCTCCATTCTGAAAACATTCATATTTAATACTCTTTCCATTGTTCACTGGTGCTCTCGTCTTTTTTCTAGGTCGTTTTTTTTAGCAAGTTGAACATCTACTTAAAGATTTTAGATTGTGTGCTGATCAAAGTTGACTTGATCTGTTGGTATTTATGATCACAGGACTGACAGACCGACACAACTGTCTTTTATAGGTCGATATTAGATCTTTCTATAAGATGAGTAAAAAGGAAACAAAAGCTGGTTTTGCTGAAGCTCGGTGAAAAACAAAAGCTGACATAAAATTGGAAACAACAGCTTTGATGAAAAGCTTTGAATCCATTTGAAAACCACAGCAGTCAGGCGCCACGGAGGGATCAGGATTTCACTCTTTTCCTTCAGTCTCCCATCAGGGATCAGAGATTCCCGGGTTTCTAGGAAAAGCTGCAGTCACAACAAAGCAGACTGAACCTGTATGACAGCCCCTCATGAGAAATTAAGCACAGGACACCTGATGTCAAAAACCTGTGTTGAAAAACTGTGCCAAGTTGTTCCTGTGTTCTACTAGTCTGCACTGACACCTGCTGGCTCAGCGTGGTAATCACAACAGCTGAACGTGCCATAAAATTACTTTTTTATGTACATTGGTTCTTTTTATGCTTAATGAAAGAAAGTTAAAAAAAAAAAGAAGTGAAATTTACAAGAACCATTTTACTAACAAGATTTCTCACTTTATTTTCAATTTCAAACCGTCAGTTCCATTCAGATGCAGAATAAAATGTCTGATATTGTTTGAAACTGCTCCTGTTTAACATAATTTAAAAAGAAGTGCAAGTACGAACATCAGAAAAAAAAGTTCTGTTTTAACCAGTTGTGCTATTGAATACAAACAAAACAAAACATAATAAAACTTTCCTACAAAATTGTAAGTTTTCAATGCTTTTGAAGTGTGTAAATAAATCATTGGAGCATTTCAACATGGCTGTCCACACTTGCACTTACCTATCGTCGTGCCATCTTCTCCCATAATGCACTTCATAGAAGTGATGATTTGCTCCACCACAGGAGGAGACATGGAGGTGGCATAGACTGCACTGTGAGAGTGGGAGCGCAGGTAATCGATGAGCTCCTAAACCCAACAGACACACAGGACACGGGAAGAGAAGATCATGAGTAACACTGCTCCACTGCATTCTCGTTCAGCACTGACGGTATCAGACCTCCAGGAGGCGCCATTACCTGCAATCACAAGGTGGCAGCCAAAGAATTGGAAATGTTTCCTGCTTCTGTGTTTCACCTTATGATCGATCACTGATGGCTACAGTGTTATAGAGGACTTGAGGTACAACAACAAGTCAATTCTAAAGAAATGTGACAGTGGCTCAACTCCGTTTCAGGATTCTTGGGGAGGTTACAGCTGGCATCAGCCTCGGATCAGAAATAGAAGATTAATTCTCTCCTAAATGGAGCCAGGTGTCTGGAGTGTGGTGAGGATGGAGCCCGTGGGTCGCATTCATCCACAATTATTATAGATAGTCCCTGTTTTAGCTTCCAGACTCATCAGGAGACACAGGGGGGATTTTACCATAAACAATCAGGGTGAGACTAATGTTAGCTTCAGTTCTAATTTAAATTAGTTTACAGCCAGTCAGCAAAACACGGGGCTCAGCTTGCAGCACGCAGAACTGAACCATTCATTAACAGGACTGGGCCGTCTCTGTATTTTGCCACTGGATAGGTTGAGCCGTGAGCCGACCGCACACAGACTGCCATGAGTAGCGTGAAGGGTGCTTTAATGCAAACCTTTCTACCCTTTATTATATCCCTTCATAAGCTGTGATCATGTAGCTCTAATAAATAAGAAACAATCAGGTTCAATTCAATTTGTTTTTTTAACCTCAACAACAATCTTCCCGTGTGTGTGTATTAGTTTGAAAGCTATCCAGCTAATAAACACAACTACTGTATAATCTGCTTCCTGTTATTTAGCAGACTTACTCATTTTGTCAGAACAGTTTTTAGTTTGTTCAGGAAAGTGCAACACTTTAAAGTATAATGGTTTAATGTGGAATTTATTGAAGGGGGAAAAAAGGCGGTTTTGCATACATTTCAGGGCGTCTGTGGAGCAAAACTCTTAATGATAAGCTCAATGGTATGTCATGCAACTATGCTAGAATGTGTGGAATGCGGCGTACACTCGGTGCAAGGTAGTAGATCCACATTGTTGGATGAATCGACATCTTTCACGTCACACTTAAAAGCTGCTACTGCAACTCTGGCGCTTCACATACTGCAGGTGCTCCCCTTAAAAAATACTTGTTAATATGTCAAAGATGTGGAGGAAAAAAAAAAGACTTGTTGGCTTGAATTTGTTGTTTTTTTTTGTGCGTGTTCATTGTATTTTATAGATTTAAATAAATGATTGACACATGACAGCTTTACTGTCACACTCACCCGTTTCCCTGCAATGTATCCTCCTGCAGCACCAAAGCTCTTGGTAAAGGTGCCCATCAGGACGTCCACATCGCGCGGGTCCAGGCCGAAGTAATCCACCACCCCTCGGCCCCGTGGGCCCAGAGCCCCAATGCTGTGGGCTTCGTCGAGGTAAAGGTACGCTCTGTAGCGCTTTTTCAAGGCGATCACCTCCGGCAGGCGCACGATGCTGCCCTCCATGCTGCAGGGAGAGAGAGAGCAGTGAGTGGGTGGCGTTAGAGCAGCATGTGTTTTGGGTTTCACTTTCTGAAGCCTTGAATGTATTAAAGTTCTGTGTTACAAGAAAACGAAACTTCTCTTTATGTATGAATCAGCAGAAAGGGAGAAAAGAGTTAGGAAACCAAGCAGCGACTCAGGTCTAACAAATTAATAAGCATTGATACTGCTGAACCTTCTAAATCCTCCTAAAGGAACAAAACTATGCCAAACTATCTTGTTCACATACGCATACCTGTAAATTCCTTCAACAACTATGAGGATTTTCTTCCACGGCCTGTGAGTCCTGGGCTGGCCGTGAACTATGGCTTCTCTCAGCAGCTTCTCCAGGCTCTGCATGTCTGGAAAAACAAATCAAAAGTTACAATTAATTAGGAGGGTTTCCATTTGAACACTTGCAGCTTGCCGACAGTTTCACAACACCCTCAAAACGAGGCGTTGGCGAGGTGACAGTTGCGCCACACTTTGTGTCATTGCAGCAAAACTGAACTCAAGAGTCTTTATCATCATCCATCAGTCATAGTTTAGCTAGCAATGACAGTGTGCTTAGCAAAAAAAAGTTAATTTAAACATATACTTTGGACTTAAATAGCAAATTAAATGTGGACGGAAATTAAAACGCGACATGTAATCGTCTCCATTCATGGCACAGAATTCTATTCTAATGACGTTGCACTTTCATTGCATGGTAAATTTACATCATACAGCTGTTATTTGAACAGGATTTAATTTGACAAAAGATATTTAATTAGCGCTGGCCCACGGCATCGGGGCAGAATGAATCACTCCACCCTACAGCTGTTTGAATGGTGACATGCTAACAGAAGGCTGACTATATACATCTGTCCTTTTCTCTGGTTGTATATAAAAGAGAAACCTCTAAATGATTGCAATGATTTGAAAGGAGCAGAAAATAATAATAATAATAATAATAATAACAATAATAATACAGAAACCAAGCACAGAATAGACTTTGTATTGTTTAATTGTGGCATTATTTTTTAATTAAAAAATAACTGATGAATGAAATGAATGATTTGTGCTGCAGTTGTATGAACGGCTGTAAATATATCTATGACTGGATCGCAACCAAAAAAACAAACGGACAGGCAAACCAATTTCAAACCAACCGCTACGATCGAGTTCCTCATTTGATTCTTTGTGGTTTCTCGGTAGCTGGTAATGACATTTACCTGCTATCGGAGAAGCTGAAACAAGCAGCTGAGGCAGTTAATGACTCAGTATCACAAGGCTATTAAGATTAGCTGCCAATTCCACAAACATAACTAATAAGTATCAAGCACAAAGCTACTTTACCTCGATATTTAACAGGATCTGACTCAGATGGATTTTCACCGAAACATGGCTCCTGCTAAACACTACAGATTATGTTCTGTCATTGCTGGCAGTGAGGGGGACAGCACAATCTGCAACACTGTGCTGGTATTTATAAAAGGCACAGGAGTATAAAAACAGTATAAAGTCTCATTTCACTGTGACTGCAGTCAGTAACTGCAATGCTATTTATCATGTTTATGGGAGTAAGAACACATTCCTCTGAGCTGCGTTCAAACATTTTATTTAAATGTCAAAGTCGGGACAGCATCCATTACCAAGACATTCAAAGTCCATAATATTCCCATTGAATGGCTCCAGCCAGACACGAGGACGCATGTAAACAGAGACGATAAATGACCAATAAAGCAGCTAGGAGACAGACTTACTGTTGTGTTTGAAGACCCGGATGGTGGACCCGGAGAGTCTGGCTCCCAGGACCAGAGAGGCGTGGTTCAGCTCGTCACTTAGGATCAGGCATCCCTGCAGGACACCACAATAATTCATTCGTCCACCATTTGTTTATTTTTAATCTCTCTTAAACAGCACCGCGCACACACAAGACCACCGTCCCGGCTGATGAGTCAGACATTAAATGCATCATTACATGTTTATGTACAACAACATCCAGAAATAGACACTCTTCTGTTGTCAATGCTGCGTCAGGCTCCAGGTTATTTTGAGGGAATTTATACAAAAATGTACTGAATGATACTGAAAATGTCAGATAGTGTACCCAGTAAAGAATAACAAATCTGTAAGATTTTAAGAAAACACTGTACACACCGCTGTAGTTTCTATATAGACTCAAATGCTGCACCCTTCTGACAAGCCTGTTTTCATGTTTTAGCTTCAACACAAGCTTTCAGCGGCATGACGTCAGTTTGCAACAGTGGAAAGGTGTGAAGGCTATACCTGCCAAATAACACCAGCAGCAACGTGACACGGCAGACGAGGCTGGGCTGAACTCTGCTGCTTTTCACATACAGTGCTGATTGCTCAATCCAGCAGGAAGTGTTTCCTCCTGACATGAGGACTGGAGGGAGCTACTGATGACCTGCGATACCGTCATGTTATGGAATGTTTTTGTTAAAGACTGCACTCACATTTGTTTTTTTTTGTTTTTTTTTTGCTGGGTAGTGAACTCTTTCTTATCTTTGGCAAATATGAGATGTGTAAGTGCGAGACAGAAAAAAAAAAGGAGAAAAAAAGTGATCTGGCTGCAAAAAAATAGAGAATAATCCCTAGGATTCGTCACTTATGCTCTTACCTTCCCAACCAGTGCTGGGATGTTCATGGAGTTGGTAGCAAACCCCATCCCGAACGCCATGGCTGACTCCAGGCCCAGGAACTTGGCCACCAGTTTCTCCATCTCCTCGTGTCTGTCCAGGTTGCCTGAGGTCAAAAGAAATGGTTTCCTCTTCACAAACGTCTGCCGACATAAATCACTGGGAAAAACCACTTACTGGCTTCCTTTGTATGAGGCGGGAAGGAAATCAATACCATGCTCATTTCTATTAAATGCAAAGCTAAAGTCAGAGTCTGTCAGCTTGACTTAGAAATAAACGCTGGAGAGAGACAGGAACGGCTAACTCGCTTTAGTTTGAAGTTAAAATGCTGCATAGATTTCTAATGCTGCCTGTTAGAACATTTAAAGGGCAGGTGGAATTGTTTTCTTCTTCTGTGTGTGAGGCTGTAATCCGATTGGTTGCAGATTTATAGTTTGTATTCAAAAGATATTCCACGATCATCCATCACGTCCTGGCCGCCAGCCGAATATTGACCCGCCACGCAGTGATGTCTGGTACTAATATATCCTGGTTCTTTAACTCCTGTAGGTTGAGAGTGGGAACTACCTAGTTTTTTTTTTTTTTTGTAATTGCAATAATAAACATCTATCTTGTATAACTTTTTACGAAATTCAAGCATCAGTGTGTGGTTCTGTGTTAGTACCAATCTCCTGCCTGGTGCTCGCGACTCCAGCGCCGTACGTCATGGTGATCTGGGCTGCGGCGTCGGCACACGGGCCCTGATTCTCAGCGAAGCCAAGGTAATTATACGAGCCCAAGTTAATCACATCTGGCACAACGCGACCGGTGTATCTGCAGGAGAATGAACAGACACAGGAAAGCAATCAATGAGAGGAAACTAGCGATTCGAGAAGCAGACTGGTATCACTTAGGGTGAAATGTGGGAGAGACAAATAAAGAAATTAAGTGAAGGGAAGTAAAAGGTATTTGAGGGAGTGGTCTTTAATTCAGTGATTTTCATGGAATGTGATTTTTCTGCCATTATTATTTTATCACTGTAAAGTAAGTCAAAAATAGCAAACCAGCTGTTGCTTTTAAAAGTTAATTTAAAGTGTTTTATATATATTTTTTGATGATTTTTATTCAAAAAGATGAAGAACTTAAAAAAAGTTTAGAATAACAGAAAAAAGTAAGATATTGGCTTATTGCAGGATGGTATAAACTTTTGTATATGAGCCTCTAAACACCATGAAATTACCTGAAAAATAACAATAGTATGACACTGCAGAAAAAATATGAGACTAACTTAAAGGTCCAGTTGAAATCGTGGGAGACTCGTTCCATCAGATCCATCTTCTCTCCCGGGACGCTGCAAATCGGCCTGTTCCAGTTGTCTCTTATCCGCATGTAGAGATTTCTGGTGTAAAAGTTTTCAAAATCCTGATAGAGCGGAACAAAATCCTGCACATGGAAGAGCAAAGAGAGTGCTTCAACAGATAAGTGAAAGACTTATCCAGAAACTGAAAGCCAATCGCGCTCCAGCAAAATGTTGAAAACGGAGCAGGAAGGAATTTAATCTGTGGAATTACAACCTTTAAAACAACATGAGGGAGGGAGCTGGTGTTGCTCAGTTCTGGGAGAAAACATCCACAAGGATTTACTGACTTCCTCGTGTCCATCGCCACTGGCTTCCTTTCCTCAATAAAACTAAATCTTTGAAACAATGAGTTTTCCTATCAGGCCTTATGTAACATGTTGAAAACAAGCGGTGGGTTCAAGGGTGTGTCCCAGTGTGCTCAGCAAATGAAATATGACCACTGCACTTTGCTAGAGAGAAAAACTAATGAGCAGGACGCTGAGGCTTACAAGATGATCTGCTGTTTTCTTCAGTAAAAAACCACAACACTGATTGAGAAGTGAGATATGAGAGGGGCCACTGCAGCTCCGGTGCATTGTGGCGTGCAGATAGCGCTGTGGTTTACTCTGGTTACCAAAGCAACTCGGCCCAATTTTCGGTTATCGTCACCGTTTTCAACATCCAGGAAACGGCTCAGCCTCCCAGCTCAGTAACCCAACAAAACCACAAAATAATTATTTGGAATTTTGCTGCTGAATGCATGGTAACTGCCCACTTTAGAACAAAGCAGAACTCTTCTGAGTCCTCGTGATTTTTTGGGGAAGCTCTCACCTGCTGCTCCTCCCTTTCTCGAGCGATGTGGCAGCGTTCAATCTTCCAGTGGCGGAGGAAGTCGCGGAGGTAGCCGAATATGGTCAGGATGCCGTATCCCATGTAGGTGAGCACAGCCACCAGCATGGGCGTCTCCTCGAACGACTCGATGAACGGCCGACTGTACAGTCTGTCATGGCGTGAGGCTGCATGGACCTGCAGGAATCAGGAAGCACAGTGAATGAATCATCCTGCAGAGACACACACTGTCTCTTTTTCTTCAACTTTTTTTTCATGAATGAGAAAAGTAATTATTTTCATCGAGAACTGGTAAATATAAACCTCTTTCCAAGCTTTTGCACTTCACAATAAATCAAGTTGTACTCATCCAGACCTCAGGGCATTTTGAAAAGACACATTATACTGTGCCGAGTGTTGAAATAATATGCTGATAATGTATTCTGAAACATGCCAACACCAAATATTTGATCTGGATCAGCGTTAAGATATAAATACTCCACACAGTTCACTCCCTGCCTCAGAATGTTGATGGTGTGTCTCAGGTTGGGTTCACACACAGAATTTACAAGAGGAAATCAACTGCTTTCAAACAGCATTAATAAGGCATTAGCCGAATGGCATTTGCTAAATTAAAATCATTACCACCACAACCTCATCTTATGTACCCACATAGACAGGACAGTCATAAGCTTCAATTGATTCACCAGACAAGTTACTGTCAAATTCTGGTTTAAGAATTCAGAGTGACTGACATTGAGAAAGAAAAGTAAATTTACTGTCTTTGAAAGAAAGGATCTGCTGGGATTTTCCCATTCAGACATCGTTCCCTATGAATAATGTGACATAAAATATATCCACATAGCAGAAAGGTCAGATTGCCTGGACATGAAAAAAGGTTAGAGAAAAGTTTAACAGCTGGTTTAAACTTGACATTTTCAGATGAACACATGACACAGTGAACCTGGAGAAATGAACTACAGCAGTAGACTCTCCCTGTCATCATCCAAGAACAGAAAAACTGGTACTATAATTTAGACCAGAACTGGATAAAAGAAGACGAAATAGACAAAAAAAAACCAAACTGTCTATTGCTCCATCAAATCTGGATATGTACCGAGTTCATATGAACTGCTCCGATTGTGCTGGTGACAAGATGAGTGAATGGACCCATCCCTTATTGTACCAACGGATTGTTTTGAATGGACTTGCTGGTTTTCAGCTTCACTAAAATATCTCTTTGCTTTTTATTTATTATGGTCATACCGCCTTGCTGATGCCCGATTCTGTCAGATCTCGAAAGCTAAGCAGGTTTAGGTTTCACTAAAAAGCATCTTTTTCACTCATTGAACAAGTCTGTTTCCAGCCACAGTGACCTCCTCCTATATTTTCCCATGACAAATCAAATGAAGTTCCATGTTATATTGCATATAAATAAACATCCTACAGCTTTGGTATTGAGAGAATAGGAGTAGTTGATCTTTTGCTATATGAGGCTTGTTTGTGAGCAGGTAGAAGATAAGACCACAGAATTAGGTTCTGGTGCAGGTTTTCACAAACCACCTTGCAGAGTAAACTGAGAGGGAGGATTTGACTGCCAAATAAGAAAGAAACAGGTTGTCGTGAAGCTCATCTGAACACGTACATACTTTTTCCATGTTGACAACAAGCACAGAAAGCCAAACCTCGCAGGAATTGTGCAATTCGCCATCATGTTCATCTGGCCCTGAAGGCCATTAGGCACTGCATGTGACCAGTCATGCGTCTCTCTCGCTCTCTCTCTCTCTCGCTCTCTCTCTCTCTCAAATTCCTTATAGTGCAGCAATGCTGACATCTGTATGAACTCTAATCAGCTGAGGTTCCGGCACCAGGCTCTCTGACCAAACTATGCCAGTTAAAGCTCAGTGTATTCTCGGCACCACATTATCTCGTGATCAGGATAACGAGATAACAAAAACTAACAAACTGTCTGCAGAATAAGTATACAAAAAAGTAAAAGTAACATCTCAATAACACATTTCTGCAAGTCAAGACATGATTATACTTTATCCCTTGGGAACCTGATGACTGGAACAGACACACAAGGATGGATATTCAATTAGCCTCTTTGGGAAAAGAGGCGGCTGCAGTCTCAGTGGACAGCTTGAAGCAAACAGGTGCACTAGTTCAATGTTGCTCATCACAGCTTCACCTTCTTGCAAAGGGAAATTCCCTCTCCACGTGAACCAAAGTTTGTCATCATGTGCAATGCACTACACTAACTGAAATCAGTGAGGGGAAAATTGGAAATTCCACTTAGGTGAAGGGGATAACCAGATCATAAACTGTTTTCTGCAAACTTTATGCACTTTTAGGCTGTGAGACTACAGAAGCAGATGGCCAATCGTCCCAAATTGAAGAACAAGTATTACATGTGTATTACTTGTGTAAATAACTTCTGGTTCATGTCAACAGAGTTGTCACGTCCGCCTTTATTTTTTAACAGCCTTCCTCTTTCAAAAAAAGAGTAGTTTGAAGCAAGTCATGATGAATTTTATGAATCCACGTGCAATTCATGAAAATAAGAGTATGCCGAATTAAAGAGGGAGTCGTAAAGATGAAGAATGAGCAAGACTTCAGAATATGGAACGTAGACGACACCAACAATGCGAAGAAATTCTGTGAATCACACCATTTCTAATGGAGTTTGGCGGGTACTCTAGGGAGACGTCCGCGCTCGGTGACAGCAGACCGTCTCGGGTGACAGCGGCGTGGTTCGCTCGGCTAACTTCGTGTCACATCGGACAAAATCGGACTAATGGACGTGACACTGTCGGGGCGCGCGCTCATCGATGCTGCCCCGGGCTTCCACCATCCCCTGTCCGCCCCGTCCCGTCCCATCCCATCCCGGGCCTCACCTCCTCCTTCTCCTGGGGCGGCCACTCATGGGAGCGGTGGAGGCTCTTCACCGAGCCGTTCCTCTCCGGCTTCAGTCCGTTCCTGACGCGCTGACACACTTCCCCGTTGGCTGCTTTGGTCCCGGGGCTCTCGGTCATTGCTGGGCAGCGGTAGTGGAGCCGCGGCGGTAACTTGCATGTAGGAACACACGGCGCCTGTCTGCAGTGCAAAGCGGTGACAATATCCGAGGGAAACACACGCTCCGGACCTCCCTCACTCACCCGCACACTCACATACACACACACTAACACACACACTTACACACACTCTTCGAAACCTGAAAATCCTGACGCCAGACACCGGAAATCAATCGTAAACCTTCAACTGTCTAAGGGGCGGGGCCAGGCAGGGGCGGGGCTTAATATAGGTAGACACGCCCACTTCATGTTTGCCCTTGTATTAAATAATAATAATAATAATAATAATGATAATGATAATAATAATAACAATAATGATAATAATACTTTCAATGAGAAAAATCCTGATTCAGCTCCATATACAGCTGTATAATAAAATGTTCTAAGAATAGTTTTAAATGCAGAAAAGTAATTTCATTACGATAGGACTCAATAAAAAGCTGTCAGACAGCTGCAGCTCATCAAGTAGATTTACTTGGTTAATATGAAAGCTCCAGGCCTGTGAGATCCGAGGAAGAGGTGTTCAAAGAGTCAGGAGCAAACAAGGTGATACAGCTTTCACTCTTAACATTCCTCTCCTGTGGAATGGACTTCCTCAACAATTATGAAATGATGGCACTCGTTCCAAAAACACTATAATTTGTGCACACTTTTAATCAAAAAATAGGTTTTTCTCCTTATTTCCTTTGTATTAACAGCTTTTATTGCATTGATTCCCCTTTCATGACTTTCTTAATCGATTTGTCTTAATGTCTTTAATCATATTAATTGCACATGACTAAGAAATTGTCTTTATGTCCATGTGAAGGACTGTGAATTGTCTTCTGTCTGAATGATGTGACATGAATACATTTGTCTTGCCTATATGTTAAGAACAGTGTCCTGCCACATTATCACATTAAACGCTCAGGGTCAAACGGTTTGCTTAGGTACCCACAGTGGTGACCATAACCTTGGATTTGAGCCTAAAAATCCCTAATACAAGCCTGCTTGAACTTCTACTTTTATAGTTAAAAAAAGACAAAAAAAAAAAAAAATCCTGCTCAAACAAGTAAAAACTAATTTAGAATTAATCATATATCATCAGTTTTATTCATCTTCATTAAAGGGATGTTTCAAAGGGGAAAATCATGACAGATTTATATAATAATGAACATTATGTGTTTGAGTTGAGGCCTGACAGTTCTGTATGGAATTTGTATGTTCTCTCTGTGCATGCGTTGGTTTTCTTTGTGCACCCTGTTTTCCTTTTACTGGCTTAATATATGTAATTGCTGGCTGTCTGCCACTCTGTATCTGCCCTGCGATGAACTTCCTTCACCCGTTGGGTGAGAAACCAGTTTCTGCAGCACTCAACCTGACACTGGAAATATGAGCAATCTCCTACAAAGTCTATATTTTCAATTTGTTTTGTCCTTTTTTTACACATTTGAAATTAATAAATCTGAGTCGTCATCCAAACAGAAGATATTGAAATAAACAATTTTTTGAATTCAGTCATCAAAAAGTATTACAAGTAGTTTTTATCCAGGTCAGAAACTGACTCATACATTAATGAAAAAACTCTTATTTCCCCCAAGACGAACAGATGACGCTGGAAATATTTTCCAAAACATATCTTTTCAGGTTTCATTACAGAGCTCAAGGCATATTCCATATTTACAGACACAAGAGAATCACATGATTTTTGGCAAGAAACACAACAAACAAAATGTGATATTCCACTGAAAACCCCTCAGTTTCGGGAGTGATCATTCACATTCAGCGCTGTCAAAGTGCCCCGAGGCCCGGGACATCAGGGTCACTTGACAATGAAAATGAGTTGGAATTTTTTGCCAGCTTTTCACAGCATATTCTCATCTAAAAGAGAGGGAAACCGATCTCATCTTATAATTGCTGTTGGTCACACATTGGTCATTTTGCAGCATGTAACATTTGCAGAAGCCCCCTGACTGTTCATAGATTTTGTTATTTATTTAATAACAGCTACACTATATGTTATTTTATACAGACTTTTATATATCTGTTTTTTGTGGGATGTTTGGGCTCCTGCTTTACCATACGAAGTTACACAACTCATTACATTTGACATATATGAGTGCTTTCACTTATTATTTGAATTATTTACATTTAGGATGCAACCTTGACACTGTTATATTATTTTGCTATTATGATTTTTATTGAACATGTACATTCATATAAGCTACATGTCATGCTGTCATTTGCCTAAACTTTACACTGAAACCAAAAACTAGCATAATATTTTGCTAGCATGCAAAACTAGAAGCAGTTTCACTCATAAATGTATTTTTTTTTTTTGTCAGATTAGACCTCAGGCACCTCACCCATGGGGTCCCTTGGACTGAAACACTGCTGAAAGGAATTGCAATCTCAGAAAAAAACAAACAAGCAACAACAATACGCACTCACTGGTGCCAAATCTTAAGTAAAACATCAAGTTACTGCCATCATTGTCATTTTTGACGTTGCAGTCACACAGTGGAAATCATAGACTTGCTGCTCCCTCTTGTGGTGAAAGGTTGGAACTGCATATATTGGCAACTCAGAGAATCATCAAGCTGCCTGCAGAATGATTACCTGCATGCATCAATCAGCTGTAGTAGAGCAGACATGTGTATTTGGAAGACTTGTACTAAGCTTTAAAGACCAAAATCAGATGTGCATTTGTTTTAATTCAGATTAGATATATCTAAAAAGGAACTCTGCTACTTTGGAAGTTGAACTGCTCTCCACCAGCCATCTCAGTAACAGCCTTGCCTTGAATAACTTTTCTTTCTCATTCTGGCATTTTAAAACGGTGAAGAGTTTGTTGTATCCCAAACGACTAGAATACAACAAGAAAAACATCATGTAAGCATTATCAATGAGATTAAATATACAAATGAAAGTGGAAAAGGTAAAAAAAATGTTCACTATAAGTTGCATAAACTTGCAGTTAAGATTCTGTGAATTTTGCTTTATTTATAGGCCTACCCCTGTGAAATGGTGTTATCAAAAGCAAATGAAATAAAAAAAAAAAATCAATCAGCTATTACAAAAAGTTGTTCTGAAGTAAAAATGTATAAATATCCCCAAAACACGAGTACGACAAACACACTTTTGATGATTAGTGTAATCATTTAAGCACAAATGATGTGAGTGAAGCCACCTGGTCATTTTCAGCCTCTGCTTTACGTTTATTGTCCACTTGATGGCGGAGAAGAACAAATGAACCGAACTGATTGATAAAGCCTCGTCAGGTGTGTCAGGTACCCGGATGAAAAACTTCTGCACGTGCCTGCCTGCCGACCCAAGGTGTACTGCTGGTGATGTTTTCGGCGTTTGAACACGCAGATGGAGGAAATCAAATGCCACGTGTTTTGACAATGCTACAGAAAACCCACCAACACTTTCACTGCTGTTAACACTCCACTTTGTTTCTGATAAGAGAAGATGAAGCTTCTTTTGTCGCGAGCGAAACCCCGCAGGAGGACCGTCTTCTTCCAAGGTAAAATTCCTCATGTTCTAAATGAGAGAGCAAAGACTTTTTAAAAAATATTTTATAGAAGACAAAAGACAGAAATTGAACGCACTTGAAAACGTCAGATGCTGAAACTCGACAAAGCTCCCCGGTTTGTCAGAATGAAGCCAAGGCTGAGTAAATCCTTTCTACATCAACACTTGAGTCATTTTCAAGTAGATTCCTTTGAGTTTGCATCCTCGGCTCATTGCAGCCTAAATGCCATACATTGACACATTGTTCACCAACTGAATGTTGGTGAAATTTGACCCTGAATTTTTATTTATTTATTTATTTTTTAAATCTATGTTCCACTCTTCATTTCATCCTGGCTCTTTTCTTCTTTGAGCTGTTAATGGCTAGCACATCACACATTTATCTGACCCTGCTTTGAAATATCCAGTGCACTGATTATAAATTCACATTTCAGTTGATCTTTAAAGTAGCTGTGAATAACAACAATATGAGCAGGCAGAACATCATGCAGCAATGATTGGAGTTTCTTTCCGGCATACATTGGAGGACACTTCATTAAAGTGAGCAATATTGAAATGCATGAATCTGAAAAGTAACCTCCAGCTTCTTGACTCTTTGTCTGCCTTAGATGTGAACTTGAAACTGTTCAAAGAGTCCAACTTTGGCAGTTTGAGGTCCTTGATGCTGAGCGATGACATTGATCAGCTTGTCCTTGGCACCAGGGGGGAAAGTCCTCACCCTGAGCTTGGATGGCGACGCCAGAAAGACCGAAGAGGTTCGACCGACTGTTTCAAAGCAGCTCAGTACAATGAATATACATGTTTTTACATCTTCGACCTTCAAAACTCATTTTTACCTCCTGCAAAAACATGACAGCTTCATTTTCAGCATTAATTATTTTCTCCTCCAGGTCCACTGGACAGCCGGCTCAGCAGAAATATGTGGATGCCTCATGGAGGGTGAGAGCACCGAGGTAGGACAGGAATAATTAGGGATAGTTTGCTATTACTGGGCTTCCTACTTACCAAAAAGAGCTTCCAGTATTCTGACAGTTTTAATTCTTCCAACGGGAATGTGATCGTTTCATCAGCGTGATACACAAGATGAAAGACGGCAGAATGCTTCTGTGTGAGACACACACTTTCAACGCATCATGCGACCGCATGGTGAGTTTATGATCATTCCTATGAAGAATGAACTTGAATACAGTGTGAATACACTGTAAAGTTATAGGGAGTCAATTCATCTAAGCAGCAGCTGTCTGACAATGAATAGCAATGTACGGTTATTTTAGGTATCTTGCAGTCATGTTATAGTGAAACTTGAACAATTGTCTGAAGTGTAATCAGAAGTGAAATGGAAGGAGTAAAGTGTCTTTTGACCCTGATCTAAGCTTTTCCTCACTGATGGACGTTAAGTATACCCCTGTCTTTGTAAAACTCAATTTATGCTTCCTAATTTAAAAATTCAGAGCATCTTCGTCACTCCACAGGAGACACTTTGTATTCTGCTCTCTTGTGAAACGTTCTGGGAACAAAAATGTTAACATGTGCTCACATTCTCGATAATCTGTCCTCGGAGCCCACTGTGATTTCCATCAACCTCATTGGAGCGAGCAAATCCAGCCGTAATGGGGAAGACGACCATGTGTTCCTGTTCGTCACAGAGAAAGCTGCAGAAGAACGTCGGGACAACCTCCAGGTCTCGAGGTCCGCCCGTGTGTGTGAGGTATGTCTCTGAAGTTCTTTCATTCAGAAGCTTAAAGCTTCACGTGTCTGTGGTGTTCCAGAGTGACCTTAAGGCAAAAAGATTCTTCAGTCCAAGTTTAAAAGCCCGGCTCGACTGTCCCTCCGGAGACGTTGTCTCATCATAATCCCTCGTGCAGGATGTTTTTTTTTCTCGTCCAAAATCAAACTAACTGGAAGGACTGAATCTTTTACGCCACATTTACATCCAACCCGTAAGCGGCATGTACTCGCAAGACGATAAAGAGATCCCTTAATGATCCCCTCGGGGAAATCATTTCTCTGCATTTAACCCATTTTCTTGATGGTTAACCTTAACTACATAAACTGGGATGAATGGGCTGCTGCAGTGCAGCGCCTGGGGAAGCTGAAGCAGCACTGCAGCAAACTCGGGATTGAAACACGGTGCTGAAAGTTGTCACATCTGGAGGTTTGACACCTGCATCAAATCCCTCAGCCTCATAGATTTGAAGAAATGCATCAGACGGAGTAGTGTTGACAGTAATGAACCGTCACCTGTAGTGTAAAAGCAGAATAGTATCACTATATACTCTGTGGGACTTCATAAGAATAATGATGTTTACAAGTGTGCTCAGTAGAGATTGAGGAAGGCGGGGGGGTGACATACTCCGGGTACGGATGTGCTAAGCGCACACCGAACATACCGAGAAACGAGCGTCTTCCATCTGCTTAACTGTATGTGATCAAGCAACATAGAAATATAGATTGTTTTTACATGGAACTGTGTTCACAATATGAGATCAGTAATCAAAGCATGTTGTTAACATTCCTGCAGGCTTGAAGGCCGCTTCGCTTGACTTCTCTCCGACTCCACTGTGACTTCAGCCTCAGACAGCAGCAGCTACTCTGTTTGGACATCCTCAGATTTAGGTAACACTTTTCTGATCAAGCCTCGGGAGTCTTTGAATATTGCTAAGGATAAATCTGAAGGAACTGTAGTCCCCAGAAGAAAATGTATGCATTTAATACTAATACCTATATTTAATACCTGCATTTTCAACGGGAAGCACTCTGGAGCCGTCAGCAATTCTGCTGTCTGCGCATACAAACTATCAGATGTCAGTATGGTGTCGAGTGGGAGGTTTCTGGATGAGAGAAATACTGGAATCTGGGGGCATAAGTCATTCCCTCACGCTGGTTCAGTATGTATAGAGTAACATAATTTAATTTTAGCTCCAATTTAGAAATATCTGATGACACCTGTTTCTATTCTATACTTCTTCAAAAAAACCGTGGCATTACTTTCCCAGTTCACTGAAATACAAATGAAATGTAACTCTTGCATTGCTTTTGAGTTGTATCTTTTATATTTGTAAGCTGTCAGATGCTGACCAATTCAGCTTAAAAAAGATGCTCAGTTATAATCTTGATGCTCATGGTTCTGGGAAAACAAGTTTATGAATGAGGAAAGAGCTATCCACATGCAGACAAATGCAAAAATGCAAATTTTTTAAAAGAGGAGCCTGTGTTTTTTCACAGTTGTTGCAGATACAAGCTACTGCTCCTGTTTATGTCAGTTGGAAGTCTTTCATGTCACTGAGTTATTTCAGGAAACAGGAAGGGTGAGCATTATGGCAGCTTTATCAAATACTAATCAAACAGTTGCCTGATCAGATGGCAGAAATGCTCATTAGACAACTGATGACGTTATTACCGTGATACTTCAGGAAGCCTCGCATGTGTTTCAGAGTCTGGTTGACTGCAGAAGGCTGTGAAGTCAGATGGTGAGGAGAGACACGTCATTGAGGAGCTGCTGCTATTTGAAGGCCAGATGCCCGTTAGATTCTTGAAGTTCTCCTCCAAAACAGTGAGGTCCACTTCATTGTAGCTTATGCAAATATTTTTGTTTTTTCTTTTTCCGACATGACTGGAACTCGCTGTTATTTCTGTGAAGTCACCTGCTTTGCAGGTCGTGCAATAACTGCATCCTTGAAAGGGAGCCATATTGTGGCTGGAACCAAATAAGATGACCAGTATTCCATTTTTGTAGAAATTCAGTGTTTGATGAGGGTCAGCTTGAAGATTTCAGTCTTCCAGTCACCAGGATGTACGCAACTGCTTATTGTAAGTTCAGTGGTTCGGTGCTCAACCTACCAGCACAAGCATGTTTAAATGCGCTTTAACAGGACAATAAGCCGTGCCAGCATCCTGTTTGTTTGATCTCTCCAGTGACAAACAGACCTTTATCAGGTTCAGGACACCAGCACCCTTTGTCAGGAGCCTGAAGGTGGCTTAGAATCACCTTGGCTGTCTTTCCAGGCTCACTGCTGATTTGCATTTTCCTCATATTCATACAATTGAAAGCAAGAAAGAAAAACCATGGTAACAGTGAGGTTAGTCCAGCATAAGGGGCGACGCAGGGAGGAACATCAGCTTCACAGGAGGTAGCACACTCGGAGAACATTGTGAAAGGAGGAGATGGAGGCAGACAGTAAGGGCTGGACCACCAGCACATTTACACATCGACTTAAATCCAGGGTAGCAGGAGCATTAAAATAGAAAAATGAAATTAAAACAGTCACTGATGTGTGTTTACTAAGAGTAATGCAAACCTTTTTTTGTTTGTACTCTACTGGTGCCATTGTTGATTGCAGTTGACTCTGTATAGAGGCTAAAATAATAATTATAAATAAAATTTGATTGATTGAATAATTGATCCAAAGTGATCCAAAAGATCTGTTTTTTGTGATTTTTCATTGTTGCCTTTTGCAGTTATTTATCAGGGAATCTGCAAACTTTACTTGCCTCAGCTGAGCTCGTCATATCCAACATAGTTCCTGAGTTCAGAGGTGAAAACACATTTCATATTTTATTGTTGTTTTGAAATAGTACATATTGACCCACACTGTAAACCCACTACAGAGAGATTTTGGAATATGGACAACACACCTCATGCCCAGCCTCTTCATGGCGCTGATTGCCTGAAGGAGCTCAGACTTCTCTTGGGTCCATCTGGATCGTTCTCTCTCTCCAGTTCTTCCCTTGCCTCCACGGTGGTCGTCCTCAGGCTGGAAATGATTTCATGTTCAGCCAGGAGGTGGGACCTCTCCTTCTCAAACTGTTCCCGGTGAGCCTTCAGTGCATTTTCCAGCTCTTCATGCAACTTCACAACTTCTTCCACATTTAATGTGAGTGTCCTCGGCTATAGATCGGCTTGTTTGAGGTCAGTAACTTTGAACGCTTCGATACGAAGCCTGTCGTTTATTTTTTCATCCAGCAACAGGGCTGCCAGGTCTTCTTGAACCTGGTTTTGGCATGAGATGTTCCCTCAGCATCTTCATTTCAGTGAGGTGTGCAGCCTTTTTTCTTGACAATGTGGCTGTTGCTTTGTCTTTACTGTCCAAGACAGTGTTGAGCTGTTGTTCCTTTATTTCAATGGATCCTGGCTCGGTCCGCAGACTTCCGTCTCCAGAATCTGTGTGAGTCAGCAGCTGTTTTAAACAATCAGGACATCTTAAAACAACTAGTAGCCCCTGTCTGCTGTTGCTCAGTTGTCCAAGGTTGATACTTTTTCCTCTTCACTGTCACACGTTGGGTTTTTACCACAGGGAGCTCCGCTTGTTGTCTGTCAGGCTGTATTGTTTGAGCTCTGATTGGTGGAATTTCACGACTCTGAGACTTTGCTGCTCTTCAGTATTGAACAAAGTTTCACCAATAGGACATGGAACTCCTTCTCCTGTTGGCTGCCTTGATTAATTTTTTTTTTTTTTTGGGGGGGGGAATCATCCTTGGTGGCCTAAAAATTCAATCAGCGGCGCCCCCTGTTGTTGTGGAGTATTAAATTAAAACTTACCACGAATGAAAAGACAGCCATCATGCTGTTTAGGCGCATCAATGAATAAACAATGTTGTTAATTATATCCAGAGAAGAAAAGAGATGACGAGAGAAGTGTGTGACACAATTTATTACATTAGATTGATTTGCTTCTGACAAAATGAGAATTGGGACAGGTTAAAGACCTCTAGACTAACTGATCTGTGAAACCGCTTCAGATGTCTGATGTGTGATTTTCTTGTTCAGTTTTAGAAGCTCGACAATTAAAATGAGTACAAACATCATTTTCGCATGCAGATGTTCTGACACGGTACCCTTTTCTAATAAACTAGATTGCTCACTATTTGTATTTACAGTCGTGAGGAGCAGATACTTGGAACTCGCATGTATATTTCCCTTTAAACTGTGTATGGATTAATATGAGATACAAGCAGTAAACATGCAGTGTTTTGAAGTGCAAAGGAACCTGCGAGAAGACTATGAGGAAAGTACCAGAGGGTTTAATGTGGGATTAGCACATCCTCAGTTCTGTAGCTTCAAAGCTACATGGATGCTTGTTAGAAAGGATGCAAACTGGGTCAAATGGACTTTTTTGCTGTGGCGTCGTAACAACTCGAACTGTGGAGTCTTAGACATTACCGTTCTGATATAGTTACAGCAGTAACTGTGAAACTACTTTTTTTTTTCTTTTTTTTTACGTTTTACTTTTTATTACTTTTTATTGTCTCATACTAGCTGTTGCCAAAGCTGTCCGTCCCTGGGAGAGGGATCCCTCCATACTGTGGTTCTCCCCAAGATTTCTTCTTTTCCCACTGGGTTTTTGGAGTTTTTTCTTGCCGGATGTGAGGGTCTAAGGCGGTGGTTGCTTCGTTTTGTGTCGCTACTGTGAATTTGACATATTATTATGCTTATTCACTGTTTTTATTTTTACCAATCAATGTAACATCTTGAAGCCCTCTGAGGCAACTGTTGTTGTGATACTGGGTTATACAAAAATAAATTGATTGATTGATTGAAACTGAAACACATTCCCATCATGCAAACATTGAGAGACATCTACTCCTTCCATGTGTGTTGTGCAGATTATGTGAATAAGACAGGTGCATTGTTTTATCTTTTTTTTAGAAGCAATCATCAAAACAGTGAGAAGAAAAGATGATTAGTTTATTTATTCCCTCTTTTCTAAAGTGGCCTTGAACTGTGCACTGTGGTAATAGAATAATTAGTTCACAGGGGAAAGACCAACTGTCTGTTGCTTCTCCCTTTTTGTTTTTTTTCCCCCTTTCTCCCAGGTGCCTTGCTTTTTCTCGACCATGATACCTTTCCATTTCTCCGTTTCTCTCTTTTCCTGGAACCCTCGTAGCCTTGCCTCTGCCCCGAAGGCAGAGCTAAGAATGGCAGAGCTGTTTTTTTCTTTCGGGAACATTTTGTAGAGAGTCAACCAGCATATCATCGGAAAAGAGGAGGAATGAAAACATGTTTACAAGGAGTGCAAGCAAAGCAACATGGAGAGGAGAGGCAAAACACCATATTGTATGGAATGAACACAAACAGTGATTAGAATTTAATTAAAAACAGATTCTGAATGAAAGCAGGCAGTGCTGGATAATAACAGTAATTTAAGTCTGGGCATATATAAGCTTGACTAATCGATGCAAATGGAGACACAAAATCAGAGCGATTATCAGTGTTTTAAAATGATTTGAATCTGAAAATGTCCTGAACCCTGGACACACCTTCTTGGTTGCAGTTTATTGCAGACTGACAGCCTCTAGACTGCTTTTGTATCCAGCTAAAAGCTCCGTGCACCTGTTCACTCTTAGTTTCTGACACTGTTCCCTTGTGATGTGAACAAGCTTTTCTTTTTTTGCAGAAGTTATTTCTGCAGTGGCAAATTTCAGCTCTCCCCAAAAGCTTTTCTGTTAGGTCAGGAGTCTTTGTTGTTTGCTTTAAAACAGTCATTCTTTTCATTTCCTTCCTTGCTCTTGTTGATCTATTCTACAACGCAGAAGATTAAAACTTTTTTTCCTCCTCATTGGTTAACATGTCTACTCTAGAATATCTTAATTGTAATGATTCTTCTTTTTCCTATGTTGCTTCCGGTAACAGTGCCAAAGTCATGACCATTAATAATTGTGCCAGTTGAATGTTTTTTTTGTTAGTGAATATTCAGTGATTTTTTTTTTTTTCACCCAAAACATAAAATTAGGGTTGTCACAAATCATGTGCAGCATTGAACTGAACATCTGCGCGCATATACGTACCTGCATAGATATACTTCAAGGATTTCTGGAGTAACTATTACATATTTTAATGTGTACATATCTGTGAGATATCTGATATTTTATGAGCGTCAAACCAAAAGCATGAACCTCTTTACATTATTTTATCAAATAAAGCACACACAGAACCTTTGCCAGTGCTTATGAAGTGTAATACCACTTTCTGCCGCTAGATGGCAGACACACACAACAAATCGTCAGACCTGGACTTTGGCTGCTTGAACGTCTATTCAGATTTTAAATGCAGCTCACTAATTTGATGAAGTGTATGATGAACTCAAACTGTTATTGAAGTTCCTCAGGTGCTTGTCTCAGTTTGGGTCTGCAGGAATACTGAGGGATGTGACGGATGAGCGCAGGTGTGTTTTTATTATATGTGGAAAGGACACAGTGTATATCACTGCTGCAGCCTTGTAACAAAATAGAGCAATGCATGAAGTACTTAGGATTGAGTTGTTGCTCTTCTTTTTAAATATTCCACAAATGCACATTTCCAAAAATGTTATCTTGATTTGATTGACAATCAAATGAGAAAATGCAAAAGCTAACCAGTGGCCCCTACCGGTAAGAAAATAAATTACATTTTAATTGGAGGCCGTCTCAATGGGTGGAGAAGTGAGCAAAGCGCTGCAGTGTGGTTAAAAATAAACCAGGTTGTATATAGGTCATTAATATATTATCAAGTGAAGACCTTGGTGCTTTACAGAAAATAGGAGTGTTATAGGTAAATATAAAAAATAAATAACTGCACACCGCTTCTGACAGAACAACATGATTTGACATCAGAGTGCATGTTTTTATCCCAGTCAGGAGCCTTTTCACATCCTCTAACCCAACAAAATGACAACAGGTGAACATGAGGCAAACGGTCAGGACACACTGTTCTGGAACAAGCTGTTCGCTCCGGCACTTTGCTCTGCTTTCTCTGGCTTTTCTCCACTAAATGATAGACCGCCGACTCGATGCGTTTTTGTATGTCACTGAGGGTTTATTATCCTCATTTTCAAAGACGCTGTCATTCTTGCTGTCTGCCAAGAGTAACGCTCGCCCTGTCTGTTAATGGTAAAAATGCTATTTTGTTTTTTTGTTGTTTTTTTTTTCCATTCAGTGTTTGAATGCAGTTTTGAAATGCATAGCAGGAGCTCTGTGTTCACATTAGGGTTGGATAGAACAAAGCCTTCTGTGATTGCTGCGTCAGTGCAGGAGCTGTTGTGGAAGTCTGAGCATTCGCCTGAATCCTGGAGAGTGCCAAACAAGTGAGCATTCTAGACCTCCGGTATTTTATTTGCCAAATCATGGCATTGTAGCCCAAAGGGGGGGTGGGCACACCCAGAAGAACACCCAGAAAAAGTAACATTCAGAATGAAAGTATGCAGCGGATTTGTAAGGCCCGGTTTACATGACACTTCAAGTGGAATAGGATTTTTTTTCGTGTTTTTGTTTCGGACAATTTTCAAGTGTACACAATGACATTTTAAAAACGATGCATATTCATTGTTGTTATAGCTGATCGACTTGTGCATGAGGCGCTGAATAACGTTTATGACAGGCGAGCACAGTAGCGGTATTTTCAAAAAGTTGCCTTTTCCCCCCCTTTTGACGCAGAGACAGAGTAGGACCATTTACACAAAGTTCCACCTTTTGAGCAGTTTTCAAAACGTTACTTTTTCAGTGGCTCCAAGGTCTGCTGTGTAGGTCTCATAACCAACGCTACATCTGGCCAAGTGACTCTGGTAAATGAAAATATCTGGCAATTCAGTCTTACTCAAGTACAGAGAGGAATAAAAAAAAAACTTGTTTCATTAATCTCTAATAAAAGCAACAAGTTTGCTTTGTTTGAGATGTATAAAAGGAACTGCAGAGGAAAAGGTCAGTATTTGATTGCACAATGTGTATGTGATACAAATATTCTTAAAGTTTCTTCAAGATTAATTGCAAGGATTAATCACACTTTAGTTTCTAAACATATTGTAATAAATCAAATAACCTTTATGTCTTTTAATAAGAATACATTTAAAAGTATTCTGCATAGAAGTTCTTTTATAAATGGATTAAAGTGGTCCTTTGAGCTCTTGATTAAAAGATTCACCCTCTTACGGTCTTTATTCTCACCGTAAAGCTTCAAGGACCCCCAAACTTATTTTTCTTCAATCAGTCAAAAATGTTGCTTTGATGATGTGTAGCTTTATCGTTTTTAATCACAAGTTGTATTTTGTTGCAGTTATTATAATTTGTATCTTTGTAGTCAATGCTCCAAGCCACAGTAATGCTCTTGTAATGTCACGATGTTGAGCAGTTGCACATATCTGATATTTAAATGTCAGTCACCGCAGTGACGGCTGGTTCTTTGTGATGAAATAATCAATGTGGAAAAGCCCAAAACATAAATATGAACAGTAAACAGCTGGACTTTAAAAACTAAACTTAAAATAAACACCTCTTTGCAGAGCATTCCCATGTGCCTGCCATACCTCGTACTCTTCTCTCCAGAGATTATTCACTTGCTGATGAGGGCAGGTCAGCGACGTCTCTCTTCTATCAATGATAGATTACAGTGATAACTTGAATCGGTTTTAATAGTCAGAACTTTACTGGTATTAAAAGCTGATTTCTGCACCAGTGGAACCCATGGGAGCAGACCTTTACCTCTGGACAAAAGGAATGGACTTAAATGAAGATGTAAAGGAAGTGTGAAAAGCTTTACTATGCTTTGCTGCACTTTTTTTTTTTTTTTAAAGTCTGTTCCTGGTTCACACCACAGTGGTTCCTCTGTTCAGGATGTTACATTAATTATAACACTGCACGCCCCTGAAATGTAAAAACCGCAGAGTGACCCTCCCTTTGAGTACCACCTGGTAATATATGCAGACGTGTCTCGGGACAATAGAAACCCCGCTCCACCCTCTCGCCCACCCCTTTGGGTTTCACGTCAGCCTCTGCATGACCTCCCTCAGCTGATATTGGTACGGTCCCTAATTACCATCGGGCAACCCCAGGGGCTGCTTCTGTTTGCTTCTCGGCCTCCTGGGATGACTACGATGGATGTTAAGCAAATTTTAATCAGGCATGTTCATGACCAGCCTTTTTATGATCATATCACCATACAGGGCGCCTGCTTGGAACCTGAATTTTATACAGCTTTGACCTAACGGGCCAGGTCCATTCTGCTGCAGAAGCCCCCTCAGGATAGCACATTAATTTTAAACAGACATGTCCTGGTACGGCTTTTTTTATGGTTGTATATAAATATTAATAACAGGGCAATAAATTGCAATTGGCTAATTTAATGAAAACCTAAATAAACATACAGCTGACTTGATGACCGGATGTTCCTCAGGCAAAGGCCAGTAAAAGCTGCCTGTTTTTAAGACTTTCACCTCTTTGAACCCATAAATGACATTAATGGTGAACACTGTCTATTAAATGGTCTTTTTATTGGTTTGAGACACACCCCTTGTTCTTAACCACTTACATGTGTAATGGGAAATTATCTTATCAGATTCATAGTCACATTATATCTAATTGACCATCAACATTAAAGATTTTAGATTTCTGTCTCCCATATATTGAATGTGAGGACTGTTTTGTCAATCTGTTGTGAAAGTGACAGCTGGAGCACAAGACTGAAAAGACTGACAGAGTTTCTCTTTTTAATAGCGAGCATTGTTTGCATATGAGCCAGTCATACTTTAATTTCCTTTTCATAGTTTAGGTGAAATATGAATGCCCATTTATTGATGTCAGAGAGAAGAGTGTGATGCGTAAACTATGACAAATAAACTGTGTGACAGTTCATATTTCTGCCATAAGATCCATACCTGTCCCGACTCCATGTTGGAGATAAGGAAGTAATTCTCAAAGCACAAATGCACTCTGGGCAGCCACAATCTGGACCGATAGCCCAACTGCTATCATTCCATATTCCAGAGCCGTAACCATTGCCATTTAATTAACTGAAAGCAAAAACTGTGATAAACAGCTGGGAGGCCACAAATGCAACTCTAATAATGATCATATTTTTTGTCCTCACCACTGCCACATGCATAAATTCCCCACTTTGGAGGTTTGCAAAGAGATCTTGCTGCAGGTATATAATGAACTCACAGTGGAGACTCTTACAAACAGCTAGAAGCAACAAACAGTACTTCGGTGTCTGAAAATGTTTTCTTGAAACTTGGAAAAATCTCTCCATGTAAATAGCACCCTCCACCCTAAAAATCATGACATTCATCTGTGGACAGAAGGACTAAGCCGAGTTGATCAGTAGTGCAAGATTGTTGTCTTGAGCTATCAATGTGCCCACAATGCACACTGCAATGGACACTTATTTGCATGAGTACATTTCCTGTACCCTAACAGATATAGTTAAGATTTTTTTCCCCGAAAATCACATTAATGGCCAAAATAAATTCAAAACATGTACTTTGAGACAGCATCAACCTATAAGTCTCTGGAGGAACCCTGAGGGAAGGTCCTGCTGATGGAGTTGTCTCTTTTCACTTCGCTAAGTGAGGGACAGGAAATGTGAAAAAAGGGGCAGGGACAGTGATGGGGAGAAAAGTAGGAGAACATGGGAAAGCTTCTAGGGAGAAATTGTGGAGGAAAGGGAGAACAAATAAGAGCAAGGTTGGACCACGATCAAACACTGCCTGCCTGTACCTTTCCCCCTCCCTACAGTCGCTGTGTGTGTGTTTGAGGAGACAGAGACAGGTGATACATGGCAAATAGCTGGGAAAATAGGATGACCACACACAGCTTGAAATGAGATTTTCCACAAAGGTTAAAGTCTCACACTGACTCGGAGTGTTTCATGATTGAAAAGCTCAGGACATAAATGTACCAGCTCTGATTTCTGCTGGATTTGTAAAAAAAAAAAAAAAAAATCATGTAAATATAAAACAGCTAACAACTAATATGAAAATAATCCTGATGTATTACATGCACTGGGATGAGGGAGAGCTCCTTCAGGCATGCTGGTGGTGGTTTAAGGTAGTGAGCTATCACGTTTTCTTCCACTGCTTCCACTCAGGGCCACATGTTGCCTTGCTCAGAGATCCGTCGCTGTGCAGCTGCTGTCGGCTCCACGGGAGCTATCCGAGGTGCTGAACTCACTTTGCACCAGCTGGAAGTTTTTGGCAGAAGCAAGAGCTTCTCAGCCCTTGACTCGTCCATTATCACATGCACTTGCTCATGTGCTAGTCCATTTCTTTCTTTGGCCTCCTGCTTAGTGACTCATTTCCTTTGGATTTTTCTGCCATGTTCTGTTCCACAGTTTCAGTGAAACTCACCGTTGGTGTCAAGAAGAGGGACATGATGCAGCACTTTTGGGATCAGCTCACCAAACTGAAAACGATACCTAATTACTGTGTTACCATTAGAGGAAAAACCTGCAAGTCTTTCACAAATGACCAAATGACACCAGGTGCTAAGTCAGTGCTGTAGTTTATATTCTTTAAATAATACGAAAAAGAGCACAACTCACAAACTGTTTGTTCCAAGCGAGAGATTTGCGAAGATGCTCTCACAGACTGACATTTCCAGAAGCTGTTACACTGTCGAAATCTTGTGCTGCCGTCCTGCAGCTGTGCACCCCGTATTAACCACTCACACACCTATTCACATGTCACTCACATATTGTTTTCATTGTGCCCATCTCATATTGTGCCTATTTCCTATTACATTTAGATTTCATTTTATTCTGTTTAGTTCCTCACTATTTATATTTTGCTGTTTACCGGGCTTTGAGAACAGAATTTACCAAGAAATATAAAACATGTTTTGACAGTAATAAAATCCTTGAATCCTAGAGCTACTCCAGCTATTGTTCAGAATCTTTCGAGTTTTTTAGTGAATGATCATCGCCCAGGTTTGTGAATGTGGTCACTACTGCTTTGTTCCATTGTTCCTCAAGAAGGTTCATTGAAAAAAAACAAAACAAACACAAAAAAAAACCTATGTATAAGACAAAAGATACTATTCTTTCCAAACATGACTGATGTTTCACACACACTCCCTACAGAGCAGAAGTGGTTACATCCAAAAGCACCAGCGACCTAAAAGGCAGGTTATATAATTCACACGAGTACCACAGGCCCACAAACTCCTGAGTTTACCTTGTTTGTTCTCGGTGACAAACAGCTTCATAAGGGAAAAAGTCAACAATTGGCTCTGAATTTTGCGAGCAAGTGTAAAATATGTGTGGAATGGATGCAACATTCCTCATCCTACAGTGGCTTGTTTTGACAAGTGTGACAAATGGAGTAACTGAGATGTTACTCCTGCAGATTCTCTCGGAGCCACTGAAAGATACATTTGCAGGGGATGGAAGCCATGGTACATAATGAATGCCAAGTCAGAGCTGAACATCCCCACTACAAATATGAATTCATAGTTTCATCTCGCTGTGAAGCCGTATCTGCTGAAAAGTTCTTCTTTTAGGCAAGCGAATGTTTAGTGAGCGCACTTGCACTGTTCATTTGAGTTTCCTTCAACTCAATATGCAATTCATTAAATAGAATGAGTCAAAATTCTTGATTGAACTAGAAAATTGTCACAAAAATTCACATTTTTCAAAGCAAGCTCCTTCCATTTAAAGGAATATTACTGCTAAATATTTTTACCTCCATTTACCCCCAACAATTTCCACATTATATGATAAACAACAACTTCAAATCCACCATCCACAATCAATCATACTGGAATGGTATATTAATCCTTCCACTCACGGTTTATAAGGACACACTTAAACTTGAAAAATGGCACAGTGATCAAAAGATGAGTGTGATGCCTTTGTCTCCACCTCATTCCAGTTTTTCTTCCTGCATCTTTTTGCCTTCCTCCCTGATTACGTTGCACACACTCTGTCCCACTTTCTCCTCAGTCTCAAAAATGAGACAACTGCCTTACTTTGATCCTGCATTGCAGCCTTTCTGTTTCCCACTTAAATGGAGAGCTCTCTGAAAACCGCCACTTTTTAAGTGACTCTTAGTTTACCAGAGAAAAGTGTGAGCACCCCTTCCCCCGGTGGGAGGCTGTAGGTCAACAGTATTTATATTGTAATTGCAATGGATCTCAGGGCTCTTTAGCCTGTTGTGTTGAAGGCATTGGCGAGGTAATTTTTTTTTCATTCAGTATGAATGCATGAAGCAGCTGAAAGCAAAATGCTTCATTTTTATAGTCAGTACCTGAGTGCTCAGGTGAAATGAGAAAAAAAAAAAAAAAATCATTTTTAAACTTTACCTGTTGAAATGTTTGAGAAAAATTGAATCTCAGGTAGAAGATTCATTGTCTGATTCTGCATCAGGAGTTTATTAAAACTGCCTTTTAGAACAAGTTTAAATTGGCACAGGGTATTTTTTTTCTTTACATCATTGATTAATACCAGTTTCCCCTCAGTTTTGAGCTACTGACCTCTTCTGTGCTGCTCCATGGCACAAGATCATTTGTGTCGTGATCTGAAAAAATGTTTTTTTTTTTCTTAGCTGTGTATGATGACTGTCTAATAATTCTTGAACTGATCAATGTTCATATTGTATTCATTATAAAATGATATCATTAATATATTTCTTTTTCCAGTTTTAAATTGCTCTTTGTACATTTCAGTACTGAGTTCAGATATTTTGCTTTAGAAAGGAAGTATTTCCAAAATACAGAAGCTTCAAATGCCTCAACAGAATCCTCAAAATCACAGATAAAGTGCTTCTGAATGCCTCTCAGAGGCCGCACGTAACGAGCCTCTAACATCAGTTTGAGCCAGTCACACACACACTCATGCACACACACAAGTGGAGATGACTGCGCTTGGGAGCGACTCGGGGTTCGGCGTATTACTCTACCATCATTAGACAGAGGGCCAACCCGCTTTCACCGCTGAAGCTACAGCTGCAATGTTAATTTTTATGATCGCAGAATCCTCTCTGTGATTATGGTCTATGCTGTAGCACAGAAGCAAGGTTCAGGTTAATGGCATCCATATTTGACATTAGACCACGGGCCGATGGCACATGTGAAAGCACTTTCCATACTAACAGGAGCTCCTCCACCGCGCATGATGATGTGCTGCAGACGGGGATCGAGAATCAAGGATCCCCGTCCCCTGAGGATCAAACAGCCACACTGTTTGTCCAGACGTCTTCTGTCTCAGCCTTTGATCAAACACCAGAGATCGCCGACCACTAAACTAACATCCTCTCTTCACTTCTTTGGTGCAACACCAAAGTTCTCTCAAACACCAAAATATACCAAACCATGTCCCCGTGCTCAGCGTACACAATGAACTACTTCACAGTTTACTACAACTCCAACTTACTATAACAAAGCCTGTACTCTGTCAAAATGTTCCCAGGGAAATAATTAAAAAAAAAAAAAAAAAACTTCCTTCAAAAGGTCAAAGTGTTGTTTTCAAATACTTCAGTCTGGTGTAAGTGAGCCTCACCGTTGTTGGCAGGTTCATTTCAGAACCTGACAGGGACGGGTTAGCTCTTTCTCTTTGTAATTTTAAGTGGAACAGAGTGAAGCAGGCTTTCTAATGAGGAGCCACTCAATCTAGCCTCTCGCTCATCCTCGAAGGCATCCCAGCCCGCCACTCCATGACTGTCTCGCTACTGAAAAAGCAAAGGAAGCATGCAGAAACTGTGGACATATTTTTTTTTCCCCCCTTGTTGACTCATTTTGCGCACTATCAATGTGCGGGAAAACGTTTGACAGTGTGACAAAGAGTAAATGCAGTCGCTTCACGCTTAGGCCTGATTGTCTAACGTCAGGCTTGAAGAATGTTAAACCGTCTATTCAATCGAATAGATTGCACTTTCAGTTTGTATTTTACTAAGAAAAGCACCAGGATTAACATCAAAAAGGAGCATTCAAATAAGGATTTTTGCTCTAGACACTTTTCACACAAGGAGAATCAGCTGGAAACAGTTTCACTTCAATATTCACTGGTTTGCGTTCACCTTGACGGGATCGGCTGCAGTGCTGAGCTCCCACAAGCGCAAAACCTGGAGCCAGACTTGTTGGTGGAGGAGATTTACGAGAAAAGAGAAAAAACACCGATTGAAGAGTTAATTCATCATAAAATTCAAAAGTCACCGCAAGTCGGATGAAAAAATATCTTTGACTAAAACAGCAGTGTCTCCGCTGCAGGCTGAGTCAGTTTGCACCAAATTTTATGTAGACGGTACAAAAACGGCCACAATTACACAAACAACACGGGCCTTTGTGGAGGTTGTAAATCACACTGCGCTTTGTGCATTAATCTGTTGGCATGAACTCCGCTCTTTATTTTACACGGTCTGATAGACACGCCAGAGATTCCACATTCATGAAGCTGAACTGTAACAGCCTTGGCCTGTCTCTCCGTCCATCCCTCTCTCTCCCTTCCTCCCCTCCCTGCCTGCTTATTGTTTGTTTGTCTCTGGGCCTGGCCTCTCCTTCAGCTGGATGCTCCTCTGCTCCAATCAATCGTCTCGTCAGCTTGGCCCTTCACTGACTGGGACCTTCAGCCACCCTCGCAACTCTGTAAGTTTTGCCAGTGTGGCGAGGAGCGCTCGTACAAGGCCATTAGCAGAGTTATGCTCCTTGTTTCTTTTCTTGTTAGTTGCATTCTGAATTCCATTTTCTTCTGTTCTGGATCTGTTTGTGTCACTTCATCTCACAACCTGCTTTCTATATTGTGATCTGTGATCAATAATAAACCTTCTCTTACCTTATATTTTTGGGTCCGATCTACGTATCAAACACATTAAAATAATTTCAGAATTGAACTGCACTGATAACTGGTGAGACATTTTCTATTGAGTTTAATCTCTTCATGAACAGTTCTACAGGCCGATCATGGGCTCCTGTAGAAGCTTATAAGAGTAAATCTGTACACACACCTAACCTTTACTCACGTAACGCCGGCTGCAGCTGCTGGCACAGCTTTGTGCCTGAGGGAGTCCCACGATAAAGAGCCAGATGACTTTACCTCTACGTGCTGATGATTATGAATCCGTCCCACTGTCCTGACAGCTTCCCCAGCCTCGCAGTTTGCGATGATAATGTTGACGTTGGCTGCATCCTGGCATATGCGTGTGTTTTAAATATTTAAGGTCTGTAAAAATACAGGTGCTACAAACGGCTCGATAAAATGAATCCACTTGACATCCCGTTGATGAAACTTTAATGGCTGCGAGCTGAAGAAAGGGGATGCACGCACGCGGCCTGGCGTGTGTGTATGTGTGTGTATGTGTGCGCGCGCGTGTGTGTGTTTCTGTTTGTGAAGTCGTCGGACACCCGGCATATTAAACTTTCATGGCCGCTCAGTTTCTTTCTCTCACAGCATGTGAATGACTGTGCCACTGCGTGTCTGTGTGTGTGTGTCTGTGTGTGTGTGTCAGTGTGGTCGAGGGCCAGCGGATGTACACGCCATTTGTTAAAGTCCATGCGCTGTGTGTGTGTGTGTGTGTGTGTGTGTGTGTGTGTGTGTGTGTGTGTGTGTGTGTGTGTGTGTGTGTGTGTGTGTGTGTGTGTGTGTGTGTGTGTGTGTGTGTGTGTGTGTGTGTGTGTGTGTGTGTGTGTGTGTGTGTGTGTGTGTGTGTGTGTGTGTGTGTGTGTGTGTGTGCAACCAGGGTGGATGACTGTGTGTGTGTTGTGTGCATGTGCAATGAATATTTGATGCGCTGCTCAGTATTCATGAGGGAGAAAAACGGAGAGAAGCAAAGAAAGAGGAGGAGACAGAGACGGGGAGAGGGGAAGTGGGGATGAAGGCAGATTTAAATCATCCAACAACAACATATGCTCACAATGACCACAACACTCATGTCCAATAATGTGACTCAGGCTTTGGCTAAATTGGGATGAAACATGAAAACACAGCAGGAAAAAAAAAAAAGAGGATCTTGAAGTTCTGACATTTAACTTGTTTTCATTAAATGGACATGAGAATTAGTTGGGCAGGAAGTCTGAAACCGCTCGATTTCAACTCAACAGATCTTTTGAGAATTAAGTTTCAAAGCCGAATGAAAAGGTCAGGACAAGAACAGGAGTTCATAATTGAATAACATTGCAAGAGTGTTAAATAAATAATCCCTCGGCATGATCAGTGCTAATGAAGCATTCAGTGTCTTCACACAGGAGCAGCTCCGGACTTGAAACGCATTGAAGTGAACTAGTTTTCGGGATATCCTTATTTTCCACTCACGATTTGAATACAACTTCAAAAATGTACATAACCAAGTAGCCGCAGCACAAAGAGCTACAAATAATCATCATAATGCAGACTGACAGGAGCAGGAAGTGCACATCAGTAACTTTCAGCTCCACAGCATGAAGGGACAGAGAGAGAGAGACACAAAGTCATTGACGAGCAATATCAGCATTTCTGATCCACAACAGGAGGAGGAACGGCATGCAATGACAATAAGGATGGCCAGACGTTTAAAGTTGGGGTAGTTTAGCAAAAAACTATTTATACACTGTTGTACACAAGTCTGGTCTTAAAAGTAGTGAATTTTAATAAGGTTCTAGATTTTACTGGAAGGCAATGAAAAGAAATTCACATCAGATAAATACTGTGTGATCTCTTCTGCTGGAAAACAAACAGCCTTCATTAAAGGAATAAAAGTTGAGTAATTGAAGCACTCAACTCCAAATAAAATTTGTGAAGGGCATTTATTTTTTCCACGCTAACAAAATAATAAAATTAAATGTAGTCAGCAAAGGGCTGCAGTACTTGAAAATAGGTCTGCGTGATGCGTACAGCAGTAACACCCAGAGAACCTCAACAACAACAACAACAACAAATACTCACAGCTAATGTAGAACATCAAAATATAAACACAGTAATTCAAATTACTGTACACCAGATTAGCCCAGACTTTGATACTGCAAGAACATCTCATTTAACTTATTTTCTTTGTTTTATTTACTCAAAACAGGGAATAGTAAACATTTTTACTGCCTGGTTAGAAGACAAGTAAAAAAACGATCCTTTATCATTTTGTTTAAAGAACATTTCCTTCAGATACACTGAACTGTTGAACAATTGGGGAAACAAGCAACTGTCTTTAATGTTTGTCAAAGTGCAAAACTTGTGATCTGAAGCACTGATCATGCAGGAGTTCAACAGAGAGTGGACATTCTGAGACTGACTTGAACTGAGAATCGTGTCCAGTGAATTAGGCTCCTACATTAGTTTGTATTTGAGTCCAACACTGAAGGACCCGGTAAAGAGTTGTGCTTTAATGCAACTGCGGTGACTGTCACGCTGCATTAGCACTGCTGTCTGCTTTCATTAAGCCAAAGGTGGAGAAGAGCCTTCCAATCACCGCAGCGCCACACTTTAACGGCGTGGGATTGAACATGCGTTCCTCCTCAGGATTGTGTGAAAATGAGACTGTGTGATCTGAAACCGAAGGCAAAGCTACACTCTGGCTTTGTGGAAACAATCGACATTTCAACTGTTTTGAGATTCTGCAATCTGTTTCGTGCGTCTGCCAGTTACATTTCAGAAGTGAATCCTGCAGAGCTGAGCTGGATTCTCCCATCTGCATCAGAAATACTATCCAGGGATGAAGAAAACAGAAAATACATGGAATACAGTTTTGTTAAATGTTTAATTATAATGGCTAGAATAGTATGTGGTTAATAAGTAATTTAAGATCCATAAATCGTCTGCATGTCTCACTTGTGGAGTTACATCAGAGCTTATGTGACATTTTTATCCAATCTATTCAATCAATAATTAAATCTATAAACTCTTATTTTCAGATCACATCCTGTGTGTGTGAGACATACATCATGAGGCTAAATTAATCTGACTTTTTTTTTACACCTCCACTTGACTGCAGCACTGTCAGATCACCAGGTAGAAGACCACATCTGAATTCTTAAGTTGACATTAAGCAGAAAAAACGATCTGCGCAGAGCCTTAACTACTGCTGAGGAGTTATGTGACTATACCACAGAAAAGCTCCAAAAAACGAACAAATGAAAATTAAATGTTCCCCGTGGGATGATTGTGTTATTATACTAGGGAAAAAAAAGGGCAGTGTAACAACAAAGAAATTTAATAGAATATAAATAAGGCCAGAGCAAATTGGATGTGTGTGTTGTTAAAGTAAAAATATGACTATGAAAACAAAATAGATTTTCAAAAAGCAGGCGAGTGGAATGTTTGTTAAATACAAACACAGTGTAGGCAAAATAACAAAAAGGAACAGAAAAAAAAAAAGACTAAATGCTTTAATTTCAGTGCCACAGCTCCGGAGTGCAGCGAGCCGGGCGGTCGTTATCACAAAATTAAACTGAAGCGGGCAAATCAATTGATGCAGAGTGGACCTCATCGCCCTGAGCCGCAGCCTGTACATCATCCAGCTCATTACACAGACACTCACCAAGACCATTCATCTCTTGGCACCCAAATATCGACTTGGAAAAACTTAATTTACAAGCCAAAGTCATCTGCAACCGTCTGCCAACAAGCTCATTTAACTTGCAAGTGTGCAAACATTTGCAGTTCAAATCCATGAGTTCACGGTGGGCGGGCCGCGGTGGACTCGGAGCTATCAGCCCTGTTTTCCGCGAGAGGCGAAACCACACCGGAAAAGCTCGGGGGTTTTCAGTTGAGTGGATCACAACTCAACTTATCTTCATGACACACACCCTTCAGAATGTCCTGCTGCACTGTCCGGCGAGTTGCGTCCCGCTGAGACGGGAGAGTCAGAGACTCCAGCTGTATTAAAGACACACAGGCGGAGGCTCTCGCCAGCCTGTGAGCTACAATGGAAGGTATTTTTATCTTTTTTTAAAAGACTGCGGCCCACTTCCGTGCAGCGCCTGCTACATTTTTAATAAAGCGACGGCGTGAGCGCTGGGCACTGACGAAACGGGACCGGGTGTCACTGCTCGAGGTGAGATTAACGTAATGTGGCTGAAAAGCAGAAACATTTCAGAAGTGCAAGTACATGAGCGCAGTATTTTTATTTTTATTTTCTTTGCAAGGCGTGAAAGGTTATTCAAAGCCAAGGTTGTAAAAGTCGAGCTTTGAACTCCTTTGAGAATAAACTACTAGCTCTGTTTACTTGTGTATATTTTAATACATAACTGTTGATGGGAAGCTCATTATATATCTAATGCATATAGTCCAGTTGAACTGTACTCAATACTCAATAGTAGTAAAGATCGGCAGTTTGGAGATGGAAGAAATGACCAAAGCATAAGTTTATTCATTTTGGAAAGGTGTGTTTTTTTTTTCTTTTGTAAAGCAAATGAACTGTTTGCTTTGAGAACCGTGTGAGCGCCACACATTAAAATGACCAGCGTGTCAGTCCCAGCCCAGCAATGCTGCTTTTTTGCCGCTGCCTTTGACTCTTTCCCCAGATTTATAAGCACAGTTATTATGAAATGTAAAAAGGGTTTCTGCTCCAGCACAGTGCCGATTCTGGCCGGAACAGCGTTTGAAAGCCTTCCTGGTGGTTTATTACCAACCACATCACACAGAAACCTTGAGCAGTCCTGCTTCACGTGGGACTCCAGGGTAAAAAAAAAAAAAAAAAACACTCCATGATTACAGACCCTGGGCTACGGACTCCGGCGCCGCTCCAGTCTTTATTTAATTAACTGATTTTGACCTGAGATCAATTTGGCAGCCTGCTGGAACTCGGCACCCTGACGCGTAAGTGCGATCGCCGAGTAGCACCACTCGCACTCAACTACTAATGGCTGTCTTTTCCGCCCGGGCATGCCCTCTCCCACACATGCACGCATGCAGAGTAAACCAACCGACTGCCGAAGCGAAGTCGCCGGCCTCGCCTAAGAAAATGGACATTTAATTGTAGTGCAATCAAGACTGAGAGCCTAATGGGACTTTTATGGCTTTCTGTTGCTCCACCACTCCCCTTCCCCTGCCGCTCTTTCTTACTTCTTGTAATTCTTACTCCTTTGCACTTTGTTTTTTTGTTATCCTTTCACATCCAGCAGCGGAGAAGAAATTAGCGCTTTTTTTGTACCGCTGCTAAAATGTGCTGGGTTATTTATTTATTTATTTTTGACATCTCTGCTTCCCTCTCAACCTCCACATTTCAGATCCAATCAGCCAAAATCAAGGGCTGCATTTGGCAATAAAAGCAACATTTTCATTTCTTATCTTGTAAATGCAGTGTTCCTCCAGCCAGTGCTTCTTGATGTGCATGCTCACTGTGCACACACAAAACAAGATTTTTTTTCTTTTTTTTTTTTCTTCATGTTTTAATGAAACTTGTTAAAAGAAAACCCCAAACTTCCAAGCAAGCAGAAGAATAGAGGGAAATGGGAATGTTTTTGTGCTCGCTGGCTGATAAACAAGACTGATGTGTGACGTCGATAGACACTGAATTCGGTTTTGTTCCATTTGGAAGAAGATACAACTCAAGCTCTGTTGATGCCTGAATGAGTGTTGTGCAACTTCACATGCCTTATTTGTGAGAAGTTGAACATTATGAAAAACTGAAAATTGCTCCCTTTCATTTCTCTTCTTTAGTTTTTTTCCCCTGAATTGACTGCAGTTCCAGTTTGATTTACGTTTATCTCGAGATGAGTGCCGTCATGTTGCTGGTTGCAAGTAAGAAAACATGATGCAGAAAGTGTATTATTTCAATCTTTAGGGTTCTTTAGGTTTTCTATACTCTGTATACACGCTGTGAGGACTTGCATTTTATAGGCAAATGATTTATACAGTTACATTCTGTGACGTCGGTAAATAACCGTCAAACGCTCTGATTGCTGATTGTCTCCACGTGTCTTATTCAGATTCAGCGCCAGTTCCAACAGATTACCAAGACCATAATCGCTGAATAAATGTTTGCTTCCGTGCAAAAACTGCAGTGAATGTTTTTTTCAGTTTGTCATTACTGTAATGTGTCAAATCTTCAAGGTTGTTTGGATGTGGAAGAGTTTTTCCCTCTTTGCTATATATATATATATATATATAATTTTTTTTTTTTTTTTTTTTTTTTGGGTGGAGGGGCGGACTCTTGTTATTTGGGATTGCAGAGTGTTTGACCAGTTACCAGTCACTTCTCCTTGGGAATTTATACCATACGGAGTGGATTCTTTGCCACAGAATAGACAGTCGGCTCCCCCCAGCTTCACTGCGCACCCCCCTCCTTCCTGTTTTGGATTAAAGTGAACCGAAATGAGATTTCTCTGGAATCCAATCTGGCCACCTTCATTCCATTCCAACAGATCTCAACTGTCCATTAACAGGAACCTGCGTGTCTCCCTGTGTGGGTGAAAGAGAAACCAAGTGGCTCACTCAGCTGAGAGACCTTTAACCACTTCAAGCATTTCTCTGCACTGAAAACATCCAAACAATGAGCTTAATGGCGAAAAACCACAAGTCACAAGCACACCGACTTTAAAGAACAGTAGCTGAATAATTCTTTTCTTTCATGGGGGTCAGTGTAAAAATTACTGGCAGCGTGTTTCTTTCAAGAGGGAGGTATAAATTAAAGTAGTAAAAAAATGGTTTGTGCATGTTTAAAAAATGTGATTCAAGCAACTGCTGTGTCTCAAATTTATACACATACAATGAGATCAACCAGTGATAACTGTGGCAAAACAACAAGGGTCAAATTTTGGTTAGTTGCCTCTCTGATTCCCCAAAAATGCCATCTAGGAGAATTTCACCCCCAGGAAGTCAAACTTAGAGGTTCAGCAAGTTCAAAACCACTGGGAGATGCCCCCCCCCCCCCCCAAAAAAAAAAAAAAAGTAAAAAAAAAAAAAAAAAAAAAGGTTAAGCTTTATTTACTTGAATATTAGGAACACTTTTCAATCTAAGAATAGCTGTTAAGGGTCAAGACTGTTAGACAAAGTCAAGATTAAGGCCCAATCCCAATTCTCTGCTTAATCCTCACTCCTCAGCGGCGGAAGTGGAAGAGCAGCAGTAATAATTTCGGTCAATGATCAATAACAACGCCCTTTATAACTGTAAGAATGTGCCCTGTATTAGAAATGTTTAACATTTTGCGTGACCTTGTTAATAAATGCATTCAAATGAATTTTCTTGATGTCTTTCTAATAGCCTTTGTAAATATTATCTGTGATAGAAACTTAATACACTTACTCCCAAAGTAATATACAAATTTTTTTTATTAATAAAATAACAGCAAAACAAACTATTTAACAAGCATTCTGGGTTATCCTTAACTCCAAGGTAGGTCTTGTAGAATCTCAAAATTAAGGGAGATAATGCTCCTTAGTTTCGCTCCTTTCCTCAACTTGTTAAGGAATGGGACAACACTTAACTTCACGGGAGCGTGCATTTTGAGGAAGGAGGAGTAAGATTGAGGATTAAGCAGAGAATTGGGATTCGCCCTATGTGTCCCACCCTGTTCACAATTACCTGCAGTCTTTTTTGTTTTACAACCCCAAGTTAAATATGGACAACCCAGGGCTGCTGAAGTTGTTCTTCAGCAAAGACAGCACCAGTAGAACGTGGGCTACCATGTTTTCTGGACTACAAGTCACACTTTTTTCATACAAACATGTAATTTAATTAGATTAGACTAAAAAAATTACAAAGGAGCTATACCAAAATCCAAAAACTAAACTCTAGGTTAAAATCAAAGAAGACATGAAAAGACCACTGCTGCATACACCAGCTCCAGTGCAGAGTAGGAAGGTGGGGAAAGTGTGCCTCTATTGCACAAGGCACAGTTACAATCAATATGTAATTGGATAATTAAAGCCGCAAGCGGCATTTGACGGGACCTCGCCCTCTGGCAAGGTGGCCTGACTGAGGTCGTCCTTGTACCTTGATGACTGAAGTCCAGGTCACTGGGAACCTTGCTCCTCCACAAACAACCATTTTCATGACTTGACCACATTTCCTGTTGTAAATGGCCTTTTATTTTGAAGGGATTTTGGGCTTTCATTTTGGAAACGTAGTACATGCTTCCACTAACAATGTGTAAACCGAAATTATGAAGCTGCTTTGTTAAAAATGTAATTTTTTGCAAAAATGTGACTTTTATTTTGAAGGGGTGTGAGGCTTTTATTTTGATAGTCATGTGTGCTCCACTTTAGCAAACACCAATATATCCATCTTGCTACTCAATAACATCGATTTTCATGACTTGATCTCATTTTGTTGTAAATGGGCTTTTATTTTGAAGAAATTTTGACCTTGTATTTTGGAAACGTAGTACATGCTTCCACTAATACTGTTTAACCTGAAATTAGGAAGCTGCTTTGTTAAAAATGTCATTTTTAAAAAAAAAGTGACTTTTATTTTGAAGGGGTGTGAGGCTTTTCTTTTGATAGTCATGTGTGCTCCACTTTAGCAAACACCAGTATATCCATCTTGCTCCTCTATGACATTGATTTTCATGACTTGATCTCATTTTGTTGTAAATGGGCTTTTATTTTGAAGGAATTTTGACCTTCTATTTTTGAAACGTAGTACATGCTTCCACTAATGCTGTTTAACCTGAAATTAGGAAGCTGCTTTGTTAAAAATGTCATTTTTTTAAAAAAAAAGTGACTTTTATTTTGAAGGGCTGTGAGGCTTTTATTTTGGTAGTCATGTGTGTTTTGCAAAAAGTGAAAGTCGAATGCACAAGTGCATGAGGCGGCACCTATCTCCGTTTCTTACCCACAGGCCACACAGCTACTGTGAGTAGTGAAAGCTGCAGTGGGGGGGTGAGACCTCTGGTCGCGCTGTGTGTTCGACACACTGCCCCATTCTATATATGCCAAGCAACTGGTTAGAAGGCAGTATGTACTATTTTTAAAGTGTTCGGTCTGACCCGGCCGGGACGCGAACCTACGACCTTGTGGTTGTGAGACGGATGCTCTACCACTTATCCATCACTCCGGTAGAGAAGTGTATGTTTCCACTAACAGTATTCAATACAATCCAATTCACTTTATTTTTATAGCACATTTAACCAACAGATGTTTCCAAAGTGCTGCACAGCAGAATAAAAACTACAATGGGATATAAAACTGAGAAATAAATCCATCAGAACAAAAAGAAAATTCAAAGATAAGTAAAAAAAATGAAAAAAAAAGTAAAGAAAAAAAACCTCTTGAACCTGAAATTATGAACATACTTTGTTAAAAATGTCATTTTTTGCAAAAATGTGAATTATTTTGAAGGGGTGTGAGGCTTTTATTTTGATAGTCATGTGTTCTTTGCTTTCACGAACACCAATATATCCATTTGAGTGTCAGAGTAGCGTTATTCCATACATCCCATTGTCTGTCTGTGCATCCACGTATCCATCCATCCATCATTTATCCACCAACTTAAAGACTGATTTCAGGTGTATGGTGTGTGTCAGGTGATATTTCTGCAGGGTGACAGCTGTTTAGATCATTCCAATGTGTTTCAAGTGTTGCTTCCTCAGTGGCTTGCTGCTGCAGGGGCACTGCTGCTTCAGTCATGTGTGATTTGTGGTCACGGAGCGCCATCTACTGTGAAAAGCAGGTACAACATGCAGAATGTTTTACAGCAGCTCTCAGATCAGCCCAGAGGCTCTATGCCCATATATGGCTTAAGTAGGTCACATGATGTTAGAGTGTGACTTGGCAGACACACAGTTTCTCTTTGGTAAAAACAGCTGGTCTTGGCATTCCCGTTGCCCAAAATGAAAAAAACACCCTCAAGTTTGATAGGCATTTTAGTTGTCTTTACAAATGTCAAGTTTTCAGAGCATCCAGACTTATAATTTTGACCATGGAAGCCTTAATTGGTGAAGAAGGAGAGAGTTTTTGAGCAAAAATGTACAATAAAAGTGTGAATGACGGACTTCCTGTTGCATTTAGGTCATGGGTACGAGTGAGTAAGTTGTAGATCTCGATGAGACGAACGCATGCATATGTTTCTTTTCTCTGTACGACACTGTGAAGGGTGAAACCGTCCATATTAGTGGTTTTTGAGTGAAAAGTGTTTTGAGGCACATTTGATTTGACAGGAAATAACGGACTTCCTGTTGGATTTAAGTATAGGTATGTCTCTTGGTAAATTGTAGAGCGCGATGAGACGAACTCATCCATGTTGATTTTATTTCTCTGCGACATTCGTGCGGGTCGCACTGTCCATTGTAGTGTTGCAAGTGCGTTTTCAGACTTCAAACTTTAAGGGTTAATAAAATCCACACCCTGAGACTTTTGAAAAAGTTTTTAACAACTTTGTGAGAGAAACTTGTCCTCTTTTATTTGGCACCACACTGACGTCTCCACGACAAGCAGTCTCGGTGCAGATAATTTTTAAAGGAGGAGTCATTTTCGGCTGATTTTCATCAAAATTTGACATATAACTTGAAATAGCGGACTTCCTGTTGATTTTAGCCAGAAAAAAACAGATCCTTTTTTGTAGATCTCGAGGAGACGAACGCATGAGAGTTGGTTTGATCTCTCTGCGACATTCCTGCGAGTTACGGTGGGCTTTTTTCACGTTTCTAGGTGGCGCTAGAGAGCGGATGGAGATATGGGGTTAATTTTTCCATTTTATGAAATTTTTCACCAGTCTGCATGTGCCTGCCAAATTTGGTGAGTTTTCGTGCATGTTTAGGGGGTCAAATTGGCCGTCGATGTCCGGGCAGTAAAATAATTAAAGCCGCAAGCGGCATTGGACGGGACCTCGCCCTCTGGCAAGGTGGCCCGACTGAGGTCGTCCTCGTACCTTGATGACCGAAGTCCAGGTCACTGGGAACCTTGCTCCTCCATAGACTTCCAGCACTTTCTCACCCACTAACATGTAGCTGTTAGCATCTCCCATCCGCTATCATGTAGCTGTTAGCATCTGTCATCCGCTAGCATGTAGCTGTTAGCATCTCCCATCCGCTAACATGTAGCTGTTAGCATCTCCCATCTGCTAGCATGTAGCTGTTAGCATCTTCCATCCGCTAGCATATAGCTGTTAGCATCTCTCATCCGCTAGCATGTAGCTGTTAGCATCTCGTATCTCTCACCCGCTAGCATGTAGCTGTTAGCATCTCTCACCCGCTAGCATGTAGCTGTTAGCATCTCCCATCCGCTAACATGTAGCTGTTAGCATCTCCCATCCGCTAACATGTAGCTGTTAGCATCTCCCATCCGCTAACTTGTAGCTGTTAGCATCTCCCATCCGCTAGCATGTAGCTGTTAGCATCTTGCATGTGCTAACATGTAGCTGTCAGCATCTCCTATCCGCTAACATAGAGTTGTTAGCATGTCCCACCCACTAACATGTAGCTGTTAGCATCTGTCATCCGCTAACATGTAGCTGTTAGCATCTCCCATCCGCTAACATGTAGTTGTTAGCATCTCCCATCCGCTAATATATAGCTGTGAGCATCTCCCATCCGCTAACATGTAGCTGTCAGCATCTCCTATCCGCTAACATGGAGTTGTTAGCATGTCCCACCCACTAACATGTAGCTGTTAGCATCTGTCATCCGCTAACATGTAGCTGTTAGCATCTCCCATCCGCTAACATGTAGCTGTTAGCATCTCCCATCCGCTAACATGTAGCTGTTAGCATCTCCCATCCACTAACATGTAGCTGTTAGCATGTGTCATCTGATTCAGCAGGGGCCACGGCAATGGATTGCAGTGCGGGAAGCTCCATTGCTGTGGCCCCCGCTGAATCGGTTGGATTTAAATAACTTCTGAAGGAATCCAAGCTGCACCATGTTTGTCTGAGTGAGTATATGAGCAGGCACACACCTATAAATAAGGTCCAGGTATCAAAAAAACCGGAGTTGCCCTTTAACACTGTTGAATTTGAAATTATCCCTGTGCTTTGTTAAAAATGTCATATTTTGCAAAAATATGGGGTGTGAGGCTCTTATTTTGATAGTCATGTCTGCTCCACTATGTCAAACACCAATATATCCATTTGAGTGTCAGAGTAGCGTTATTCCATACATCCCATTGTCTGTCTGTGCATCCACGTATCCAGCCATCCATCATTTATCCACCAACTTAAAGACTGATTTCAGGTGTATGGTGTGTGTCAGGTGATATTTCTGCAGGGTGACATCTGTTTAGATCATTCCAATGCGTTTGAAGTGTTGCTTCCTCAGTGGCTTGCTGCTGCAGGGGCACTGTTGCTTCAGTCATGTGTGATTTGTGGTCACGGAGCGCCATCTACTGTGAAAAGCAGGTACAACATGCAGAATGTTTTACAGCTGGTCCCAGATCAGCCTATGCCCATATATGGCTTAAGTAGGTCACATGATGTTAGAGTGTGACTCGGCAGACACACAGTTTCTCTTTGGTCAAAACAGCTGGGGAAATGCATTTCCGTGGACCAAAGTGAGCAAACAATGTCAGAAAGTGATAGGCAATTTAGTTGTCTTTCACTGTAGAGCTTTTCAGAGCAGTCAGACTTATAGTTTTGAAACGGGAGGCTTAATTGATGAAGAAGGTGAGATTTTTGAGCAAAATTTGAGCAAAATTTTGAGCAGAAAGTGTGAATGACGGACTTCCTGTTGCATTTAGGTCATAGGCACGAGTGAGAAAGTTGTAGATCTCGATGAGATGAACGCATGCATATGTTTCTTTTCTCTGTACCACACTGTGAAGGGTGAAACAGTCCATATTAGTGGTTTTTGAGTGAAAAGTGTTTTTAGGCACATTTGATTTGACAGGAAATAACGGACTTCCTGTTGGATTTAGGTATAGGTATGTCTCTTGGTAAATTGCAGAGCTCGATGAGACGAACTCATCCATGTTGATTTTATTTCTCTGCGACATTCGTGCGGGTCGCACTGTCCATTGTAGTGTTGCAAGTGCGTTTTCAGACTTCAAACTTTAAGGGTTAATAAAATCCACACCCTGAGACTTTTGAAAAAGTTTTTAACAACTTTGTGAGAGAAACTTGTCCTCTTTTATTTGGCACTACTCTGACGTCTCCACGACAAGCGCTCTCGGTGCAGATAATTTTTAAAGGAGGAGTCATTTTCGGCTGATTTTCATCAAAATTTGACATATAACTCGAAATAGCGGACTTCCTGTTGGATTTAGCATAAAAATATCAGATCCTTTTTTGTAGATCTCAAGGAGACGAACGCATGAGAGTTGGTTTGATCTCTCTGCGACATTCCTGCGAGTTACGGTGGGCTTTTTTCACGTTTCTAGGTGGCGCTAGAGAGCGGATGGAGTTAAGGGGTTAATTTTTCAATTGGATAAAATTTTTTGCCAGTCTGCATGTGCCTGCCAATTTTGGTGAGTTTTTGAGCATGTTTAGGGGGGCAAAACTGCGTTGAAAGACGGTGTCAGTATAATAATAATAATAAGAAGAAACGAACGAAGAACAATAGAGGCCTTGCCCTCAGGCAAGGTGGCCTCAGTTGAGGCCACCTCGCCCTCGGGCTCGGTCCCTAATAAGAAGAAACGAACGAAGAACAATAGAGGCCTTGCCCTCGGGCAAGGTGGCCTCAGTTGAGGCCACCTCGCCCTCGGGCTCGGTCCCTAATTAATTCCATCCTGTTGCACTGGGTAGGCAGGTCAGCCTTGATGTTCCGAACACGTTTCTCAGTAGCACAATTACATTAGTTATACTATCATCCACGCAGTATGGGGGGGCTATTAGTGGGTGTGGTTGCATGGAAAGCTACTCAATTTCTGGTAACATAATTACCTTGTCCTTCTTCTAGAGACGGTAGATCCCAAACTGGGCAATTCCAGTAAATTCTGGTTCTTATCTCTTAACATGTTTTACTTGTGATTTGTTTCATTATCAGTAAATGTGTCTGTTCATCTCCATATTGATCAAACGATGGCATACATGTGTTTCACTAAAAAAACATATAGCAAAAATACATTTAAAGCTGAATGGTTAAAAAAAACACAGGCATCAGAGAAAGTAACTGGGGCAGATGGTGAAACCAAGTGAGGAGATGACATAAAAGTTGAGGCTGGTGTGAAAGTCGTTTTCAGATATTCCCTTGAGACTCTTAAAAGTCTGTCGTCTCATGTTTGCCAGTGACAGTTAAATAGATCAGGACAGTTTGTTAAATAATTCTGTTCCCAATAATTGCCGTGTCATTCTCAATCTTTACATGTCAGCACGGTTCTCCATTTAGTTTGAAATTTCACTGCTGTCGCATTTGTATAAAAATAACTGCACTGGAAAAAGAAATTGCAATGCAAGCGATTGTACCATTTATGAAAACTTCACAATATCTCACGTCTTCCCCTGTTCACACTTTGCCATTGTTCATATCGTTGTTTTCAGTCTGGATGAACCTCCACCTCAGTGGTTAAGAATATCATTTGGTTTTAGATGCAAATGACCCCAAGACACCCAGTCATTCAGCAGTGTCAGACAAGAACCAACCCTCAGGAAGCTAACAGTAGATAATGTCCCAAAACAATTGGGCAAATTTGGACAAGACTTTTCTTGTTTATTAATTTTTTAATGGTTAGAATGGAAATTATTCTCACTGAGATTAGTTTAATAGAACTTTATTCATCGCGTGGAGCAGATTCAAGAAAAATGAAAAGCCTTGCAGAGGCATGCAGCCTCGTCAGAGGAAAGGACAGAAAGCATTCACACAATTGAGCTTCATGCTGTTGATGGGGTTCGTCACGCTGACGTGTTGCCTCAAACACAGATCACACACACTTACCGTGTAAGACACACAAAGCGATAACACAATGTAACAGAATCAAAAACCAGTTGTAACCTAGAAATTGTATTTTGAGTTTGTTTACTTTCCTTTTGGTCTCATTGCTTTAACAGACAAGCGGCTATAGTTCCCCTGTAAATACTTCATGTTAAAGTGTGAAATACAGTGTTGATGTGTGCAGTTAATCTGATGATGAACATCTTCTCTCCTGCTGCCCCTAATTAACTACAAGTGTTCATCTGATACAACACAGTCAGGCTAAGTATTTAAAGAGATTTTCTTAATTGTAGGACACGATTGGGCTTTTTTTTATTCTTCAGGGGAAAAGACTTCCAAATGAGCTGAAGACCAAGTGTTTCTTTTGATCTATCCGTGTATTTGGCCTCATTATAAACCTTATTGAGAAACTTTCTGAATATATTTTGACTTCTGATTGTCCAAGTTTGCCGTGCACTGACTTTCATTTCGTTTGCCTAATTAACTCTGACTGATATAGTAATATTCCATGCCTTTAAAACCCGACCACAAGGTCATTTTATCAGTAAAGAGGGGTTTTTTTTTGTCTAGAGTATCTGAGACCCATTGACATCAACTCTGTCTCAACACTGATGCAAGTGGCAGCAAGCTGGTTGCACACACACACACACACACACACACACACATTCATTCATTCTTTCATCCACATCAGCGATGGAGATTGCGAGTGTGTGCAACTAAACTGAGCAACTGTTCAATAATACAAAAGGATTCATCCCACTTCCAAGCAGGACTTCATGTATTGAGGGAAAGGCAATTTAAAGCGCACCATTTACCGTGAGTGCTATTTGTGTTTTAGTGTATGTGTGTGTGTGTGTGTGTTTGGTTTTAATTTTCTACATTTATCCACTGCATTTAGTGAAGAAAAAAAAAACATAATTTTCAGTTTTTTTGTGAAGTGAGTCAACCACATCATATCGAAAGCAGCAATTATGATAAAATAATTACATATTTCAATAATGTATAATCTTGTTTGGCTCATAATCCTCGCCGCCTGTGTCCATACGATCTGCATACCAGAAACATTGCAGTTTACATTTATTTCAACATTCGTACTAGACATTTCTGAAATGACAGTTGGGAAATGAACATTTTTAGCTGTTCTCATGAAATCAGTAGATGTGGCTGTGCATTAACAAACTGGTAGGACTTTCCATGCAAATGGAAATCCCGTTAAGCCTCGATTTTCACGGGACTTCTGAAACAAAGGGCTTTTGACGCTCACAAAGCACATGTAGGAGCCGCTGTCGCCATCGAGCCTCTGTTAAATGTCATTTTAATGAGAGGAAAAAGGGCCATGTTGAGGCTCAGCAGCAGCACTGATCACTGTAGTGACCGCTGGTGTTGTAACTCTGAACTGAGAGGACTGGGATTCATGGATCATCTCATGTTGCTAAACTGATGTTGATGGAAAATTGCGCCAGTGTCTGTGAGTAACTAAATGTGATGATGTGTTTTTGAGATAATCCTTTGTTGACACCTTCACCTTTGTATGACTTGATAACCCAAAAGTGACAATTGGTCAGTTTGCTGTAGCTCAAATCGCAGTACACGCTGACTATTGCTCTGCAAGTAAAACTTTTAACAAGTAAACGGATAAGAATCTACTTCAGGTTTAGGTCTCCTCAAAGAAGGATGTTGCAATATGATCATCACAGTAACTTCTAAATTACCGCTGTGAGTCATGAAAGAAAACTTTTTAATTTAATAAATGGTGTGATTAGGCTGAACTTGTAAAATTGTCTTTTTAATTAAAAAAAAAACAACCTTAATATTCCAAAGCTGGGTGTTAATGCACTTGTAATTTTAATGAAACAACTGAAACCCAAAACCTAAACGCACCTTGCATCTTTGAAAATCACCATATCATCACATATAGCCCTTACAATTCACCTTTCCTCTGTATTATGGTGGAAAAAAGCATTTTAACCTTTTAACACACATAGCTAATTAAGTGACAGCTGATGCCCCTGATTAGGAGACCCTGCTCTCCCCACATTTTAATGAGCCGTAAATCCTCCCCAACATTATTAGCACCGGATTTGTCAGCAAACAGTGAGATAAACAGCCACACAGACAGAAAATGATAAGAGCCATGTTATCAAGGGGAAGCAAGTTCTGCGTGCATGTGTGAGAGAGCGAGAGGGTTAGGGTTTTTTTTTTTTTTTTTTTTTTTTTAACATTACTCTATGAATCTGATTTTATTCACGCATGCATGAGGATGAGTATGTGCACGCACAACTTCTGCCTGGTTAAAGAAAGTCTTATGATTTATGGTCAATTAATTACCAGGTTCCAAACAGGAATGTGCCTGTGATAATGTTAAACAAAGTAGCATGCTTTAATTGACACGCACATGTGCACACACACACACACATCCACAGACACACACACACAGGCCATCACTTCAGAAGACTTCTCATGAAGCTAAGCCTTAAATCAGTGCTCATCGGATATCGGGACTTGTGACGTTAAGCAGCATACTCCACTCAGTCTTCAACTGCAGTCTACATGGCCTCAAACACATAATGTCTGTCATGAGCATGACATACGGGCTGTGTTCGAAACCGCATACTTACCTACTGCTCATACTAACTTATTGAGTATGCAGTGTGTTTACACTGGCAGTATGCGATTTTGAGTATGCGAGAAGTTCCCGGATGCATACTGCATTCGCCAGAAATGTTGAGTAGACATCGTGTGTTCACTACTCATACTGAAATTGCCCAAGATGCAACGCGACGGACAGCGGTTGCGCCAGACAGAGCTTGCGCCGCCTGGCGGCCGGCGGGTGTGGTCGGGGGGCTGGCCCCGTGATCTGGGTCGAGCCCCGGAGGATGTGAGAAACTCTGCGCTCGCTGGCGGGCCCACCGCTAGGGTGCCGCGCCGCACCGGGGGGCCCGGGGGTCCGCCGCCGGACCTCCGGAACCGACTCGGTGCGACGCCCGGGGCGGGCCCGCTCGTGTGTGCTCTGCTTCTCTGCCTGCTTCTCTGCTTCTCTGACACCTCCGTGCTGGAGCCGCTCAGCTGGCTCACATTTCACCGAATTCGTCCAAACAAAATCATAAATGGTTGGTATTTGGACAAATAAACGACACACTCGGGCTCTAAACGACCACTTTGTCGCCTAATTTAAAAAAAAAATCTCGATGAAGTTCTACATTTGAAGAGTTTAGAGCTAAAGTGAAATCAGCTTTAGCAGGTCGATTTCGGCTTGGGGAGGAGTGCAATGCATTGTGGGTTGTTATGTAGTATGCTGTAGTGTAAACGCTTTGCATACTGTCTGATGGACTGAGTAAGCAGGATGCAGGATGGATAGTATGAGTATGTAAGGATGTAGTAGACAGTATGCGGTTTCGAACACAGCCATGGAAAACATGCAGGGCTGCAGCCCTCAAGAACCGGCTTTGGACACCCCTGATTTAACAGATGCAGCAGGTCAACTGAGTATTGTGATCATATATGGTGATTTTTTTTATTTGACAGTAACTTTTAAAGTTAATGATTTTACCAAGCACATCTCTTCAACAACACCCAAGGTTGAAAACACATTCAATTTTAAGGTATTTCAAGGAGTTTAAACCTCGTCCTCTCTGATCAAACTCAGTAAAAGTAATTATGAACTTTCCATAAATTTCGCTAAATTATTTCATGTTTTTAATATAATCTTAGCAAAATCATGAGCCGCATCTCAAATCAAGAGACGTGCAAACAAATACCGCCTGTCGTTTGTTATAGATGCGTAACAGTCTTGAATTTTAAACAGTGAAATTCACACTTTGGGCTTGAAGTGTACATCACCTTCGCATGTTTTCTCTTCCATCTGACTGTCTTTTTGTCTCCTCACTTACTCAAAATCGACGTCACGCTACTCCTCGCCAAATGGGGAAGTGAAAATGAAGAGGGAAGGAGGTGGAGAAAGGGGGAAGGCCTTGTTTCTGATCTATTCCCAGTGTCAACTCTCCGCCGTGTTGCTCGGCTGAGCCCTCCTCCCGCTCCTTTAAAAGTCGGTCATCAAGCTGCTTAAAAGCAGATTTAGAGCCTTTGATGTCGGGGAAACAAAAGAGTGACTTTGTTTTGCTGGGAACCTTTCATGTCTCTGAAATTAACAAGATGGAGAGCGGAGGAAGTGAGAGATGGAGAGACAGCGGCGGGAGGGAGGCGATGAGGAGAGAGACTGATGAGGGAGAGAAGAATGTTGTTATGTGTCAGTTTTATATTACAGCAACTTCTTGCTTCGGAATTGGAAAACTAAATCAGATATGCTGTAAACATTATCAATGGCGAGTACACAGACAGTCGTGTGGACAGAAAACGAGGTTGGATTGTTATTACGGGTGACTCATCTAAATGATTAAATATTCAAGCATGTGCAGAAGAGCCATTTACTCCGGCAGCGGTACCAAAAAGTTGCATGTTAAGTGATTTAAACAGAGATGGGACTGTTTCCAATTTAGAAAACATTTTCAGACCAAGAAAATCATGTAGTCAGAAAACCTACAAATAAACTTTTTTGCTCTTGTGATCGTACAGTTGGCTGTGGAAGACACAAAGGGACTCACAAGCGAGAGTTTGTTTATTTTTGGCCTATGTGTGTCAAAGCATAAATTCTCTGGCTCTGTGAAAGGTACGCTCAGCTCTTGCACAGAACTCCCAGCATGCCGGTGGATTGGCATCGCCGTGCCCTCTATTGCGTCACCCACTCCAGAACTGAAAAGACACCAAGTACACGGGCTCTCATTCAGCCGCGGAACTGTTCTGGTTCGCTGATGTTGATAAAATATTGAATATTCGAACACAATTTTACCGAGAGGGCCATTTCAGCACCGTTGAAGTCATTGTTGGTGTCGTGGTTTCTACTCTGGGTCCAGCATGAGGCCATTCTTCCTTGAGTTTGCATGTTATTCCTGTCTGTGTGAAGTTTATCTGTGTGCTGCTGAGAGTGTCTGCGGACTCACCATGAATTCAGTCACGTCTCGGGAGCCACACATAACCAACAGAACACCAAAAACTGACTAAACTGCTTTTTTTTCTGTAATTTATAAATATTGATCTAAGTTGCTTCCATATGCCAGGTTCATTGCCTGATGTTGTAGTAAAGCCGTAAAGGTGCCACCGTTTCCCCTGAAAGTAGCTTTTATTATGTCTTTAAGCTGCCAGTGTAAGATCCAAAACAGTAAAAGTTCATTTTTATGCATTGTCATAATTTAATCCAACAGTCCCACTCTCCGTGTGCCAATGCAACACACAGAAATAGCTGCTATGCAAGAGGAAAAGCAATCACTGGGAAGCAAATGCACTGTTTGTTTTTCCATCTGTATACATTGTCGTATGTTTGGATTTTCTTTATATTCTTCTCATGAGGATTTTCTTACATTTGCAGCCAAATCAACACATTCAAAGCCTCAGTGATTTATTGTATATATTGCTGTGTGTCTGTCAGACTTACACAAAAGCCATTTTTCAATTTCAAACATGAGGTGGTCAGAAAAATACCCGTCAGTGGATGCCAGCACTTTCCAGTCTATTTCCATCTTGTTTTTTTGCCTTTCGTTTTTCTTCTTTGTGCTTTTTTTTTTCCCCTCCCTAAATCTGTCACTGGCTCGGGTGCTGTTCTACGTATCTCCACACAACAACACATGTGTTTCACATCCGGACGCTTTCTCACACAGCTTTATAATTGCATGCCGTGCATGTGACACTTCCGTAATTACCTTGTGCGACATGTTTGTCTCCGTGTTCCTGCATAGGACACATCATAAACAGCGTGTGTACTCTCTGACAGCATGACAAATCGTGTGTGTGCGTGTGTGCAGTAGTGTAAGGCAGTGACATTGACACAAGGACACGGCGAGCTGTTGATTTATCACAGATGCCTTTATTCTCCGCTTTAATGCTCATTTCACAGTTAATTTTCCTTGCGAACAAGAGAAGCAGAAAGGAAATGAGGTGGGATTTCCAGCGTCCCTGTGAAGCAAAAAAAAAAAAAGAGGACAAAAAAAACACACTTGCACACACACACACACACCATCAAAAACATTTTTTTTCATCTGGTAGCTAGGAATGACATGAAACAAATTATTTGCAATTGGTTTCAAATCTTCCATAAAACCTGTCATAATTCTGACACCTTGTCGTAATTTAGTGTCCTGAGAGTCACAGTAACGCTGTGCCCCTTTTGGCTCAAAGTCTTTCTGTCTTGGAAGTGCCTCCTTTCAGCTGTTCTCTGATTGATGTCAGTCACTGCCGTGTCAGTAGCTGGTGGGATGTCCAGCTTCTTAATGGTCTAATCCTCCAGAGTCCCTGAACTGGTGACAGTGTGATGAACAGGCCAAGTGTGCCGCCTCAAGAGGCCCGACGATGTTCCCCTCTGTTGTTTTAGGATTTGGTATCCATCATACTGCAGTCTGCCATATATAAGGAGAAATACAAACAGGTCATTTAGTTGTACTCTGAGAAAGATGCCACTTTGAGAAAGATGGCAGTCACTCGCAGGGTGAAAAAGAAAAAAAAAACATCTAAGCATCAAGTATGCACGCTTTTTTAAATATTCAGTTTCTATAACAGCTTCAGCTGGAGCTGATTCCAGCTGACAGTGGACGGAGGCAGGTCCATCATCAGGTAAAAGAGACAGACAGCCTCAGCCGCCATCAATCATCAACGATCAGATTTAGAGCGTTCGCTCTTTTGTTCCCACATACTGACCATGCAAAGTGTCGGCCTACAGGTGCCAGGTACCTTTTATTTCTCATGGCTCGAGGGGTTGTTTTGTGCCGTTCCGTGCACTGTATAATATCTGTGTACGGGTTTGGTAGCACATCTGAAATTGTTCACAAGTGGCTATCGGCACGCGCCTCCTGCCTGCGCCATTACTTCAGCAGCCTCTCTTATCGCTCGTGTTGTGCACGAAAGCTCAGCAGCAGGCAGTAAAGCTTTCACCTGAGGTTTTTTCTTTTTTCTTTTTTTTTTTTTTGTGAGATAGGTATCTGTCCAATATGCCTCAAACCAAGACATTAGGGAAGCTTTCGGGCAGCTTGGAGTTTGGATTTATTCATGAAAGATAGTTCCAAGTGGAGTTTTATTGTCACAGTGCGCACATGCAGTGCTCCACACAAAAGCATGAAATATACATTCTCACACAGATGCAGGCGTTGGCCCTTTTATTTCCCTCTAACCCATAGGACTGTAGCTTGAAAACAAACAAGTCTGAGTAAATTAGAAGTGGCATGTAATTTGTTTGAATAATTGGAACACTGCCCACGTTGTGTAATCCTTTAAACAGATGCAGAATGTTGCGGTCCCAGTTGCTGTGAGGCAGCTGCATTTCAACAGAGCTGAGATTTTCCAAATTCTTTCCTCGCATTACTTCTCAGATAATTTGATGTTTTGATTACCAGCCCAGCACGGCTCGCTGGGTTTCCTCCTCTTGCCTGGTGATGAGCGGAGCGGTGGAGGGACATTAGAACACGCAGCGTACGAGTCTGACAGCGCAGCGTCTTCTCCTCGGAGGATGAGCCTCAGCTTGCTGTTCCTCACCTCTTTGGATTTTGATCTGGGGTACCGACGTTCTCCCCACACTTAGAATTGTTGTCTCATTTATCCCTCAGCTACAGGAAGAAAATAATGATTCCCAGCCTCTCTATTTCATTGCCACAGCGAGGCAACGCTCGCTCTCTGTTGGCCCACTGATGTGTTCGAGATGCGCCCGGCTCGGGATCTGTCTGCATAAAGACGTACGAGCTTTTTCCTCCGGGACTTTAAGTGGCTGTTTCTGCATCGAGACACGGATCATAAATCATTTCAGCTTTGGCTCTTTGAGACAAGGCCGGTGCAAAGAACAGCAGGATGAAGTATGTTGGCGTGACTACCGACGCTGCACCGCCTGCGACACTCTTGGGTTAGATAAAGACATGTTGGGCCTGAAAAATGGCTCATGCATGGCAACGGCGCACCGGGTGACTTCATCTGCATGGTGGAGCCGGCCAGAGTGGTGAGGAAAATCATGTACAGAAACACATGGCAGTATGGCTTCTGAGACTGAGACTTCTGTGATTTGTCCTGTCCTTCAGAACCAGCCCTACTGTGTTGACTGTTTGACTAACCAATGAGAGCAGCTGAAACTGTCTATCTACCAAGATTTTTCATTGTCACTGATCCGTGACTATTCTCAATGCCGCCATATCTTCCAAGTCTAACCAAGTACCTCCATGAACTCTTCTCTTCTCTTCTGCTTTACATGCTGCATCTTATTTTGTTTTGCAATGACTTGTGATTTTAACTTTTTTTTTGTTTTAAGTCTCATTTAAACAAGTGATAGTGCACACTGTGCAAAAGCAGCTAAATACTTGCGAAAATGATTACATTTAAATTGTTGGAGTACCTAAAGTAAAAGCTCCCTGCATACACAGGGTTAACTTCCACACATGCAGATGTAGACCGGGAACCTTCTTTCTACAAGCTAACAGTGGTTCCTTATAGTCCACATGAGAGAACATTTCTAATATAAGATGTGACGCGCTCTCCCTTCATGGAGTGATATCACACACCCAGAGTGGTGGTGTCTCGTTGTGACTCAGAGGTTATGATAACATCAATATTAGTTAAGTATATCTAGATAAAATGTTTCTATATGAGCACTGAACAATTTCCGGACACGTTGATGCATATCTGTGTTGCCTGGTTGCAGATTATAATATGAAGCACATATCAGACTGAATAAAGAGAAAATATTCAACGTCAGGATCAAATGGGCAATATTTTTCTTACAACCTACTTAAGCCTGATAAGAGAATATTACACTTTCACTAATCATCGTCATGATTGCTTTTTGCTTTGTATCAGAGTTTGTAGTTAATGATTGATGATGCATGTTTCACATCTATACCTACATGCTTCCTTCAAGCACAAGACATGATTAATGTTCTATGTAATAAAACAGAAATCGGCGATAAAGACTTGACGTACTTGAAATTGCACGCAACCCTTTGATTGATGCACTCGTGGATTCATGTGATCCTGCGCTTTTGACATGACCCATGTTAACAAACCCTGAAGAAACGCCACACTGTACACAGCGGGGCCTGATTGATGTTAGGGATTATATCTAGTTTGGTAAGACTGATGGGAAAAACTTTCAAATATAATGAGGAAGACAATGAATACGAGAAATGTGCCATGCCTGGGTTGGAGCGCTGCCGCATAAAGACGTGAGATAAATCTGTGTGCGTTACATAAACGTATCCTTGAGCTGGAGAGTTCATTAATCAGAGGAAGCAGACTCTTGTAGGAGTGAAAGCGGTGAGGAGGCGGAGGTGGTGACGGAGAGGCGCGCGGGCAGGCTGGAACTTTTGTTTTTTTTTTTTTTTTTTCTTTTCTCCTTGACAAAGTATACAACTTCAAGAATTCAGAAACTCATTTTGTTGTTTCACAAAGTTATTAATGTAAAACTTGACATGGCCTGAACCCGGGAAATAAAAGCACAAAGGGGTCTGCAACTGAATAGCTATTTTTTTTATGCTACCTTTTGCGCTTTAATTTGCTTCATGAGCTTAAGACAATTGAATAAATAAAAATATTAGAGTCAATGTGGGTTTTCAGTGTCGTCTCACAATTTGTTCAATTTTATTTAAGTTAAAAGAAGAAAATGATAATCTGCTGAACTTATTCCAGTGTGAAGACTTAATTCATTTTCAGTGTTGTCAAAAAGACTTCAGTTCACAAAAGCTCAAATCGCAGCAATGCTTCATTAAAGCTTGTGTCCAGCGTTTCCGTTCATTTTCAATGTATGTTTCATTTTTTAACAGAGCTTCAATGTGTCAGTCTGGTTCGATACTATAATATAATATTAGCATAAAGCAATATAAACATTTATTTATGAGCTCCGCTTTCGTCTCATAGACCCCCCATGTTATCCGAAAAAGCGCCGGTCAGCTTCAGCCAATAGATTTCGAGCTTCCGCCTTGTCGCGCAGTCAATCAAAGTGTGCACGCAGCCAGAGAGCACGCGCACTCGCCCAGGCAGAGGTGAGTTCGCTATGCATCAGCCGCCGCACTTACCTCGGATATATCTGCTGAACATCCACCGTAAACAGCTAAACATGTAGGATGCTGTAGGAGTCGGAGGCTCTCATTTTCACCCGACGGATAATGCGCATTATTAAAAGGGCGTGGCTTGGTCGCTCATGAAAGCAGAGGGAGGGCGGAACCTCAAGACATTGGATTAAAAAAACCTCTTTCAAAACTCTGGACACAAGCTTTAAGCATGTCCCACTTTATTCAAGGCTAAATTGAAAATACATATGAAAAGTAATAGGAATCATACAGACCCTGTTTTTTTAAAGTTGTGCACATTGAAAGTCTGAATAGTCTTTTTTGCAAGGATTTTTTCCATTTGGAAGATTGTTGAAGCATATTTTGTACAGCTGCGAATGATTTTGAACTGCACTGGATCTTTTATTTGTGACTTAAAAAAATGGCTTTTGACTTTAGCTTACTCATATAGCTGGGGCAAAAAAGTGGGATATTTTTGCATCTTTGTATTTTCAACATCAACGCTGAGTTCAAAGAAACTGGAAGGGACTGTAGTAGTTTGAAAATATGCTGTTCATCCATCAGCCTGAATACTTGACAGACATGAAATGAAGAAAACAATTTTATTTTTAATGCCAGGGACGAAGGCAGAGTGCAGTTTGTCCACGGAATGAGATAGCTGCTTTTCTTCAACCAGAAAAAACAAAATAAATAAAAACTGTTGCTGGCTTTAGTGTAAAGCCAGAGTTGGTGTCAAATCAAATCAAAGTTTATTCATAAAGCTCTTTTCATACACAAGAAAAAAGTGCTTTCCAGAAGGCTCATCATTCCTGATGTTTTCGCCTCCAAAAAGTTTCGAGTTCACAGAACAATGTTTGGAAAACAATATCTGTTAGAATGTAAATGGCTGAATATGATGTAGCTTCCATGCGGGACAACTCGTGGGTGCTCTTGGTTGTAGCATGTCAGGGTGCACATGCACAGCAGCAAAAAAGTTGAGTTCTCCGGAACTGAGATGGAGCAGTTTCATTTAAAAATCAATATTAAACACAGTTTGATTCAAAGAACAGGAAAGGTGGATGGCACTCTAAACTTTTTTTTTTTTTTTTTTTTTTAACATTTTTTGGTGCTTTAATTTCTAAACCCTGTACTTTCACTTGAATAACAGTGAGTCAGTCTCCCTCTCTGTCTTTTTTTTTCTAAACAAGCATCTGCACTCGTGCTACAGTGAGGATTGTGTGGACTTCAGCCACCTCTGAGTTGGCCTCAGCTCCACCAGCTTTTAAGTGTCAGCTTGTTGTTCTGGTTTTATGGCTCCCAGCTTTTAATGCTTTGATCCACCCTCAGCGCTCTCGTCATCACATTTTCCCTGCTCCATCGGGAAAGCTTTTTTTCAGCCTGGGCTGTAGAGAAAATCTGCCACCAGGTCAAAAATGGAAGAGAGAAACGTATGAAACCCCCAAAAAATGTTCTCAAATCCTCACATTCCAACCAGTCAACCGATGGCTTTCAGATTGCTGTTGCAGTGAGAGAAAAAGGCTCTTCAAAGCCAGTCAGAGTTTCCCGACACTGTATACTCTATACAGCAGCAAATCTGGAAGATTGTTTGTCCTCTGGGGAAAAACTCCTTTACATGCGGCGTTCCTCTTTCTCTTCATCCACAATAAAAAAAGGGTGGGCTGGAATCAATGATATGATAAATATAGATTCCATACGTAAAGCGGATTTACAGACTTGAATAATGAATAAGTAAAAAGGGTGGGTGAATAAAACACATCAAATCAATGACAGAGGAGCTGAGTGCACACAAGAGACAGGGAGGAAGAACGGATGAGAACAGGATAAAAAAAAAAGTAACAGAGTGAGAGAGGCCAGAGGGAAATTAAACCTTGAAAAGCTCACGGAGACAGACTGAGGGAGGAAGGAGGAGGAGAAGCAGACCCTGCTTGTGTTGTGGCATGACGTGCAACGACGGAGCTGAAGACGGATGGAGACAGAGGAAAGGATGAAAACTATAAATAAAGACGGGAAAACTATTCATGAAAAACCATTGTATTTTATTGTAAATCTATTGTCAACATCAGTTCCACCTCACTTACAGAAGATAGGAGCGTTTGAGAGATCCCAGTTCACACAGCATTCAGCCTTTTATACTATATGAGGGATTTGGTGGAGTTGGACTAAAAAGCTGGGAAAAATCAGATGTGATTTAGTTTTATTCTTAAAGCATTAATTGAAGTTTATAGCTAAAAATTCAATAATGGCAGTTAACAGCACTGGTGAAACGCGGCTGCGTTGAGCTTGCATGTTCTACCTCTGCATGCGTTTTCCCTCAGGAAGTGAGGAGCTTCTTCCAATAGTTCACAGTCAGTGTGTTATTGAGTGTCAGCACTGATGTCCCTGCCTTTTCCCTTTTCATTTGGGGAGATTTTCATAACACAAGTAAATAACTTCAATCAATGAAATCAAAGCTTAAACATTACTGACAACAATGTTTTTTTTTTTTTTTTGCACTTTCTGTCAATGTCTGTCAGATTTGAAGGGAAGCACAAATAACCTGCCAAGCTGCCACCTTCTTCCTCATTACAGATGCTGAACGGCAGTCTTGGTTTCAAATATGCTCTCAACCAGGTTGTCTTCCAAGACCTTTGTGCGTCAGGAAGCAGCCCCTTGATACTGGATGCTGCCAACATCACTCGTCCCTTTATGGGTTTAAAAAAAACAAACAAAACAAAACCTTTTCAGGCTATTGTTCAAAAAAATCACACTGAAAATAAAACGTACTGCATCTTTTCAACCACAGGAAAGTTTGTTGAAATGGATGAAAAGCAGTATATGTTACCGTTTTAGAGAAAACAAAGAAGAATATGAATGGGGAAAAAATAAATAAATCTGTCTAAAAAACTATTTTCTCTTTGAAGCGATGCTGCCGTCATTCTAGTCTAAACCGTGAGAAAAGCAGAGCAAACTATTGAAATTGCCTCTTTCAAGGTTGGTCCAGATAAAGTTAAGAAAAGCAGTTATGTTTAAGATAGTCTAAACAAATTAGATCTTGTTATTGTTTCGTCATCACACCTAGCACAAATAGTGATTAAAAACGTACCTTGAAGAAATTGAATATTATTGTTAACAACAAAAATTCTGCACAGAATGAGGCGCTCCTTTGGCCAACATTTTTTCTCCAGCATTTAGTTCATTGTATCACTTTTGATGGGAGTATAGTGGATTTGGAAACATCTACTATATTATGGAGACAGCTGTCAACGTTCCATCCACCTCAATATATACTTAAAAGCATGCTTTCATGCGTAACGTTCCCATTTTTTAATTGTGAAGTTTGAACCCAGGGTTTCACCGCTCAACATTGAATTATTCAAATAAAATTAAACCTGAAATACTTTTTTATCATCTCTTATTCAAAACGTTCCTTTTTGCAGGTTTGAAATGGAGAGCCTTTCTTCAGAGGACTCCTCTATTTGCCTCTTTCCCTCCTCCTGATTCTACCCTGCGTGCGTTTGTGCCTGAGAGCCAGAAGGATGGATGGGAGCAAATAAGTGCCAGCTTCAATTTTGGATTTGAAGCCTAAACCTCACAGGAAGTAGAGACTACAGTCAGGACGGTTTAATTTCAAGGTAAAATCAGTTCCTCTTGGGCGCCGCGGATCAATCGCCGGGCCACAAATTGGGAAGTCTGAACCGGTTACTCTCAGCAAACGTTTGTCTCAAAAAAAAAAAGTCCAAAAACTACATCCCAGAGTCTTTGAAGGCAGAAACAAACAGTAAACAGCGTATTTGTCTTTGAGCAGATCTGACAGGCCCGTAATCATGTTCCAGGTTCTAGAGGTAAGCTGTTGCTGCAGCCTTTACTGTGCCATGAAATACCAGCTTTGCTCTGAGTCAGTCAGTGTGTGACGCCAGGTTGCCGACCTGCCAACTTTAAGGCTTAAGATACAAAACCTCAAAGCAGAGTCACTATAAACTCATGAAACCACACTGTTTTTTTTTTTTTTTTTAAATCCTTCAAGGATTCGCTTGCAACTTCCTGGAGTTAGAGGTGAAGTTTGTTAATTCTCATCACTATGCACAAACGGGCCACCTGCATTAGCTGTGTTTGCTCGGCCGGTGTGTCGCTTGGGCGAGCGTTAAAGCTCAGACAGGCTACAAGTCCCGAGAACAATCCAATTCTAAATCAGAAACAACAAAGTTGGGTCAATAAGGAGCTTTGCAGACAGAAAGCAGTTCAGTATCTGACTTCACTCGATTTACTTAACAAATCTGGGACAATACGGGCACAAAGGGGTTGATGGCTCATGCTGTTTTTTTTCTTGCAATGGAATGATGGGAATGGATTTGAAGTGATTGGATTCGGGATCGTTTCTGGCTGCACATCTGTTGGGTTTCCCGTTGCTCCTTTGGGACAAATCTTTGCGCTTGTGTGCTATGAGCAACGCCTATTTGCTGCACAATGACCCCAAACTACACTGCGTTTGTCTGAAAGCATTTAGATGATGTGTTACAACTTCAGACCAATTTCCCCAATGCTGGTAAACAAATTTAAATAAGCTCATTTCGACATGTGCAGTCCGAAAAAGAGCAGGGTAAATAGAGAATGTTATGTTGACGGTTTATTCTGGAAACAATGGCAGTAGAATATGCACAGACCCCTTTGGAGCTGTGATGGATGAAAGGAACTTAACACGCCACCGTTACTTTTCTCAATTTAGGCAATATGTTCCTCGAGCAGTAAATCTGCTCACTGCTGACTGTCGAAGAACCCATCGAACATCATCAGGCTACTTTCAGTCTTACTTTCCATCAGCCAGCGCCGATGGTAAAGGCCTGCGTCTTCGTAAAAGGCAGCACTATTCTGTCAGTCAGTGTGGGTCTTATTTCAGTTTGGAAAAGAATTGCAAATAATACTCAAAGAGTTTGATCACTTTAATTAAAATCATAGGAACATTATTTGTTTCAGAAGGATGAATTAGGAAGACTGCACAGCAGCAAACACAACATGATGGCTTTGAAGACTGTAGTTTCTTCTACATACTCCGGTTTGCTTCAGCAGTTCTAAAACATGCAAGTGATGTTAACTGAACCGTGGTGTGAATGTGTGTGTGTGGTTGTCTGTCTGTTTGACCTGTGATGGACTGGCGCCCTGTCCAAGGTGTATCCTTCGTATGAATACACAGATTTGTATGATCAGTAATAAAGATCGACCAATTATTGGCCTGGCCGATAATATCGACCGATATTGGGCATTTTTCTAATAATCAGCATCGGCCTTTTTTTCCACCAATATCCGATAAAAAATTTTTTTTTACCGTATTTCCCACACTATAAGGCGCACCTAAAAGCCTCTAATTGTCTCAAAGCCCAACTGTCTGCCTTATATTTCGGTGTGCCTTTTTTTCAGAAAATACGGTAATAAAGACCACCTGGTTGTCAGTCAGTTGTCTTGACTACGGCTCCCATAATGCATTGTGATGTGATCACATGAGCAAACAACTTCTGCTTGCTTGTAGCTAAGCTAGCCAGTTCCAAAGAACGGCAAATATGAAGCTTGAGGCAGATTCTCCGCCTCTAACCCGTCAGTCACCAGAATCACACAGTTTGTCCTCAAGTCTCCCAACCGGAGAGCACGGCATGCGGCTGCACAGCCGCGAGGAGCGGCCCGACGCCGGCGGACAGCCCGCTCGCTGGGACGCCGGGAGCGGTCGGCCGGCAGCGGTCAACCGGCAGCGGATTACAGTCAAGTCGGCCCCACGCATCTTCCGTCACGCACTCACGCCACACATTGAAAACTGAAAAAAAAAATTACCGGTAAATTTGTCTGGTGCGCTGCTGTGGAACCGGGAGGAATCAAACACAAGCCTGTCACAGACCTACCGGTGATTTTTTTTTTTTTCCAGTTTTCAATGTGTGGCGTGAGTGCGTGACAGAAGACGCGTGGGGCCGAGTTGGTCGGGGCGACCGGGGGTTGACTGGTTACCGTGCCGAGAGCAGACTGCCTGCCGAAAAATGACTCCCCCCACGGGGGCGCGCATCGATTAGTGATAACATTGATTTTAACATATTTTTTAGCGTTACAGTAGCCTACAACTTTAGTTCAACCAGGATTCTCCATTGTTTATTTTATTATTATTTTTTATTCCTACAGTACACGGACATACAGGGGACAAAATACAAGAAAATGAAGGACAGAGTTTTGTTATCAGCAGCGACAGATAGTTGAATATTGGAGTTTTGGGGAAGTTATGGATGAGATGACTGCATTATTGTGTGTGTGTGTGTGTGTGTGTGTGTGTGTGTGTGTGTGATAAATATAATTACATGTATCAGTAATAATAATAATAACAATAATAATAAAGTAATCACACAATTATAAACTGAACAAAAACAAAAGGCCTGAGTATAATGAATGTAGAAGTGTTTTCCACTGAGCACATCACATCTCTCTTCACTAGTCACTTCACTACTAAGTCACTACTCTGGGCTGTGGAACAATGTCCCACCCACAGCTACATTTTGATGCCAAAATGTTCATTTTTGCTGCAAATGAATATCGGTTCAGCATATCGGTTATCGGTTTCCATAAGTACCAATAATTGGCATCGGCATCGGCCCTAAAAAAGCCATATCGGTCGATCCTTAATCAGTAACAATGTGGTGCATTAAGACGTTTACTCGGTAATGAATGACGTTCAGCCTTCAACAAGTAAATCTATATATTTACATATAATTTTAATATTTACAAAGAAATGTCTGAAGTTGCTGAAAGTTTCTTGACTTATTAAAATTCAGAACAAAATTATGAGATTGTCCAATAAAACCTCAGAAAAATCAAATAAAGAAAAAAATGCTTTCTCTTCGCATGTTTCTTTTTCTTCACTATGTTTGGTGAAGAACTGTGAACTTGACAGTCATTTTAGAGATCACTTGACCTGTATCACACTGTTCACCGCTCATCTTCAAACCTACCGTTCATTATTTTGCTTTATTTTATGCGCGGTGACAGCAGTGCCATTGTTACACATGCTGGACGGAGCAGCGTTTCATTTTTTAAGGGGAATGCAGTGACTGCGAGGGGACTGACTTCCTCTTGAGTGTTCCCTTCCGAAAGTTCCAGGGACAGTGAAGTTGACATTTTATTACAGTGAAGCAAATGTCGCTAACACACACACGCACACACACACACACACGCACACAACGAGAGAGCATGATGGGCTCTTTGCTCGCGAACTTTCTGTCATCTTGGCTTTTCTTGTTTTCAGCTTTCCCCTCACTGTCTCTCACCCACATGGCTGCAGGTTGTGAATTAATGAGCAGAGTCAAAGAGAGCGAGCGTGAGGAAATTTGGTGGGAAGGACGACGAAAACAGGCACGTGTGCGGACGAGGCTTTACAATGCTGTGCAGATGGGGTGCAGAGCCAAAGCCTGACAGAAACATCGGCAGCCTCAGAGCAGAGCTTACCGAGGTGCCACTGCAGCACTTGGAGAGAAATATCGCCGACTGTTACGGCCAGCAGAAGCACCTGCGAGAGGAGGTGGAGCGCAGCTGAGAGGGGAGCACTTAATTTTGGGAAAAATGGTCATTGATGGCCTTTCACAGCTCCATAAAAAATATTGACCAGCAGGGTGCAGGTTTCATTTCAGCTCCGAGGGGGGACAAGTTGTTTATGTTGCTTCCAAACTACCGCTGGGCGGACTCCCTGCAAACACACCCCCCGACCACTATTTACAATGCTTTGCCTGAGATCCACTGTTCCCACTTTTGTTATGAGGTTGTTTCAGGTTGAATACTTGTCAGTATCTCAGTTACTTCGATACCAAAAAATAAAAAAATCGATAAACAGTGTAGCAACCAGGGGATAGAATTCAAATAAGACACAACTCAGAGTAATACTATGCATATGCACACAGCATACATAAGCATTACTGCATTGACGTACATTATATGAACTATATGACGGCCAAAGGTAAGACATCATTGATATTTGTCCAATTTTGTAAAGAAAGTCTTCAAAAATAATCAGAATAATTTAGGGTGACCAGTTAACACCTGCAATGCTTTTCGCCTGTGGCAAAATGAGGGTACCTGAAGAAAACCCATGAAAAAATGGTGAGAGGATGCAAACTCCTCACGGAAATGCTTGGTGAGAGCCCTTACCACTGTGTTGCTGGGAGACCCTGAGCACAAGTTGCATCTGTCAAAAAAACACCAATGAAAAGTTAAAAAAAACTTTTATTTTTGCATGTACAGTAGCTGCACTATCGAAAAGCTTCACTATTCTTGTTCCAGAACTCATATATAAATCTGTTAATTTGCTTTTGCCTGTCGCGGTTTTAGCTTTCTTTTCTGATGCACGGTTTCTGCATCTCCCTTACAAGTTCATCAGACACTCAGAACTCTCCATAATACTGTTGTCATACAGTGCCATCTGGTAGTCCCACTTGATATGAACCAGTATTTATTTATTTATATATATTTTAATGTATCAATATATTTTGTGTCATCCATGGAGGGATACAACCAAGTGGCTGTAGTCGTGTACAGAAACATCTGTGTCCAGTATGGAAGCAGCGTGGTTGAGGAAAAACAAGGCAAGACTCCAGCTTCTGAACAAACAGCTGCTGGCGAACCAGCTGGACGTTGTTGTGGTTGACAAACAACAGAGGAGGACATTAGTGCTAGATGTGGCAGTACCAGCTGAGAGCAACATCAGACAGAAAGAACATGAAAAGGCTGAGAACAGCTGGATTTATTCACGGCTCATAACTTGGCACACACCACGGAAGGAGGGAGATGCTGAATCACATCCATGTTGTGGTCTTTGGTGGAGCGTGAAGATATGATGTGTAAAGGAAGCTTCTGCTTCAACAGTTCTTGAAGGTTCGGGTCTTTTTTGTGAATCCAACAATATTTTTATCTGTTACAATGTCACAACTTGCATGGCTGTTACGCTGATGCTGCATTGGTTGTTGCGTCATATTCGTTTTGCAAGTTCTTAATCAAGAAAATCAGAAAATTTATTGACAGTTTTTGTACGTTGGTGGCCGCTCGACTGTGACATCTGCCGTCCACAAACCTGTCTCCCTGCAATGCACAAGACCACAGACTTCAGGATTTGATGACAGATCTCTTCAGGACTGCCCACCCTCCATCTGAGACAGACAGCACCGCAGTGTGTAGCTGCCTTTAGCCTAAAGCTTTGTAACAAATCACAATATCGCCTGTTTTATGAATCTTATTTCAATAGATTTATAATGCTTTGTTCAATTTGAGTTTTTATTTTTAAGTGTCCTGGATTGATTCGAAGAATGTGAGGCCACTGGCAGCTTCACCATTAGGATTATCCAAATCTGTGATCTCCAGGGAGAAGCAGCTTGTTAGCATTGTATACAACTCAATTTTGATTGTGCTTTATTAATCCTCATCCAACGCATTTCTCCTTTAAGAAAAATGAACAATGTCCCAGAGGAAGTAAAATTACAATTCGAATGTATTTACTGTACCTACAATGCATTTACAGCCTTGAAAACAGTTTAGCATTATATGCTACTTTATAGAAGCTTTGCTGAATGTTCTGCTTCTTCTGCCCTGTAACGTCATTTAAACCTATTGAGAATACCAGTAAATTAGCCTGACTCACGCTGTGTTGGCAGCTAAGCTAAAATGCATGTACATTCACTCACACGTGCACACACACATGTGCACACACTGTTACAGCCATGAGCTCCTCCTGTAAATGGGAATTTAGTTCAATAAAAATATAACTGCTTCTTACCAGAGACAACGGCTTCAATGATGCTAAAGTAGTAGTTAAATAAGCAGGGCAGAGAGAGACAGCAGCTTTGCAACTCTACAACTGTCTGCATATACAACAGAAACAAAAACAAAAATTGCACTACGAGTTATCATAGGCATGCACTTCTAGTTGTATCTGAAAAAAGTTTATTTGTCTGTCCTCCTTTTCTTGTCGAGTTGTTCAGGGAAGCCACCGGCACAGCAGAACAGATAATATGTACTGAGGCAGCATTAAATACTGTATTTTTAACCTTTTGCAGTCATGTGACAAGCTAAATAATTTTCTAATTCTAAAAAAATAAAAACTACTCAACCGTTGAGGAGGAAAAATAAGTCATACCTGACCGAAGGAGCAGCGAGCATCAGTTATGTCTGTGGTGCACTCTGAAAAGTACAGAAACGCACAGTTTCCATTATCTCTCTCCACCAGCTGTTAGATAGCCCACCTACTGGTTAGGTTGCTGTGGGCATCAACAGCATTTCAGTGGCCCACAGCGTTTTAGATAGTCCCCACTAGACACTGTAATAACACTTTAAGTGACCCTTTTGTGTACGGAAGCGTGTGAATGTGTGTCCTCTGTATCGGTCACACAGCTTCTCTTTGCGCTTAATTCCGGACACGGAGTGCAAAACCCTTGATTTCACGTGTTTATGTAGATGTTCTCTGTCAGACGGGACAAAAGAAAACCACACACGCCCTTTTAGGATGCTCAGTGCTTGAGGATGCTCCACTTGATCCGAAGGGAGAGTCCTTTAAAGCTAAATCTTTGGTTTTATCGTTGTCCTTTCTGGTCTGTGTGTGGTGCCACTTCATGCTTAGCTCCCTGTCTCACTTCTTCTCTGGCAGAAATGTCTCAGAATAGATAACAACACTGATATTGAGTGATAAAGGAGTCTTGATTCAGTTGGTCGAATCATCATCTCTCAAGTAAAGTACAGTGTCAGAGGTTCATCTCCCCCCGTCCATGTGCTCAAGTGTCCTTTAGCAAGACATTGAACCCCAAACTGCTCCTAATGGATGGATGGAGTACCTTGCATTGCAAACATCCATATTGGTGTATGAATGTGTGAGTGGATGAATGTGACTAACAATGTAAAGCACTTTGGGAGCTGCTCAAGCAGTGGAATAGCGCTGCGTAAGTGCAATCCATTTATCGTCAAGGGGGAAGCACTTTCACTTTTTTTTTTGTCAATAAAGGGAGCTGGTATTGTAGGATGGTGATGTTTTATATTCAAGGCTGAGTCTGAATAAAAGAAGCCGGCTCTCACTGTTTTGCAAATATTTAGAAAAGGTTTTCCTGCTTTTGGTTCCTTTTTTTTTCAAATCAAGGTTGAATAAATTTAAAATGACCCACAATTCACTGGGATTGATTCGATCCTGCCCACTTCCCATAAACACAACACAAGCTCATTTATTATGCCACTTGAAAACTTTACAGTCTTTTTTTATCGGCAGCATTAACTTATTGGTTTCTTTATGTCAGTCACTTATGCCTTGCTCCCAGTAAAACAATGTAATAAACAAATATAAATCAGCCCGTCTTATGAGCGTGTGTGAAGTGGCCTGTTGAGGCTGAGTGTGTTAAATAATATGTAGTCGACTTGGTGCTGCGCCTCTCATCTCTGATGCCTCTGCTTTGTGTGCTTTGTTCGCTATAATCCTCCTCTTTCCATAAGAAAGTCATTACCATTTTTTATTATTTATTAGGAGCATCCTTTTTTGAGGCTGCTTTGCGGCCTTAGGGCCTAACCTGTTTGTCATCATGAAGGAAAAATAAGTTTATAAGTTTTCTCAAGGTAACTGAAAGGACATTATCTACAAAACTAGAAAACACACCTTTTGGAAAGACCCAGACAAAGCTCAGACCTGAATCCAGCAGAGACGCTGAGGAAGGAACTCGGTGGACGTTCTGAGCATCTGAATGAGCTGATATGGCTCTGTAAAGGAGAACGGACCAGAATTCCTCCTCAACCATGTGCAGCTCGAACCCAAAGTCAGTGGCCAATACCACTTTTTCGAGCAGCGTTGTGGATGCTCATTAAACACATGAAATATTAAAATATTGAATATAACTGTCTATACTCGATTGATGCAGAAAAGTGAGACTTTTTCAAAAGATCCTCACACATATTGACATCTTGTTAATGTAATACACCTTGAAAGTACAGGGTGTTCTATCTCTGTTAGATTTTTCAGGCTGTCTTTTATCCCACCCCCATAAAGAAATCATTCTTTTCTCATTGAGTTTCACAATCCCAACATTGTCCAGGCTTGCTGACTGCTCCTCATTTTTCCTTTGTCTTGAAATAAATCTGAGTGTCGTTGTCTCCATGACATAAAGCGATCTAATCTTCAGCGACATCCTGAGTATAATTACATCCATATTTTATGCCTGCGCTTCATACAGATTCAAATAGGCGCTGTAGATTATAATCCATTCAACCAAGATGTAAATATATGCCAGCTGAAAGCTCGTAGGCACAATGCGAATGTCTCCGCTCCGGATTAGCCATGCAAGTGTTAAAATGACCGAGACAGTAAAACGGCTTCTGCATCACCCCAGGCAAAGATATGCACTTGTGTGAAATATGGCCTGAAATCCTTAAGTGCAGTATTTACCATCTGTGTACAATGAAGATGAGCCACGTGTGGGTGTTAAGAGGCAGAGCTTGGGAACATGAGCCGCCAGGGGAGGTGACAGCTCTCCGTGCTCGCCGCTCGGTTCTCCTCATCGCCGTGTTCATGTGACATGTAATGAGTCAGTCAGCGCAACACACAAGCAAAAACCTATATATAGAGGTCCTTTCTTTTTATTCCTCCTTCTTTGTTCAATGTCAAAACTTCACCTCGGCTATCTTTGTTTGATTGAGGGAGCAGAGGTGTTACAGCAGGCCAGGCAATTATCAGCAACAACAAGGTCTGTGTGTGTGTGTGTGTGTGTGTGTGTGTGTGTGGTCTCGCACAGAATGTACGGTAGTATCTGAGCAGCTGTGGCTGTTATTGTTGTTATCTCTTTGGAGAGCAGCAACCTCACCTTAAAAACGAAAATGAAAAAAGGAAAGAAAAAAGATACCTGAGTCAGTAGAGCGGTCAAACAGAGGCACAGATTATTGACAGGCAGGTCAGATTAGCAAAGATGTGCAAACATGATGTTGAAAATAAAGTCCAAGTCTAAAGTGTGGACCTGCGTTGGTGTGTTCAAGTCATTCAACGGTTTTGCTGTACTTTTTTTTTTTTTTTTAAATAAGTATCCTTGAGTATGACTCAAGACTCAAAAAAAAGAAGAAAAAAAGAGAGAAAATCTTGAATACATGGAATCAATAACTTCAAAATTATAACGGCGTTATCTTATTTCAGTCATCAGTTCCTCATACATCACTTTCAGTAGACGTGTTACAGCAACCTATTTAACTTGTTGAAATTACTGGTTTTGAGGTTGAATGAAAGTGGTTTATTAGATGTGAAAACACAGCAAAGCTCAGGCAGAACCGTTCTCATACCCAAGCCCCTCAATAGCATCCTTTCATCAACGCACAAAACAAAGTAGTGGCCAATTATGTGATCTGGGCACACAGAACTGAGAGAAACCTGCTATTTCTCCAGAAATTTGCATCTCATCTTTTATAGTTATTACAGTCTTTGTACATCTTTTGGCATGTTGGAATTAAGGATATTGAAAGCCTGTGATTAATGAAATTAGTCTTCGTTTAAAGTGTGATACTGTGTTGAAATGGATTATAGACAAGGACACAGAAATCATCTTCCATTGAAGCCAAAAGGCATCAAAGTGAAAAGCACACTGTCGCTCTATTTTTCATGTTTTGCTGTTTAGTTTTGGAGTAAATTTGCTGAAAAGGACAGAAGAATCAGCAGAAAGTCTTCAGTTTTTTGTATTTTTTAAACAGGACAGATAAAGTGATACACAAACTCGAACCAGGATATTGTTACTGTTACACACCGTGAAGGCTTTCTGTACTGTGCTACATTTAACTCTGAGAGTTTTTTTTTATTGAACTCCTACAAACAACTGAGAGCCAGAAGCGCAACTACAGAATCGGAGTGTTAAAGCCAGTGAATAATGAAAGATCTGGTCAGGTTCCTTTAAATTACACTGTACAAAGAACAGTCCTTCTTATCTTCTCTCCACAAAGCACCAGAAATTCTCACCTTAAGGCCAGTAGTTTCACAGACCTGTGCAAGTAGACCTAATACCTTATATATCATCCGAGCAGCACTGATATCAGATGAGGAAATGGCAGCTTGTTGCTCTCAAACCGTTGTGCCACTAGTAAGTGGTTTTGTTTCAGGGCTCAGGGCAGAATCGCAATAAGCTCATGATGGTGGCAAATGATAAGATATAGTGTGAAAAATGTATTTGAGCAGATGGGTTAGTCAGGTTGAGGTGAGGTCCTGCACCGAGGAGGGCTCCTACTGCCGGTCAATAGACACAGAGTTAAATATTTAGAAGCAGGAAACTGACCTCAGGCTCGGAGTGTAGCCACGGGCATCCTCTCTGTCTGCGTCTGTTTTCTCTCCCCACTCCCCGCGTGTCCACTTTCTCTTCCGTCCGTCTCTCTGACAGGTATCTTTGAAAGGATCAATACTACACTCCGAACGACACAAATGCTCACAAACAAATTAGACTACACTCGCTTGTATCTTGTCTTCCGCTGAGGAGCCGACCTCGGAGAGTCGTCCTCGTGTTCTTCTGCTTGTCAAGACGTCTGATCCTCGCTTCAGGAACAGTCAGAGGGGCTGAGCAAAGGCTTCACATTGTTAGTGTAGCTCCGAGGGTGAAAACCTCCTCTCAGCTGCCAGCATATTCCTTTTCTTTCCTCTGCTTTAGAGGGCTCTTTTGTTCATATGGAGGTTAAAAACAAACATCGATAAAATACATGTTTAGCTTTGATATTGATGCTCAGTACAGCTTTGAATTCACTGCAGCCGAAGCTGTAATGAATATAAATTAATTTAGCTTCTTTAATCCTTATGTTTCAGAATTCTAAAAAGGCATGCATGACTGGAATAAACCTGATGCCTGTAAAACTCTCTAGTGAGAGGAGACTTTGAATTCAGTTGAATTCTGTTACATTCGCAGTTGAACTATTTCACATCTTTGGCAATGGCAGATTAATAGGAAGTGAGTTCAGAGCCATACAAGGACATTAGCTTCTCTAATCAATGAATCATTATGGGATTCCCAGCAGGTACCCACAATGCCAGATGGTTTGTGTGGGTAGAATGTCACGCTAGCTTTACGTAACCAGTGCACATAATGGACCCACCCACCCGGGATGTATCCCTTCACCCTTGACCCCTTAGCCAGAAACCAAAATACTGAATATTCAAGCATCAGGGATGACGGCTTGAATCTATTTGTCTGTATTACCGTACATGTTATTTTAATAATGTATAATCATGTATAATAACTTATACCAAGGTTCGTAAAATATTACAGGTGTGGACATAATGTATTATAAATTAAGTGCTCATAATGTTTTATACCTGCATACTCAAGTGACAAATGTTTAAATGAAGCATTTGAAGTCCTGGGTCACATAGCACATTATGATCATCCTCACTCTAGCCAGAAGTAAAGACACACATAGAACTACTCAACATAGACCAGATACTAAATGCTATGTTACAAAAATGGCATAATGCCTTATAAATATCAATAATATGTTATAGCAGTGTTTCTCAAACTTTTTAAACCAAGTACCACCTCAGAAATAATTAGGCTTTCCAAGTACCACCATTATGACCAAAGTAAAAAAAAAACAAACAAAACAAAAACACCCACAGGAAGCAGGTATTCTAATAGTCTTGGGCCGTTTCTCAATATGCGTACTTCTCTGTACTTGTGAACTCACAGACTCGTGAAACGTCATCAGCCAGAGACCAAGTACTGTTCCAATTCAAAGTTTTGAGAACGGAGGCGTTATAGGATGACTTCAAGAGCTTTTATTAAAGTACAACACTGTACAAAGTCATTAGCAATCGTATGACATAACACAATAATAATTACTTATGAGCAGTAGTTTGCTGGCTCTAAGTAAAGTGAAAGTCAAACATAATTATGTTAAACGCAAGTCTTTATTTTACAGAAGCAAAATGGCTTGTTGACCTTTGGAAAGAATTTAGGTCAATACAAAAAAGAAAAGTCTCTTACCAAACCAAATCACAAAAAAATGCTTATTACTTTGCTCATCTTTAAAAAATACTTTTTACACCTCTACAATTTTGAAATACGAGATAAAACAGTAGATAGAGGCACAATAATTTGGTACTCTTATCAGCTGATGTACCTCATTTTTCAACAGTTCCGAATTGCATATTTATTGATGACGAATGCCATGCAGGAGCCGGCCAATGATATTGTAGCGGCCGTGGGGGCCGCTGGGCATTGCTGCGGTATGTGACTGTGTTCCGGGGAGCCGCAAGGCATCATGGGAGGGGATTTTTCGGGCTGTTCCATGCCATATTTTGTGTTTTATTGTCTTAAAATGTACTTCGTTTTGTTCTAGATGTGTCAAGTAATTGTTTGTCTATGCGTTGATGTCGTTTTTCCGGTCTTTTTATGTTAAGTTTCATTTATGTTATGTCGGACCAGGAGCGAGAAGGGTCGGTATGAGAGTGACCTGGCCTGTCTGCCGGCATTATTTTGTGTGTGACATGCTCTCAACATGCTTTAGTTATTGTAACAATAAAAGCTTTGGTTAAGCAAAAGAGCAGCAGTCATCTTCGATCGTTGCCTCAGACACCGCCACAATATGAAATCTATGATTCCTGCCCAGCCAGTATTCCCACTCAATAACTTTTAAATGTTCCTGCAACGGTTTTGTGGTACAGTTTCCACTTGTACGTCTGCCATGCACGTTCCAAATGCTGAGTTTGGGCTCCAGTGTTTGGGTCAACAAATTGCCTTTTATGGCGTACGGTGTGATATCTCCGAGTGCCAGAGGCTTCAGAGACAATCTGTGAGCCTGCTCTCACATGGTGTATCATGGTTGGCAGGAGATCTTCCCTTAAATGGCCTCTCACCACCTTCAGTATGGGTCTTCTTGATGTTTGCCCAACTTCAAGTAAGCTCAAAACCCACTTTTTTGTGCGTCGCCAGGCAAGTTCAAACCGTCCTCTGTTATAAAACAAAACCAAACATTTTTAGAGCATTGAAAAAAGAAGCTTTCTTGGAAGCCACTTTTCAAACCAGCTCATTACTTTTTAAAAATCACTCTGCAAAAACAAAAAAAAAACCAACAAATGGATAATTTACAAAAGAAATAACTGGTTCTCACTGCTTGCTTCCTCTTGTGAGAGAATTTGCTTTCAAATAACATAACAAAGCAATGATGTCCAGCAATCTTCAGTTTCCTCTGGTGTCTCAGTTCAAAACAACCAGCAGTGCCACCTCATGGCTTGACATTCTGACTAATGCTTTTAGTGTTTCTTTTGACGTAATTTTATTCTGAAACTAAAATGCTAAAACACGTTCTCATCTGAAACCCCATCTCAACTACTGTCTGATAAAATGAGCATTTCAGGATGTCAATAGCAGCTTTGACATGCCATTACGGACGCAACATTTTTGCAATTTAAAAAGTCTAAAAGTAGACTAATAATAAAGTCAACTTTCTTCTGAGCCTTTCTTTTAATTTATTTGTATTTTGATTTGAGTTTAATATTTTTTCAGTTACTTGTTCATTAAAATATGTGCTGTCAGATCAGTTCATTTGATCTAATTTGATTTTTAAGTGATTTTGTGATTTATTTTATTTCATCATTCTATTTAGGTTTCAAGACATAAGTATAAAGCCCCTGCTTGATGCTCCAGTCTCTCTCTCTTTATTAAATTCTATTCCATATGCTCAAAATCAAGAGAAAACCACAGAACAATCTTGTAACGTTGCTGGTTAAAACAAGTACTCTCTCTGCTGCTGACTGCCACACTCTCAATCATGTAAATGACCTGCTGCCCACACTCTGCCTGTGAATACAAACCATGCATTTAGGCTGCAACTCTCCATATTATTTATCGGTTCTTTATAACTAGGAAACTCGTGAAGTGTCAGATTTTCCTCATAATACGTCACATATTCGTATCATACATACCGTATAAGTAAAGTTCAACTTCTTGCTTTACTTGAATTTACAAAAAAAGATTTTCCAACTTTAATCGCCAATATATTGTTTTTGTTGTTTTACACTAAATCTTATCACTAAACAGTTTGTTAGACAGATGATAAAGACAGTATTTTTGTCTATCGTCTAACTTTTCTGGCTTGACCATATAAAGTGAAATTAAATGCAGCAAAGAGCCTTGACTTCCAATTTGACTGTTTGATGTTAACAGTTCCACTTCGCTAATTTTCTAAAAGGTTCAGAAGATCCCGTCTAAAGCCTTTTGAATTACCCGCATTTGAAAGAGAATAAAAAGAACTCTGATTAAATCTTAATTCATCCTTTTTTTCACTGAAGCCAAAACAAATTGGGCATTACATTGAAAAGATGGACAGAGACCTTTAACATAAAGCAGTCTCAAATAACCTTTATTGATAAAGTCTTTAAAACTCATCAAGTAGACAAAAAGAAAGTTTTCTTCTTTATCAGTAGACTCAGACATTTTATAAGACCCTACTCTGGACTCTAGGTGTCTCCATATAAATATAGAATTAAATTGGTACTTATTAAAATATTCTTTTGAGATTTTTCTGCTAGGGAAGACAGTCAATACAGTCAATAACTTCACATGTGCAGCTCAGTTGTGCTGCATTTGTGGCACCTTTGTCTTGATGTAACAGTATTTTTTTTTTTTAACATGTGGGAGCGCATGTTTGGAATCCAGTGTCATGTTTCCCATTTTATTCCTTGCGTTTTTTTTTTCTCTGTCTCTTGTTTCTGACTCCTTGACTTCCCCTCTTCGTGTCTGATTGCAGTTCCCCTCCCTGATGCGCTACACCTGGACCTGAGTGTGTGATTTTCACCTGGTGGCCGTGGTTTATATTGGCCGTCTTCTGTCTGTTCTGGATGTTGGTTTATCTGTTTGTCGTCCTCCATGTCAGTGTGTTTTCCTGTGTCCTGTTTTCCAGTGCCTCAGCAGTTATCTTCTGTGACAATGAGAACTTTATTTCGGTCTGGTTTTTTTCTTGTTGGGAATGAAGACAAGCTGCTGTTATCCATAAACGACTAAATTTATGGATGACGGTCAGTTGCGGTGCAGTCAAGAACAACACCACATGCCTCCAGCAATGCCAGGCTCCCCCCGCAGGCCCTTGTTCTCCATGTGGTAGCCACCACCAACCTCTGTAGTATTTCAGTAAATTCTAAATACCTGGAGAGTCAGACTTCATGTCACAGCCAGCTGCCAGCTGCAGCATCACATGCTGAGATGGTTTCCAGTGGTGAATGATTGCAGGTTCAATGGCTCTGGCATGTCAGCAAAACAAGCTTTTATCCACTATTTTTTGATATTATGGGTGAGAACGGATGATTCTTCTCCATGTCAAACAATTGGAAAAACCCATTGTGAGCAATTAAGCAGCGCATCACATGTTGAAAGTCCCCTGGTATTAATTACGCTTGCGTATCATTCAAGGACCGATATTGCATGATATTGCAGGGATATTTGAACAGACTATCACACTAAGTAGGCCTCCAACACAGAATCTAATAGCTTCCAGCTCCCACGTTTGTAGTTGAGTCACAGGCAGTTGGTGAAGGTCCGTGTTTTATGCTTTAGTTTTGCAGCGAAGCCTGCTCTGTATGGGCCCACGTCACGAACGCAGTCCTCCGTGAAAAGCTGCCCGCACACATGCAAAACTTTGGGAAGTTTTGTTGGTAAGTTTCCAGTTAAAAAAAATAAATAATAAAAAAAAATCGATCCACTGGGTCCTCGGAGGCTCAGACAAACGTAGTAAAAATAGACTTCTCTGCTCGTTGATGCAGCCAAACAACAGAGCAACCGTCGTGCTTTGACATGTCTGTTTTTCTGTTTGAGGAGAAAAAAAATGGTACATGCTCTCTGGAGAGCTCATCCACCTGTGGGAGTTGTAGTAGTATCCACGATCAGAGTTAGTGGTTATTTTCCCCCCTTTGACATCATGAAGGGAAAATGTCCGATTTGCCTGTTTGAGCGAGTGAGGGAGATGACAGACTGTCTTCACTTCTGGGGCCTGATACGCAGGATTTGGGGACCCGTCGCTGTTAGAAAACCATTATGAAGGGAAATTTGCATAATGTGGGACCTTTTAACAATATATGTGGGACTAACTGACTTCTGCCCATGGGCAGGGATGGAAATTTA